>NC_089751.1:34544777-34584777 GCF_040412425.1 Macrobrachium rosenbergii | reverse complement strand
TCGAATATAGGAGAATAAAGCTTAAGGGCCACCATAACTAGGGGTCATTGGCGTAAACCCTCTCTGAGAGCTTAGGTCCCTAATGCCCTAACATATTTTGTTTACAAACTTTCCAGCTATGCGGCGCCATTTGTCTCAGCCGGTGATTGTTATTTTAAGTGCCTACCTGCCGGCGGGCAGAGTTGTTACTCTGTCGAGGTCAGTGGACTAATATTCCTACACCTAACTACGCCGAGGCGAACAGCGGTAATATTTATAAAAACTCCCCTTAAGAGAGGGCCTTCACTCCCTTTTGGTGTGAAGGTCTATACTAAACAGCTGTTACTTCTCTAGTAGGTTACTCTCCTTCCTGAGCAGATTAGTCCTGGTTAGCCTACCTAGCTACAGAACTACTAACCCTAGATGGGATATGAGCTATATTCACTACTTTACTAATTCTAATAGTACTGGAAGGTGCTCACGATTATTATAGGCTACCTCTACAATCAAGATGTGTTTTAGACCTAGCCCTGGTGATGCGTTCTGCCAGTATTCCCTAGCCTAGCCCTAGCCTAATAACCGGCCGTAGCACCAACGCAAGAGTTAATATTCGCTAAATTACAACATGGTTTATGTTTAATACAATTAAAATTGCCTAGTTAATTCATGAGGTTGCCTCATATGATAAATGGGTGCCTCACTGAGGTCTTAGGCCATGCGTGTCACGAGCATCGTGGCTCGTTTCACAATAGTTAAGATTACTGAAATTAGTTATGCTACTTACATGATTACTGCGGCTCGGTGGTAAGTGGAAGGAACAAGGTTACTAAATTGATGTACCGTACTTTAAGGTGGCCTAGGCTAGGTACAAATAAAAGGAAGAGATCACACTGGCTGCCTCCTCTGGGCAAGGGGCCAGGATCACTCTTAGATGTTAGGGCACTGTGCGAGGGCACTAGTGCCGGGAGACTTTCATAGCTCGGCAGCTACTGGGCTCTCTTCCGCCCCTTCTTCTTCTTCTTCGGTTTTCCTCAGGCCTATCGGTAGCTGGCCTGGCAGGTGATGAGCACCGACTCCGGGGACAGGCCAGAAGGGCTAGCGGAGGCGCGGTCAGGGCAACTGCAAAAAGAAGCTGCGGGAGGACTCCTCTCCGGCTACTCGCGACAACGGGCCCGAGCGATCTCGACTTCTGCGTCCGAGGATGCCAGTTCCTGGTCTTCCAAGGGAGGGGTACCATTTCGATCCTCCAGGGGTTCATCCCCTGGATTCAAATTTTGCACAGAAGAAGTTTCGGGTGCTGGAGGCTCTCCAGTCGCGATGATCAACTGCATGGGGAATCCTAAATCTCCCGGAGGATTCGCCTGCGTTTAGACCCGACATAGGGGCCTTTTCCGTGGTAGCTCAGCGTCCGGGCCGGACGAGTCTGGCACTGCTCAGTGCTTTCGCCAAGTGGCACTGGCAGCAGTTGGTCAGGCATGCCTGATGAGGTCGGAGAGGTGCACTACCTCGCGGACGACTTGTGGTTGGCTGCGGCAGAGATTCCTGCCCTAGTGGGAGATCGTAGCCTCTCGGTGAGTTTTGTTCGGGGGCGTCCGCTGGGCGTTGCTTGCTTGGGCAGCCCTCCCAATTTGTGGAGTGGTCTGCCCGCTGGCACGTCCTGCAGCGGTACTGCTCCTCCTGAATCTCTCTTCGCGGAGGGGGAAGACCTCTTGGTGGACCAGCCCTTCGCAATTGGAGAGGGCTAGGCCTGGAATAGTTTGGGTTGGGCCCCTTCCGCGGACCACTTTGGTGGGGCGGAAGGTGGAGGTTGTCATGGTTGAGTTTTAACTGGGGCCTCTGTGGAGGAGGTAACGTGGCTGCGAATTGGCGTTGGTGGGCTTCGCAGAGAAGATCCGACCCAACAAAGAAGGCCACTCGGGCCAATTCCACCTACCACGCCCGAGGCGGTGAAGTGTCTGCCCCAAGGTGTCATAACCTGGAGTGGACAGTAAGGCAGTGATGGTGTGGCCCTCTATCCACTTCATTTCCACCCGCGTTTCTTCGTCAACACAGCACCCGGCTGGCACTTGGGCCCTGGCGATCAGGCTAATATCTGCCGCCAGTGTCTGTGACGGCGGAAGGTCATGGGCGAGGTAGTGCTCTGAAGAGGGGCACTGCGAGATGTACTGGGTTTCCAGTCTCGGGGTAAGGATCGATCTTGGACCAGCAGCAGAAAATGAAGTGCTGATTAGGTTGACAAATTTGGTGGCGGGGACATGATGTGGACAGGCGAGGAGATCCAGCATTGTAGTGGCTGGCGGCCCCACAGGATCTCGGGCTTTGGTGCCGTGTTTGGCGGTGGCTAGCAGTTGATGTCCAACAGCAAGTGCGTATATGCGGTGTCAGTTTGTATGATCCAGCAGCGTGGCCCCCTTCTTGCAATAGTTGCACAGGGTCTTGCTAGGCAGTCCATTCTTCGAGCGAGTGGAGTTGAGAGGTAGGCGGAGGGATGATTACGCTTCTGGTGCTGTCACGACTGATTGAAAGTTTCCCACGAATCAGCCATCGACAAGCTTCCATAAGTGTGGAGGCTGTTTATCGTTAAGATATACGCAGGGGCCCTGGCACACATTGAAAAAGGTCTTCTAGCATGGTCGATTGAAGAGATCCTCAAGCGTCGTGCAGGCAAGGAGTGAACCAGCGGCGTGCCGGACTGGGTTTTGTGACATGCCCATTCTGTCCAAGACCAACCCGACTTCCTTGTAAGCCGGAACGTTGTCTCCATTTTCTGGGAGTTATCGTAGGCCTTGGTAGCCTGACTCTGAACTTCCGCCATGTTGCCTCTCTGGCTCTTCTCCAGTGGCGAAGCGCTGCAGCAGCTTTTCCCTCCATATGCTTGGCTGTAATGAGGCTCTCTCCGTCTCCGTGGTGCTGTAAGTTATCGAGAAAAGAGCCTCAAATCTCCTCCAGCCATGCTTCTGGCTCGTCCTCAGTCCACTTGAGGACTAGGGTGATGCTCGAAATTGGGCGTTTGATGCAGCAGGTGTAGGACTGGGCTTGATGGCTAGCCATAGCTTCTGCATTCTCCATTTCGCTCTCTCAAGCTCCAGGCTCCTTCTCTTTTGGGGCTAACTCAGTTTCCTTACAGGCTAACTCATGCTGTCTCCTTCTTTCTTCTCTTTCCTCTTCATGTGCCTTTGCTCGGCTTCATACACCTTCGTTCTTCATACTTCCTCTGCTCGAGTCTTTCTTCCTTCTCGCTTGGCCAAGTGATCACTTGCTCCTTAACCCAGGTGTGGTAAGTTCGAGCGGTGAGACCTGCCGCCGTCCCCAGCCCCAGGAAGGTTTTTATAATGCTCTGCTGCCATGGTTCTGGTGGGAAGGCCGTCTAACTTGGTCAGTGGGCGTGCTTGGAGCAGCGAGGAAGTGTCTCTTCAGTAGTGGCACCCTTTCAAGGTGGCACTGTAGTTTGGGTGTGCCGTGTACAGGTCACACTGGTGGCACTCAGTATCCCTAGAGCACTGGTGCAGGTTAGGTTCCAGAGAACTTTCTCTTCTGTGTTCCTTTTGGTTTTGTTTTACTTATTTTTTCTGGATTCTTGCTTGGTGGCACTTATGGTGCCAATGTGTTTCCTAGGAACCCTCCACTGAGTCAACTAGGCTATATGGGAGGAAAGGCACTCTACACCCCCTGCAAGTGCAACAATCGAATGAGAGAAAGGGAAGGTAAAGAGAGAGAGAGAGAGATAGAAAGTAGCTATTCCAGTGATGAGTGCTGCAAATTGGCACTGTGGAATAGAAAGTGAATTTGGTTTTTTTTTTTTTTCTTAAAGATCCTCGTGAGTGGCTGGTCCCAGTACCGGCCCAGTGCTTGCCCCTTCTTTTTCAGAGGGTGAAAACTACTGTTGGCTTCGGTCTGGATAGCAGGCCTCACCGTGATATAACAGTTTATCACTGTATGTCGTAATTAGGCTACTGCTTGTCCTCATCTATTGTGGGACAGGGTGTTTTCTTTATTTGGTTAAAATATTCGAATTAATTAGCCTAGTGTGGCCGTTCTTTCTTTGAAGAGGGTCACGTACACTTAGGTTAGGAATGCTTACTTGAATGACGGGAGAGAGAGAGAGAGAGAGAGAGAGAGATTTTCAATCAGCGAATTTCTTGCTGCTTGAGAACATGTAAACAAAGATTTTATACATGCACAATGGCATGGATCTTAATAAAATGATATAGATGCGTCGTCTTGGCTTCCTTAGGGATTACTCTATTATCTTAATTTTTTCCGGAATGACGTCACAAAAGTTTATCGTAAAATTTTAAATTTTCTTTATATGATTTTATAGTAGGTATTCGTATAGGAACTTGTTATTACTCCTAACTAAGGCCTAACTTTCCCTACTAAATTATCTTTTGGTTTTTCCTAGCTAAGATATTAGGAGGGTGGGTTAGCTCTGAAAAAGCAAAAAATATATGACCCAAAGAGTGGCTCGGGCAGCAGTCGAGTCCGCAATAACAAGGTGGATGAGATGGCGGCCAAGGTCGTTGGGCCTAAATTTCAAAACAACCTCGGCTGGCGAAGGAAACCCCCAAAATGGCGTTCTCTCACAAACAGTTCAGAACAATTTCAAAACAACCCATGCAATGGAGTATTTTCTTTAGCACAAATTCAAACAACGAACAGAAACAAATGCAGGTATCAGATTTTACTTTAAATATACCAATCATGCATAGTGTTTTACGTTAGGATGGAAAACAAGTACCAAACAACTTTGTGTCTTTTGTTGCTTGTATTCCTCACCGGACATTACACAAAAGAATGAAGAAATGCTTTCGCTTGCCTGCGTAATTCACGTTGTTGAGCGGTACGCTGTGCTTAAAATTACTATTTCCAGTTAGTTTGCTACTTCACTGACACGGTTTTGAATGATTCCCGCTATATGCAAACAATAACGTCCGGAATTGCCGGCGATTTCTAAATTACTTTATTGTACATGAAACAGGCGCTCGCTTTTCGGCCTTAGGATTCGATTACTTGAACGACTTCTCACGGTCGAACACGGTAAAATGCCCTTTCTTAAACGAGCACAAATTGTGATTCGCTCTGCTCGAGAGTTGCACCCTTTCTCACGCTAATTCATAAGCTACACTTGTTATACTATTCTTACTGCTTATTATTATGCCTACGTTCCTTGTTTGGAAAGATGAAATGGGTTCGATATCTGACTTTATTTTTGGAATTAATGTAATTTTAATTTCCTTTTCTCCAGATTCTTTCTCTAAATGTACTTTAGATTCTCTTAAAGATCGCCAATATTCACGTGTAGAAAGTCTTGGTTGATCATGTATTATTCAATATTACGTAAATTTTACGGCCCTGCAAACCAAGATTACACGTAACCTGTCACTTGAAGCCAAAAGTTAACGCAAAGACAGGCGTTAATTAGCCAAGGTCGCCAGTTAAGGGTTATTAACCTTAACAAGAATATTTGAGATAATTCGATTTTAAGCAGCGGTTCTTCCAAACATTCGGACCTTGAGGCAATCAAAGTATCGGTTTAACCTGATTTTGCTTACCTAAATCCTAGGTATTTTACTGGAATAATGGGGTTGAGCTAACAATAAAATAATTTAGCTTAATCTAGACTTTGTAAACACATATACTAAGTGGTGGCTGAAGGAAGAAAATGAAAAATGTGAAATACAGAAGAACTAGTCAATCGGCGAAGCTTCAACAAGAATCGGACTTACCGTGAGCGTCAATTAAGCGCTGCGCAAGCGAGGGACCTCCAGGAATTACGTATTCTGGCGGTCTTCCCCAATTCACTAATTAAGATAGGCGTAGGAAGAAAGTAATAAGATAAAGAATATCGTTCAGGCACGCGCGCCCAGCGTCACCCTGGTTCGTGGCAGCTGGGATCTCCTGACTGACCCGACCTGCAACCGTTCTTCAGAGAACATACACGCCGGGCAATCCGACCTTGACAAGGCATCCGTCAGATGCATAGAATAAAGCTTAGGGCCACCATAACTAGGGGTCATTGGCGTAAACCCTCTCTGAGGCTTGGGTCCCTAATGCCTAACATATTTGTTTACAAACTTTCCAGCCTATGCGGGCGCCATTTGTCTGGCGGTGATTGTTATTTTAAATTGCCTACCCTGCCGGCGGGCAGGAGTGTTCTCTGTCGAGGTCAATTGGACTAATATTCCTACCTAACTTCATCGAGGGCGAACAGCAGTAATGACATAAAAATATATATATAGCATAAATTTCTCTTACCGTGTGTCATTCCCGTGTAAAATTTCTAAGAGACGAAACCAGCCGGGCGCATTTACTCTGTATCATTTTTCCTTGTAGTATTTTTCATGTCAGCTTCCCACGTTCCTTTCGGTTTATGTATGTGTATATATATATATATATATTTCTCTTTGTATCTTTTTATCTACCTATATATATAAAGCATCTTTCTTTACATGTATGTATGTATGTGTATATATATGTATGTATATATATATATATATATATATATATATATATATATATATATATATATATATATATATATATATATATATATATATATATATATATATATATATATTTCCCGTTGGCAGGGCCTCTTTTTCTTAACCTAACTTGATAAATTATATTGTCAGTATAGGGAGAACTTGTTGTTGCACGAGCTTTGCAAGCTGATAACCTTTTCATGAGGCTAAAATTGATGACAGAAACTGTGAAAGTAACTGAAATGAACTAGATAGGCGAAATAAGATATGTACTACTTTTAGTCAAGAAAAATAAAATGGGACTTAATATTAAGATATGAAAGTACTAGACTATTAAAGAAACAAAAACTTTGAAAAGCAACTTTGCAAACACTTCAGAAACGACAGTTGGCCTATTTTACATACCACTGGCGACACAAAATAGCCTAATCACTATTTGCATAGCGGGCAAGGTGAAATTCGGCTCGGGTTTCATTCTCATATCAAACAGACTGAAAGGAGGTCAAGACTGTTTGAACGAAAAAGATAGTATGACAAAAACTAGCCAGTGAAGGATTGACCCTGGGTGAAACTGCCTTTTGTCTAGGGAAATTTTGTTCTAAATAGACTCTCCAGTGTTAACAAGTTATGTGTGTAATATAAAAGTAACTGACTTATTTATCGCAGACCGCACTGCAAACAGGTAAATAATAAACGACGCTCAAATTAAGTCAATAGGGGGAGCGGGTCACCCCCCCCGCGCTCTCACAGATCCTACCGCAAATTGATCCGTAAAAGTTAGAATTAATCTTGATTTGAGAAAAACTTTTGTTAAAGCACTTCCTGTAACCTTTTTCGAAATGTATAACTGCTATGCCCAAAGTTAAGGGAATTTGATAATACTTTACATCCAATATTACTTTGTAACCGCTGGGACGAAAGTTCTCAATTTGAATAAAAAGTTTGCGGGAAAACAATTTAAGAGGAAAATCATGTCACGATAAAAGTTTAAAATTCAAGGTATCTTGGGTACGGCTTCTTCCCTTAACTTTAAAACTATGGATTTCCAAGAAAAAAAAAAAACATCGAATTCGTTCGAATCGCGTGAACATACCCCAGATGATCATAGTTAGGCAATTTTCTCCTTCCTGTTATTATTTTCCATAGTATAGTACAATACACCGGTGTCGGTACACTGCACTGTCAAAGACGTAAAAAAATAGGTTACCTGAGCTGGGACATGAATGCTGTATAGTTCAAAAAGTTATAAGAAATGCGTAATTACTTTTAGGCAGTTTTATTATTCTTTTACAAAATTAAATTCATTTACGGTGGGATCGTTGGCGAGACAGAGACCTGTACTTCATGTTGACTCAGATCATTTGTTGTTGTTGTTGCTTTTTTTTCCTGTTTGCAGGAGTCACTTACGCTTGCTTTGACACCGAATATTGGAACATGCGGGTCTCTCATTTAACGGAAGCAAACACAGCTTAACTCAGTTTATTAGCTGAATGACAATTTATTCTTATGTAATTTCAGTTACTATATTTTTTGGCATTAGTTTCAGCCAGTTATTAATACAGAAAATTTACGTCGCAATTCGTTTTCCATGGCTTTTGTAATAATGTTAATCATCAAGTTTCATGTGATATATATATATATATATATATATATATATATATATATATATATATATATATATATATATATATATATATATATATATATATATATATATATATATGTGTGTGTGTGTGTGTGTGTGTGTGTGTGTGTACACACATGTACGTAAATGAATATGTATTTACAGTATATATATATATATATATATATATATATATATATATATATATATATATATATATATATATATATATTCTTAAGGTTAAACGCTTTAAGCCGTTGGTTGGTTTCGAGAAAATAAAGCAAAATTAGCACTGCGACTTGCATGTTTAAAATGATGAATAGTGAATGAACCCCCTGTAGAGAATAATTCCACAACATCAGTCATATTCCTTGGAAGCCTGAATTTCAAGTCAGTGACCCCTGTGGGCAAGTACCATATGAATAGGGTTCATCTTCTGAATTATACTACTTCATACTCCGACACAGAAGTGTTATAATCATCACGTCGAACGCTCCTATACGCGCACTGTATCATTTACCTCTCACTTTCTAAATTCCCGGATGTTTAGGCCTGTGTACTGTACATTGAGAAAAGCGTCATGCATTTTATAGGTAATAAAAAACAATACTAGCAACTCCACATTTATATGAGAGATGAACTTTGAAGAGATATATAATAATAATTAATATAAACTCGGAGTCTTGAAAAAATGTTCGACGCAATTAAGTTGTATAGTATAACTTTAGTCATCTTTCTATTTTACAATACATCATGATACTTAACGAAACAAGTGATTAGAATTAATGAAAGGAATTTTAGGTGATGTTGAGGTGTTCATAGACCCCTTAAAGTGAAGCCGACTTTGAAAAAGAAGCAGTGAAAATTGGTTTTGTCGATCTGATCCTCTCCATGGAAGAAACAAGGGGGGATGAGGCAAGGATCCGGACCTTGGGATGAGGGCGCAGCTCGAACTTTCAAGTTTTGCACTCATGTGACAGTAAAGAGTGAATCGTGGAACCACAGTTCACTGTACCGGAGTAAAGGAGTGACTTCTAGAATTCAAAAGATAAATGTTGGTGCACCTCCCTTCCAAGCTGTTTTAACAGTAGCGGTTATTGTGAGTTGTTATATATTTAGAAAAATGAAGTTGCTCAATGGATTTGCTGTAGATTGCCACGAAACAGCTGTATCATCCTTACTTTTATGTCTTTGCAGGATGATCTCAGAGGGTCTTTGTATCAAAGATCAAGGGGAAGATTGCTGTCCCAAATGCTTATATTAAATTATATAAAGGACAGGCGGACACATAGACTTTTCACACTGGATAACTTTCCTAGCTCATAAATGCAGAAGGCAACTGATGGATAAGATGCCATATTTACCAATAAGCTTCTCATGTGACCATGTTCTTAGGCTGTCAGCGTTATTACTTATCACAGTTTTCAGTCACCTGAGAGAAAACTAATAGTCTACTCTGTCAAGATGCAGTAGCATCTGAGTAATTCTCCCATGAAACTAGCTTATCCTTCTTCCAACAGTCCTCTCTTTCTAAAGAAGTTATTGAGCAAACCTTTGTCAGTATTGCAGTCGTGAAAGCACACTATTCTTCCCAGGTCTGACCATTCTTAAACCTTAAATTGCGAAGCTGACAGTTGAATTTCCTTGCCTGCATTTTTACGTCTGACAACATGATTACCTGAAGATAGATATATAAGTTCATGGTAGTAGTGCTAGTTTATTTGCTGGATCAGTGGCCCAGAAGACGAAAGTGATTGGTGAACTCTAGGCAGTATTTAAAACTGACTACAATTTCCATGTAGCTGTTCAAAAGGAACTCTCTGTGCTCCATACTCTGACAGACTAACACTGCTCGAGTTTTCATAGACATGGAAGTAAAACTGGTTGGGTAATCTGGCATGTACTTTTAGTAAAGGTACTGCTAAAACTGTCTGCTTCAGTGACATATCCAAGGGAACATGAACACTTTACAGATTCTGTATACTGCCCTGCACCAAAACTAGCACATGCTCAACCCTTGATGATAAGGAAGGAGCTCCTTGCCAAGGAGAAGTCCAACCAATTCCACCAACAAATCGGCTCCAGAAGAACACTTTAAGAGAGCAGTTTATCAGTGATCATATATGGTAGGGGATATTTATAGATATAACATTATTTTTTTTAGATTAAAGACTTCCAAGCACTTGACACACACACTGTTCACGGAATAAGCTGTTTCAGGAATGAAAAAAGATGTAAAAATTGAGATATATACATAAGAAGTAAAGGTTTATCTATTGTAAGAACAGTATTTCTCAGGAAGAATAGGAATTCATGAAAAATGTAGGCTTTAACTGACAAAAGAATGAAAGGGCCAGGGCGAGGAGCCTGTCTGACCGATCAAGCGGCAGGCAGCTAATCGGAACCCCTTCCAAATTACGAGGCTGCTCAGTCCTACTTTAAGCTTGTGCCATGCAAATGCAAATGCATTAAAGTTGGACTTGAAATGATGGTTCTCATCGAGGGAGATTCTTCACCTAATTGACTTCTCTGTATTGAATTATCGTATTCTGATATAAATAAACTTTGATTCGGTGATTTGGTGGTAGTGGAATATATTAAGGAAAATCTATAGTTAAATTCCTCGCAGATTGTTTTACTTTGTTTTCGTAAACATTTTAGCATCTTTTTGTTTGGTTATCAATAAACAATTCTTATGCTATACTTCTTTCTAAAAACCACGTTATGAAAATAATCACACGCATTTTTATTTAAATTTTGTATGAATTTATCCAAACTTAAAAATGTCCCATGGGCTTTGTGTATATCTTCGTCCTTGTTAAAGTGAAACTTGCATGAACGTCACCTGAAGAAAAGGCGTTGTAGGTATTAATAGTAGATTTCAGGTGGTTCACGAGTTGGTTTACTTTCTCAGACTTTAGTTCGTAGGTGTGCTAATTTTGGCGTTCTTTTTATTATTCGCGAAGTCCGCGATCGTTTTACTTTGTCGCTTCACTGTTTTCCAAATCCGTCGAAATCTTATCATCGTGAGAAAACATGATCCTTATCCGTTTCTTCCTGACTCCTCACCTCCTGCCTTGAAAAGGGTCTTAATGAGGTGTAATGGGAAGCAACGAAAAATGACGACGGAGGAGGAGGAGGAGGAGGAGAAGTAGAAGGAGAAGGAGAAGAAAAAGAGGAGGAAGAGGAATCATTATACCGCCCGAAAGTTGTTGTCAGTTGGAGAAATTTATTAATGTTCAGGTGTGGAAACAAAGTTTGAGGTCCAAAGACAACTTTGGGAAGAAAAATATCATAGTTTGAAAAGTTGTTTTTGGAATTAATGCAGTTTTATCCAACTCTGTTTTCTGTTATAAAAAGGAAATTCAAAAGTTTTAAATGACTGATAAGGATGTGAAAAAAAGCAGCAGCACTTTTATTTATCCGATCGTTTCCAAAGGAAGGGTCTCAAGTGGTCATTAAAACAAAAGACTGCGAGTAATTGGAAGACGAGTGTTAGGGAACACGAGTTCTTGAGTAAATTAAGATGATGGATATGCAGGAAAGGAACATTCCAAAATAACCTGTGCTGATCGGACACCGATAACTTATAAGGGGACAGATATCGAGGTCTTGGGTATTTTCACTCTGCATTTCCCTATTGGGAACGATCATTCAGCATCATAATTCTGTTTGCATTTATTACAAGAAGGCCACAAATGTATTGCCCCTATACATCACTGATGTGTGTTTTTATTCTCTCAATATTGAATATGGTTTAAGGTGTGTTATAACGAAAGTCTGTTTAAATCGATGACTGTTGAAGGGAAGAGAGAATCCTGTAAAACAAGGTGCAGGACAAAGAGGTCCTGTGCATGAGTCAATTGATCAGCATAAATCACTGCCGTCTTCTCTATCACCTTTATCATCATCATCATTAATATTAGGCCGTTCAGTTAATGGAATAACCAGTATAAATGACATTAGTAAATGGCATTAAACAGCCCATTACTCTTTAGACTGATTAAATAGATTATTCGGAGGCGATAGGTATTTAACCGATGGCCAGGGACTACCGTCACTGAATGGACCCTCCCCAATTTAACGTAATTGTTTATTTGCGCTTGTTTACTCCTCGTCCATTTCGATCATGCTTCCTCAGGGAAAATCTCTCTCTCTCTCTCTCTCTCTCTCTCTCTCTCTCTCTCTCTCTCTCTCTCTCTCTCTCTCTCTCTCTCTCATGCTAAAAACGGAAACACTTTGAGGTCCTTAGCCAAATTATGCTGAGGAGAAATGATAATGAGGAGACTTCTCTCATTTTAGAAGTTGTTGATTGAATTTTCTTGCTTAGATTTAATTAGAGATGAATAACTTGACTCAAGGCCAAATATACTTGCATGTATAGTGCACGTACTTGTGCCACTTAGATTTACAAAGGCAACAAAGGAACTGTAAAGCCATACTAATTATTCGTTCAGGAAAATTTTAAGAAAATTACAGCGTTGTCCGTGAGTACCGTTGCAAGGTTTACTAGTGACTAGTAGAAGAACAATTTGGTGAACAGCATTTCTTGTCTGTGTGTTGAATCTCTGTGTCTGCTACATACCCCATAATGGCATTACCATAAGCTGTTCATCAGTTTTGCTATAGACCCCATAGTGGCATTACCATAAGCGGTTCATCAATTTTGCTATATACTCCAAAGCTGCATTACCAAAAGCATTTCATCAGTTTTGCTATATACTCGAAGTGGCATGACCATAAGCAGTTCATCAATTTTGCTATATACTCCAAAGCGGCATTACTAAAAGCAGTTCATCAGTTTTGCTATATACTCCATAATGGCATTACCATAAGCGGTTCATCAATTTTGCTATATACTCCATAGTAGCATTACCATAAGCAGCTCATCAATTTTGCTATGTACTTCATAGTGGCATTACCTTAAGCGGCTCATCAATTTTGCTATATATTCCATAGTGGCATATATATATATATATATATATATATATATATATATATATATATATATATATATAATATATATATACAGTATATATATATATATATATATATATATATATATATATTTATATATATATATATATATATATATATATATATATATATATATATATATATATATATATATATGTTTCATTAGAGGCCCTCCATAGAACAAATGGAAAGTTATGAAGTTTTCTGCTATAGCCTATCTCGAGTACATTGTTTTAAGGTTCTATTAAGCTATTTTTCATTTTACATTTCTTGTATTTTCAGACAGTGACAGTTAGATACAGCCATTTTAACGACTCTGAGGAAATCAGATGGATTGACCGAATCCGGGCTATAACCTTCAGAGAAGCCAGGGATGCTGGCGCATCCTTCATTACACATTCCTGGATAACTAAATACATTAAAAGAGATGAATCCTTTGTTAAAAGAAACTGGAACAAAAATCCACATGACTGTCATCGCGAAAAGAATGAGAATCTTGGAATGCCTGAAGTACTTTCTCAGGAGTCAAAAAACATCATAGCTTAGGCAGTGGGTAAACCAAGAAAGTCTTTACGTAAATTGGCACTTGAACTAGAAACAAAAAGGGAAAAGAAGAGGAGTTATAGTGCTGTGTATCGTGAGTTGAAAAAATCTGGTATCGAGCCATTTCATGTTATCAGCAAGCCCAACATCACTCAGCAACAGAGAGAAGGCCGTGCATGGTTTTGTGGTTCATTTCTTAAAGATTGGGATGAAGCTGACTTTCTCCATGTTGCCGCATCAGATGAACTCTTCATTACACAGTCAGGAAGCCAAATCATAACAAGGACATCATTTGGGCTGCAAAGTTGGATGATATCAGCGATGACGTGCGCTATCTCCAAGTTGTGAAATTTCCTGAATGTTTGGGAATTTTTCTCTGTTTCACAGCCAAATGATTAATGTGGATCATCAAAGAAAAAGGACAGTCATGGAATGGCGAATACTTCAGAGAAACTGTGCTTACTGGTGGAGTATTTCCTTTCCTCAAAGATCCTGAAAATGTGTTATCTGTTGAAGAAGTCACATTTTTGCATGATAGGCACCATGTTTCAAGGCTCCTCAGACACAGGAGCTGCTTCACAGTGGTATCGATTTCTTCTCGTCAAGTGAATTTCCAGGTAGTTCCCTGACCTTAATGTGTGTGAAGACATTGGTAGTATCTTAAAGGATCGTGTTGAAGCGCGCACAGTGAACTATGATGGTATACCAAGCCTCGACGACCTGCAAAAGAGAGGTGACCAAGTGCTCAGGGAATTGGAGTTTGAGTCTCAGCCTTTTTTGCGATTTGCTGAAATCATACCCATCAAGAATGCAGACTGTGATACAGGCAGATGGAGGCCACACAAAATATTAAGTACTCAGAGAGAAACTTAAATAAATACCTGTTCTGAATTACTTTTGTTTTTGTCCATATCAATTTTAGTTTTGTAGAGGGGGTCTCTAATTTCAGAAACACCCTGTATATATATATATATATATATATATATATATATATATATATATATATATATATATATATATATATACATACTCAAAGCGGCATTACCAAAAGCAGTTCATCAGTTTTGCTATATACTCCGTAGTGGCATTACCATGTTTCATCAATTTTGCTATATACTTCATAGTGGCATACATTATTTATATATATATATATATATATATATATATATATATATATATATATATATATATATATATATATATATATATATTATATATATATATATATATATATATATATATATATATATATATATATATATATATATATATATATATATATGTATGTATGTATATATATATATATATATATATATATATATATATATATATATATATATATATATATATATATATATATATATGCTCCAAAGCAGCATTACAAAAGCAGTTCATCAGTTTTGCTACATACTCCATAGTGGCATTATCATAAGCGGTTCATCAATTTTGTTATATACTCCATCAATTTTGCTGTATACTCCATGGTGGCATTATCTTAAGCGGCTCATCAATTTTGCTATATACTCCATAGTGGCATTACCATAAGCGGTTCATCAATTTTGTCAACATTTTTTTTTTGTCGCCCTTCGTAAGGAATTATACGTTAAAAACACTACGTAAAGATTTGTTTCTCGTTCCTTGTTTTTCTGTAATTATATATATATATATATATATATATATATATATATATATATATATATATGCATATATAATGTCATGTATAATGTATGTAAACAACATATACATATGCATATATAATGTCATTCTTGGCTATTAAACTTGAACCAAACTCTTGTCAGTGATTAACATACATTTCTGCTTCCTGTGTCTATATATATATAACAGCCTGAGTGATCTCGAATATTTTTTTATGACGAGGTTCCCATGTCCAATAGATCAAAGGCCCTTTCAACCCTTAGATTCTTTATAGATTAATTCGGGTGGGACGTCATTATATACGGCGTTCCTACGTTTAAGTTTTACAGATTATATGATAAAAGGATTCTACTGTCTAGGGGATATTATACCACATATGCTCTGCGTGACCTTTATGTGTTCGATATAAAAGAGAATCAGCAATCAAGTTATCTTACTGTTCGACATTACTGGATAATCTCACCTTTTTTTATTACCTGCACATGTCTCCAAATACGTCAGGTAATATAAAGGTTCCTAATTTTTTATTTGTAATTGGTTAGCTACATATCAACCACAAATTTCTTCTTCTGATAGGATTAATATTTTAGGCCATTTATCCCATAGTGTTGAGTGAAAAGCTACATATTTGAACATAAATATATCATTATTTACATTGACCTCTTGCGATAAAAGTCCTATAAAGGTTTCAGTTCAACGACCTCTCAGGTATAGAAATGATTCACAAAAGAGGTCGATTTTAAGTGTGCTCTTTCAAAGGAATTCATTTCATCAGTCCCTTTGAGAGACCTCACGTGTCCTTTGTATCAGTCAGTTCTTTTTCCTATAATGATGTTTTATATGTTTTAGCCTCTTTATTTTCTTATGGACTTTTCCTTCCCTTGTGTCGAGAGGTTTGAATGTTCTGCTTCTCTCAGTTCACTATACCATCGGAATACCTTGCGCCCAGAGGTATAGCGAATTCGATAATAAACAATATTTGGGGCATCATATTTGTGGATGTAATGTAATGAGTCTGTAAATGTCAAAAATTCATTGTATACGTACACAATACACAATATATGCATGCCTACATACATACACTCATACACACGCACACACACACACACACACACATATATATACATATATATATATATATATATATATATATATATATATATATATATATATATATATATATATATATATATATATATATTGAATATATGCGGGTAAAATAAAAAGCTTGTAGTTGTTGTGATCAACTGTTTACACAATGTATGTTGTGTAAGAATAATTAAAAGGCTGAGAAATATGAAGGTATGTAGAAGAGGTGGTAAAAGTTTATTGTTGGTGAAAGAGTAAATCGCAGTTTCAAGGTGGCTCAGCCATGTATAAAGAATTGAGAATGATAGGTTTATGAAAATTGTCAATAATGTGAGATCTGATGAGGAATGAGGAGAGGAAGACTTACATAGCACTGGATAGATGGCGTGAAAGAGGTATTGGTATGGGAGAGCCTTAATATAGAGAAAATACAGAAATGTGTGCAGGATAGATACAATGTTGCAATGTGTATAGAGGCGTTCACACACTACTGTTGAGCCTTTAGTGTAGGTGTATGCAACGACTAATAGGGAAGTTTTCTCCATATAGATTCCAATCATGATTCAGTTGTTTTAACTAAGGTGTTGTGCTTTCTCAGGAGCCATCTTCAATTAAGGCAAAGGTTTAATTTAACAGACGCACTCACATACACGTATAATAATTTGCAACTGTATGAAATAGTCTTGTAAAACATTTTTCTTCTACCCTCCTTGGCTGCTTCCAAGCCTCTCTCTCTCTCTCTCTCTCTCTCTCTCTCTCTCTCTCTCTCTCTCTCTCTCTCTCTCTCACGCACACAAGCGCGCGCTCAGCGCGCACATACGGGCACACAGGCATACATACATCCATAAGAGTGGATGTTAAAAATGTGAAGTATCATCAACAGAATATTGTTTACTTGGCAAATAATGAAATGTTCATTTCTTTTATAGAAGAATTTCATTCTCCTCTCTTTGTGATCAGCAAAATCATTTCTCATACGTGCATGAATAACTTTGTTCTGTTTTAGTAAATCTCTTTTCTCAACAGAAATCAGCGCAACTGCTGACATCCTTTCGTTTTGAATTCTGTTTCTAGTAAGGCTTTAGATTCGTTTTAAAGCTGAAAATGACCTTTCAGTGGAACACTGGAAGCTGTTGTAGCTGAATTTGTTAAAAATCAATGGCATCAACTTCATCTCATCATCGAACCTTCATTCGAGCTCATTTTGAAACCTAAAGGGTAACGAATCACGATTTGAGTTTTTCCGGTACATTTGTTTATCATACCGTAGATATCAGCCAGACTTCTTACAGGTCTTGAGTCGGTCAAAAGTAAACTTTCTAATGCATCCTTGTCAACCAGACTGGTTGATTTTACAGGCTAAAAAAAAATTATGGTTGTTATTACGTCATGAAAAAAGTCATCCATCTTGTTTACCTAAACTTCATAAAATCGTTCAGTCTTTAATAAAAAATGCTATCTTCTGATAACTGGACGTTTTCTGGACTAATTTCTTCTGCTTAGATTATTTTTTACTGTATTTCTTAAAAATCATTTAATCAAATTGTGCGAACAGCCTCGAGTTTTCATTTTTCATTGATTCTTTCAGTGTAGTGAGGAATACTTATGATTTTGTGTTAAGATACTGAAGACTGTGTGAATTCTGGTGAAAAATTGTCTTGGAACTTGAGAACAAAATATTTTTGATCTTCAGTTGAACATCATTATTTAATCCATTACTCTTTTTTAACTGATATGAATCTCACAATAATGAATCGCCGTTCATGTTGCTGAAAATACTGCAGTGGTCTCTATAATTATCCACTCATCTCAAGTTTGGATTTCTCACTGGCGTAGCCTTAGGCACAATTTCTGCACTATTTCTCTCTTTTTTCAGACTGATTGAAAAACAAGGGAATGCCCTAAGTGGTCTCTAAAATTATTGTACACACTGGTGTGAATTTTACAGCCTGGGATGGGACAAGAGACAAGTTCTACTCATAATAGTGTATAAAAACTGTTAATGAAGCTTTTCCGTTTATTTTGTTTTTAGCACATAGATTGTCTTGTACCTGGTAAAACTGGTCAGCACGTTAGGCTTGCTCTTGAATTTGATCAATCTACTGATTGTCTCCTACTAGTAAAGGAGTCCACTGATTTAGTAAAGCTTGTTCTGACAGGTACTTCAGTAGTAGTTGGGGCTAAGTTCTGAGAGATTATTTCTTAGTAAGTATTGAATTTGGAAATTAAGTTTCAAGGCCCCCACTAGTGATGGGATCAGCTGTATAAGGCAGTGTTGACAAGTTTCTCAGCCCAGGAAAGTCAGATGGCCCGTACCTAGAAATGGCAAGTTTTGTCAGAGTTATACAGCTTATTATGCCCTTTTCTGCTACAAAGAAAAGTGGTAACATTTTGATTTTTTTTTTAGTCGTTTCATTCGTCCTTCCGGTGTCTGATTTGAGCATGGCGTGGAAAAAGTGACTTTGCTCTGTTGTTCCTGGTGCTAGAGTGTAATTATTGCTTTTGCCGATTATGGCTTCTTTATAACAGTTATTATTCAAAGTGAAGAAAGCTGTAAATATTGGTGGAAAAATAAAAGGAAAGAAGAAAAGTGAGACAGAGAATGTAAATACGAAACCCTATGGAACCTACTGCACCTTTTCTTCGTTTTTTACTGAAGTATTATGCCCGTTTCTGCTACAAAGAAAGTGGTAACTTTTTTTTTTTTTTTTTTAGTCGTTTCATTCGTCCTTCCGGTGTCTGATTTGAGTATGACGTGGAAAAAGTGACTTTGCTTTGTTGTTCCCGGTGCTGGAGTGTAATTATTGCTTTTGCCAATTATGACTTCTTTATAACAGTTACTATTCAAGGTGAAGAAAGCTGTAAATATTGGAGGACAAATAAAAGGAAAGAATAAGAAAAGTGAGACAGAGAATGTAAATGCGAAGCCCTATGGAACCTACTGCACCATTTCTTCGTTTTGTACTGGAGTAATATCCCGGACTTAGAATTAAGTCAGTTTATTCATCATCATCACATTCATAATCATCATTGCCTCCAGTTCCATGAGACACAAAGGGCCTCTGGGAAATCCCGTCCCTCTTGTCTTTCTTGTGTTTTATCTTTCACAAATCTCCACTGGTCTCTAGCCCCCGTCACATGGGTTTTATCCAAGAAGCTCGGGGTCTTCCAACTTTCATATGAAAATTCAGTCTAAACCTTATTCAACCTGCCCATCATTTGATTAACATTGTTCAGTCTTTCACTGAATCTCTCAACTCAAGAGTCTGTATTGGATACCGTTGTTTCGCAATGCTTAAAAGTCTCAACCTCAATCCTTTCGTTACCTAGTTTTTATTTCTTCCCTTTGCACATACTCAGCCCTCATTGCATCCGATTTTCTTAAATTTATCTTGAGTCCTATCTCTCCAGATACAAGATGCATTCTATCAAGCAAGCTTGGTAAACCCTGTAGCGTTTTGCAATTAAAACAACGTCATTTGCGTATTTCAAGTCTGTTGCAAGACCTTACTTGATACTTGTCTTTGTATGCTGTCAAACGCCTTCTCTTAATGAACAAAATACATCATGTGTTTTTTAAATTTCGTACACTGCTACACAACGTCTTAACACATATATCTTATATATGTGCTTCTGTATAGGCATGTTGAATTATCTAATCACAATTGGTGCAAGTTCAGTACCTTTATAGTTATCACAGTCAGTCACCTTTCTTAGGTAATTTCGTATGACTTTCATATCTCAATCATTAAGCTTTGTCTCAACAGTGCTCCGCCCACAGAACAGTCAAGTTATCATAGGAGGTGTCATTTCATTTTTAGCTAAAATAATTTCTGCAGTGATTCCATCGTAGCCCAGTGTTTTCCATCTTCCAGGTTTCTTTGTTACTAATTCAACTTCATTCATCAGTGCATTCATGTCTCCTTGAGCTTCAGATGTATCACTCAAATTATCCCCACATATCTCCCATTCATGATCTCACAAAAGTGTTCCGCCTGCGTGGTATTTCTTCTTCTGTTATTATTTACCCACGCTTCTTTTGACAGGTATTTTGGTCTTTCTTTTTCTTATTAGTATTTTAATTATTATTTTTATTACTCCTCGAAATTCTCTTTTGTGACAACCGATGTTAAAGGCAAACAATAAGCAGTGAAGAAGGGAGAGAGAGAAAACTTTATGACTGATGAAACCTGCAAAAAAAAGAGTAAGAGAGAATATATATAGTAATTTAAATAGAGTAAAAATGCTTGTTCCTTTATCAAATTATCAGGTTTAATGTAAATGAAAGTGGAGATGTGCACCCTTGACACTATCCAATTGACACGTGAATTTTTAAAAGTAACTCATATTCACAACAGATCGAGTATTTAAACGGACAAGTCGTACCCCATTTCTTATTAAACACCACATCTGAATTTTTTCTCATGAGCATTAGTGAGATACATATGAAAAAGGAGTATTTTAAAAAGAAATTTTATTCTAATTTCTCCAACCTTATGAGATATTTATTGACTCGAGGATTTAATCCAGGCTGGAATTGCAAAGAAATATCCTCCAGGGGAAGTATCTTTTCAGGTGTAAAAGCCATTATTTGTTTTGTAAGATTCGCCATCGTGGTAGTTAATAATCACCGTAAGTAACATTGATATTTCAAAGCATAAAATGGGTATAAGTTCAGCTGTAATATAAGGCCAGAATCAGTATAAGGACTATATTTACTTTCTCCAACCCAGACACTAGGTAGCCAATCATCGAGTTCAGAAATATGTTCGATTTTAGTTCCCATGCTTCAGGGTGTTCATCTGGGAGTCTAGCTGTAAGCCGTTGGTTATTATGCTTTATAATACCTTTATTCGTGATAGTCATCAAAATACAGTGTTAGTTATCTGTAAATTGTAAAAGTTATTGTTTATTTTCACTTGTATGTCTTTTTGTATATTTATCAGTATTTGCAGAGTAAATATTGCCATCAGATTCTCTTTTGCTTTTAGATTTGTCAATGTCCATTGCCTTAAAGGCTCTAGTGGAGTTATAAATTGGATAACCACAGTTCTAGACCAACTACATAGTTTGCCATTTTATTTTTCGTCTCTCTTTTAAGGCTTTAAAAATAAAGAAGATTAGATGTAAACAGAAAAGTCAACTCCACAATTTGCATCGAAAGGATTGCAAAATCCGTTGGGGATGCTTTTTTTAAAAATAAGCAGCCAATATATCATACAGAAGACTTAGTGTAATGATGTCACTACAGGATGGACTGATAAATATAAGCCTGGTCTACATCCATTAAAGTGCTAAATGAGCAGTTTTTTATCACATACCATTTGATCATGTATATTCAGTACATCAAGGATAGCAGGACCAAAGAGGAGTTCCTGCTCTGCTTGGCAGTGTGAACAATAACAAAAGGCACCAGATGTGTTTCATCTTATCGATTAGTGCATTGAGAGGCGTCAGATCAAATGGGAGAGGATAGGGTTGATTTGCTCAGATTGTGACCTAGTGTTAATTAAGAAGTGTGGCTTTTTTTGTTGACTGGATAAAGAAATAACCGAGTACACAATGAAATACTGATTTTTTCTGCCATGCTATGATGCAATTATTTTGCAGTATTCCCTCAAGCAAGCTCTGTCATTTTGGATGACGTTATACATTTCATTTTAGTTGGTGTTTGCTCTTTACATCATATAATGTTCAGCCTGCTTTCTGAGATGGAAAATGAGCTTGCAGTACTTTTCTTCCACATAGAAGTACACAAGACTCTTATGAGGGAAATGCCTGACCCGCACTGTGGGGCTTCATGCTATCAAGAGGACACACCAGACCTCTTGATAGTATTAGTTGAAATGTTTAAGGCAACACTGAAATGATGGTTCATTTGCAGCTAGCCGTCATTGTGAAAAAGAACGTGTAACTGTGCTATCAGTGGTAACGAAAACACAAAATCATCTTCAAGGTGGCCTTCTTCATGACAGGAGTGTGGCTTTGGCATTAAAGGAAGTCTCAGTTTAACATTTGCTTACCCCAAATACAACAATGCGCCTTTTAAGTTCGAATAGGATATATGTATGTGTACGTGTGTGTGTGTGTGTGTGTGTATTGTCATCATATGATTACACGCTTTTTTGTGTTATGCTAAATATAGATGCGTTAATTTAGAAATAAGAGCAGTACCTACCAAAAAATGTTAAATAATCAGATCTGGGAACATAGATCAAGAACCACAAAGGATAGGCTTAAATCGACTTCGAATCCTGTGATTAAAGCAGGACAAAGAGAAGTGAGAGAGTGTTTTTCATCCATCAAGAAATACAAAAAGGGCAGCCGACTGGGGAGGACAACGCCTATGACCTCTCAGGGGACTGAAGAAATGGGTGCCATTCGGGCCTCTGGCAAGGAAGGAGAGAGAGAGAAGAAGAAGAAATCATTTAAACAGCGAACAGTCTCCCTTAACTATTTCTTTCTTTCAAAAGGTTATTGAAGGAGATAGTAAACACTTGTGGCAGACTTGCAATTTAAGAAGTAAAGGAAAGGAAAGTACGCGACGACCATCCACTGTTGACCCAATTCTTTTGAAGTATATGAAATCAAGTGTTATTCCCCAATTGAAGAAAGACACGTGGCTAATATTTACTTATGCAGTTAACATTTACGTTAAATTTAGTTATTAAAGTTCATGGTTACGTAAAATATTGTAGCTCTCATATCTGTTCCCTCCTGAGAAAAATATAGCCAATGTATTAATTCAATTAATTTTGCGTTGCAGCGACCTCGAATGTACGTCATAGCCTAATATCGGATTTGAGTAAACTAATAAAAAGTGTCAGGGATAAAAAGATTAATATTTATATATTTTACAGATACAAGCAAAAGTGTGCCTAATGTTCCACAGTAGAATTTAGTTTTAAAATAATTTTTTCTAACAAATTTTTTTTTATTTTACTCCAAAGCTTGTTACACTAACAGTGGGACGGGGCAGAAAATACAGTCTAGAAGAGAGAGAGAGAGAGAGAGAGAGAGAGAGAGAGAGAGAGAGAGAGAGAGAGAGAGAGAGAGGGAGAGAGAGAGAGAGTCTAACACTTGAAGGGAGAATAATCTTAACGATTTTGGCATGACCAGTTATTACACCAGCTAATTTTGATTTTCATTTTGATTTTTATATATGTAGAACAATAGGACATAGAAAAGGGATATGGAATAAACACCTGACTCTTAAAAGTAGTCATCATAATTTTACTGTATCTCCAATATATATAAAAATCTTTGAGCGTCAAAATTGCAAGTAAGAGAGGTTGGATTTTTAGTCATTCCTTAAAAAGTTTAAATGACAAAATGTAAATGAATCAGGACGAAACTGTTTGACTGAAGGAAATGCTCTGACTGAGTTGTGGACATTATATTTAGAATACGACGGGATGTGTCATCCTGTATTGAAGTGATCGACGGAGGAAGGGTTGGTAGTAAAACAAGAATGGTATTTGGTGCTGAACCTTCAGACAGACAATGCGTGTTTATTGAAGATAACAGGAAAATGCAAAGTCAATCTTATATCACTATAGTATTGTAGATTTCCATTCAAGAAATTACTGAGCATGTGATTTCAAGTGACTTTTCAAAATTTTGAGCTTACTTACAAATCGATAAAGTGGACTTCCGTGAAAATTGCACCGACCTGATCTTGAGTTTGTCAGAATTCTCAACTTCTGCAATCCTTGACTTCTGTCCTGTCCTGTTTTCTCTGTCAAAATCTTACAGTACACCTTTTATGGCAGACTAAATAATGCTATGTCTCTATAATTCTTGATTTCGTCTATCTCTTACACTTATATAACGGAACGATTAAACCATTTCCATTACTAGTTGGTTATTTAACAGGAAAAAAAAAAACTAATGGTCACTGAGACATTCATACTTTAACGGTTGAAGCGTGGATATCTCCTCTTCAAAATAACGTCCACGACATTAACCCTTTTGGCATCTACACAGAAAGCTAACGGTTTTTAGTAATATAATCTCTTCTTCAAATTACCGTGCTCCATTCTTTCCACATGACCGAACCATTTACTGATCGCTTCGGCCTCTAATTAAAAATCCATTATATCAAAGTCATGACGTACTGAGTTCATATTCCTCACTTCAGTAGGGATGTCTACATGCATGTGCTCAAATATATTGAATATCCATGTTTATCTTCTTGTGCTAGTCGATGTGAAAAACCTTTGAAATGTTGCTTTTGCCAATGTTATTAATGTCAGTGGGGAGTTAATTGTTAAAAGCTACAATTCAATAGTTTTAGATATCTCAACAGAAGTCTCAACAGCAAGGTCAAGTCCCATACACGCACCGCTGTCCACTCTGCATCATAACCTCACTCTCTCGCCTCTTAGGTATGAAAGCCATTCTGTTCCAAAAATTCTTCCTCTCAACCTGTCCCGCATTGTCTCCACTTTCTAGGTCTTACCCTCTGCCTTCCTCCCTTCACAAAATAAAGCAAAGAGTAACGAAGAGAGAATGGCATTGTTTCTCTAAGAAATCAGAAAGGGAAAGTCGAGTCGTGTACAGACGACGCCGATGATCTCTCAAGGGACTGAAGGACTGACTGGAAGGATGCCATTTAGATTTCTGGCAGAGAGAAAAGTGGCTTAACAACATTGCTGCCTCCACTCTTCCCCTCGCTCGAGAGGTCACTGAAGGTGACGGTAAACACTTTTAGCTGAGCGGTCATTTGAGATGAGAGAAAGAAAGGCGTTGTAAGCTCGTCTCGACCAGCCATTGTACACCTACCTAAATATAGAGCTTAAGTGTCGAGCGTTAATCCCAATACTGCTGAAGAAAGGGCAGGTAGCTCATATCAATTCTACTCGAGAAATAAAAGTAGGGTAACGCACTAAAATCGTGCAATAAAACATTTTTTATGTTGTCTTTTAACATAAACTCATACGGTCATAAAACGCCAATAGCGTCTATTTATTTTAATCTGATCTCCAAAATATTCATATCGAAACATCGTTATTATACTAAAATAATGGATAAACCAACATAGAATACAAAGAAAGAAAATTATCCTTGATGGTTTAAAAAGTTCTTTATTTTTTTAATAGGAAACTGAAATTACAGGAAAATACAAGCTGCTCTCCCATCCATGACATAAAGGTCTGTAACCACTTGAAGTTTTAATGAGCATTACGCAGTAACAAAATGACTGTTCTCGGGAATTATGCATAAAGCTGTATACATACATACAGATATATATAAATGGGTGCATAACGTCCCTATACTCAATACACGTATTGAGATATCAGGACATTAAATATAGATTTACAATGACTATCCGATTGACCCAGGAACGTACACCGGGATCACTGAATTGTACAGAACCACAGGCTAGGAGCTTTTTATTTTAAAGCATAAAACATTTACTAATCCGGTATCTTTATTCCCGCGTGTCATTTTAATGATCTAATTATCTTCAAAATAGAAGTTAGGCCACATTCCACTTCTGAAACGTCGCCAAGGTTTCGCCATTCATCAATGATTTTTCGACAGAATTTAGGTAACCATTCTTTTCATTATCACTCCCATATTGATATACACAAAATATGTGCTTGATGATCGACAGTGAGAAATCAGTGCATTAAATACTGAATAAGTAAAAACAATTTGTTTCCTTTCTTCTGCGCAGTCGAGCTTTCTGTACAGCGTATAATGCTCTAAGAGGCGCGGCCCATGAAACTTTCAGCCACGGCCAGGTGGTGGCCTGTCCTATACCGTTGCCATAAGCACGATCATGGCTAACTTTAACCTTAAACAAAATAAAATGAAAAAATTATTGAGACTAGAGGACTGCAATTTGGTATGTTTGATGATTGGAGGGTGGATGATCAACGCACCAATTTGGAGCGCTCTAGCCTCAGTAGGTTTTAAGATCTGAGGGCGGACAGAAAAAAGTTTGGACAGAATAATATGCGGACGGACAAACAAAGCCGGCACAATAGTTTTCTTTTACAGAAAACTAAAAGCGAACCAAGTTAAGAAATTCCTTTGAAGAAACTCGGTTTGACTTAATTACATTTTGCCATTCTAATAGGTTACGTAAAAGAAAGGATAGACGAAGATAGAGAATAAGAAGAGATTGGGCGAAAACTGGTGAGGAAAAGGCAGGTGCTGAGCGTCGGGAAATTATGGAGAGTTGAATCGTCAGCCAAACGACGCGTTTAAAGAAGACTGCAGATCGTTAAGGACAAAGGTGGAGTTCCTGTTACTAAAAAGATATACATCAGATGTATGAGAACAGTTACCAGTAGACTCACAAAAACACTACATGCACGTCGCAACTATATATTTCGAATACCAATACTTCCGCATTCCAGTGATCAGGAATACAGAAGTATTGGTATTCGAAATATATGGTTGCAATGTGTATGTAGTGCTTTTATGGGCCTTTTTTTTATCTTCAGCGAATTGTTAAATTACTCTAAAACCCAAGAAAACCAACATCAAAGCCTGAAAACCGACTACAAAGCAACGCCTTGTTTCAACATAATGTGAATACCCAATGAGACAAATAGAGAGAACTGCAGAGTAATGGAGTTTTATCATAAATAAATCAAGTCACTTAAGGTATGGCGGTGGAATGAATCATTCTCTCTATGAAAACATCATTTGGAAGCGTCTTAAATGTACACTACACTTGTTTGTCCTCCCATTACCTTATATGACTTCCAGCATATTAGTTTCCCTTTCACTTTCTCGTTGTATCCCTTTACAATGTTTATGAAGCTTATTATCTTTGACATTTATATCAGGCTGATAACTAATATTATATACTTAAAATACTTAAAAAAATATGTTTCAAGTTCTTTCTCAAAAGGAAAATGTTTACAGGAATGAAGCAAAACAGCACACACATGGGAGAGAGAGAGAGAGAGAGAGAGAGAGAGAGAGAGAGAGAGAGAGTGCAAGGACAGGCGGAAGATTGAACTGAAATGGGAAGGTCCATTAAGTGGCGGCGTTTCCTGCCCATTTGTTTTATACCTATCGCTTCCGGATAACCTCTCTAATCAGCCTAATGGATGATAGGCTTTACCTTGTCTTTTGTTCATCTCGTACATATGAGCCATCTCATTAACAGCAATGTTCTATATTGGCGATTTGATTATGACCATAGCACTAGTGAAGATAGTGGAGATTTACTAAAAACAGTTACATGATACGAAATGCAGCGCTTTTTTTTATATAGCCTTGTAACTATGCTCTCCTTTCATCAGTAGCAACCAGAATAAAATGTACCATACAAGAACAGATAGCAGCTTAATTACAAAGAATATACTGATGACAACTTGCGGATGTAAGTATAAAACTTTTCTGATAACCACCTAATTATGTGATGTTCCGTTTATAAAAGCAAGAGGTCCTTGTAAGAAGTTATCATTGAAAAATAATGTAAATACTATGGAATATTGTAAAACTGAATTACAGTATTTTTCTAATAGATAAAAAAAATTCCAAAGAGTATTCTCTGTGGAGAAATACAAAGAGGGAAGAAAACTAAATGAAAATGAAGAAGCGTCCAGGACCGAAGTCTCTACAGACAGAGGGACAGAAGTATGTGGTGTTGAAGGGGTGGGGAATAAAGGAGAGGTAAAAAAAAAAAGCATAATTTGCACGCATACCAATAGCGATTATGCATGACAGATCCATAGTAGCAGTGTTAATAGTATTGGTAATTTAATGACATTAGTTTTAACTGATATGAATGATGCTACATCTATAATCATTATGCATAATACAAGGAAAGGAGAACTTAAATATTTTAGTACCCTATCCAAGATGAAATCGAAACAGTTAATGAAAAAAAAACTTTTGTCCGAAATATAACTGAAGAAACAGCCACATGACAACAGACAGGCCATAAAAGTTTTTGGTTCCTCCACGTGCAGGGGGTCCATTCAAAACCGGTCAATCTTATGAATGGCATCGTTTATCCAAATGACCCTGACCTATTTTTCTGCCTTAATTAAAGGCTGAGCTCAACTGTAGCTCGCGTCACTTCAATTTGTTTTTGTTTTTTTTTACTTATGCTTCTCTTGAATAAACTTTTATTTACTCAATGCTAGGTGTTATCACGACGCAACAAAACGCGTTGCTTAACTTAGGTAGCTTTTTGATAAAGTATTATCTTCCATTATTACATACCATCGATCATTTTCAAAATTCCTTTTTCACAGCGACTTAAAATTCCCGGAAATTTTATATTCCAAACCTTGAAACTTTTTCCTAAAGTTCTCTTCGGCTCGCAAAAATTCTGTTTCCACACCTGAACACTGACTAATAACTTTCTCCAACTTCGGGTCGGCGTAAGATTTCTTCTGCCACTGTTTCGTCAACATGGCTGCTTCCCATTATGTCTCATTAACAGCTTTCCCAGCATCTCTAGAGGCCGGGGTGGGTGGGGGGACTCTGAAATCTTACAAGATATCTCACTGGGAAAGTGAACCGGAATTAAATTACCTTCAGTATGTACGAATTACGTGGAAGTTTACCGCAGTGTAATTTGCTTACGTAAGGCTTGATCTGTTCACCGTCCTAATTCCCAAAATATAATCGATCATCCTTAAATAACATCGTTACTGGAAGTGTAATGGAAGAACCTTAACATCTTCGGACTGCAGTCAGTGTCTAAATTAAATGTCTCTCATTCGTCAACTGCGTAAATTGTTGCATTCTACTTGCACTAAAGCTGAATTAGCAGACCATGGATAAAAGGCTGTTTTCAGGTACTTTCCAGGTTCAAGAAATTGCGACATCATTCAGTTTATTCAAGAAATTTATTCCTAGCAAGCTTGATAACTTTAAATTAAAACATTTAGAAAAATAAATTAAACACTCAAGAATTAAATGCTTCAAATGATGTGTGAAAAATAAGAACGAAACCGTGACAATGAATAGGACCAATTTAAGTTCACTGAACCTTCTCTGAATCTCTTTCATCAGCTTTTAATGCATTTGTCCTAAATCTGTATTACGCAGAGAGAATGCATTTCCTAATATCATCATAATGTGCAAAATGTTTTCTGACATGAGAGAGAGAGAGAGAGTCCACAAATTCATTCAGCACTAATGTGTAATCAAGACTTTTCGTCATCAGCCTAATCGTTTCGGCGCAGGACTCCCAACTCATTATCATTATTGCAACGTGTTGTCATTTTCATACTCATAAACGACGGCCATGAATTCCTTTGCCCCCCTCCCACGTAAATCAAATACAAAAACTATTCATTTTGATTAGCTTTCTCTCTCTCTCTCTCTCTCTCTCTCTCTCTCTCTCTCTCTCTCTCTCTCTCTCTCTCTCTCTCTCATACAGTTACAAACACACATATGGTGTATTCCCTTTTTTTACCAACTCTGACTTTTAGGTAAATAAACTCGTTCTACGATTTACAGATTGGTTATGATGTATTAAATAACACTGCTGAGTTTGCTAAGCATAACTAGTCTATGTAAAAACAGCTATTTTCTGTTTTATTTTATTTTCCATACCTCTAAGATTCAATTCAGTGAACGTTCGTTTGCTTACCAGATGGTTTGGTTGCTTAGCTCATAGAAAAACACACATACGTTATATGTATGTATGTGTGTATGTATGTGCATTAGCTGAAGCCACAGAAAATGTGGTTTCAGCTATTAACTAAACCACGTGGATGAATATGATTTTTAAGGGGGCTCCCGTGCATGTGCACACACGCACACACAGACACCACTATTGCCAAGAATTGTTTATTGAAGATCTGCTACTTGGTCTGTGCCCCCTATTTAAGACAATATCTCAATGGAAGCAGTAGTAGAGTCACTGCAACTCAGTATGTTTATTCGCCTCCTCATTTCTGTTGTTACCGCTCCCTCATTCTGCAATTGATGCATCTTTGCAGAAACGATGATGATCTGCACCTGGCTCTTCTCTGCAGTAAGCAGGGATTTACTAAGGTAACTTTTAAATCGGAAAGTGAATTCCTAATTCATAATGCCTATGAAGGGAAGGTGGCTGTATTATCACTTTATCCATAGAAATTCGAAGGAGGTTATGTACATTACTATGTTTGCAGGTCGATCACAAGATGGATCCAGATCAAACATTACTTACATTTCGATTAAACTAAACCTGAGAAATTTTAAACGCTAAACATACGGACCACGGACTTATCACAAGATTAAATAAATACCTTTGTCGGCGAAGTCGGAATAATGTTTCTGTTCTCTCGACCAACAAGATTTCATGTTCACTTTGGCAGCTAACAGGATCTTTACATAATAATGTGCTTATATGGGCTGACTTGGATACAGGACTGCTCTCTGAATGCCTTTTAGTATCTAGTCTGAAATAGTCGGCCCAGGATCCTATTTAACTGGCGAATAAAAGAATGAACGGAATGTTGATCAACTGATTAACTGCTAATTACCCGTCCCGTTTAACTGAACGTAAAACAAAAGATTTCGCAAAGATAAAATTCTTAGGTTTATTACGGATATACCTGCGATGTCAGAGTTCGACCAGCATTTTCATCGATAATTTTTTATGCGCCGCTGCCAGGAGACAGCAAGATTATAAAGAACTATCATTTAGAGGTAAGAGTTCATTAAAATGAAAGTAAACGCACGAAAACCCGGTGTTCGAGAATGAAGTAGTATCATATGAAATATAAGGTTTCCTATGTTAATTTTAGTTTTACGGGCCCCTAACTCAACAGAACGCTTTTAGATTACAGCACGAAGACATTCGTAATGAATTACTGTTCTGGATTAACAACGCTGAATAGGTTAAGCATTCCTATGCAAATTCCTTCTGTGGTAAATTCCCGAAATCTACTGAAACCATTCCTTTGAGTCCCTTAATCTCCACCGACTCATTTCCAATTCCCTACCGAATTCCCCAGTGAGATACTTCAGATTTCTAAGACACCCGTGTCCCTTTCATGGGATGAGAGAAAGTTGTTAATGAGACATGATGGGAAACAACGCAGTTAGCGAAGGAATGGAAGAAGTTGGACAAAGTTATTAATGGCCGGGTGTAGAATAGAGTTTGTGAAGTGGAGGCAAGATTAAAGCGAACAAAGAAAACCTGAAGCTTCGAGTGACAGGTTATTTGAAAAGGAGGCGAAAAACTGTCAGCTCGTATATTCAGGGAAGCGGTGTTTAACAGGAGTTCGGCTGTTCATTAAAAAAAATAGGCTAGATTAATAGTGTAAAATTATCACCCGAAGAAGTGTAAGATTATCACCCGAAGAAATGCATATTCTCTTGAATATATTTAATGTATATACATTCATAGGAATATATGTATATTTTAATGTATATTCTCTTGAATACTTTTAATACATATACATTCTGGGAACATACACACACACACATATATATATATAAATAAATTATTAAATACACACACAGACATATATATATATATATATATATATATATATATATATATATATATATATATATATATATATATATATATATATTGTGTTTAGAAACAGAAGGGTAAAGGGTTAATTTTTACAAATATAGATTTCATTGACTAAATTTAATAATGGAATAAACAAAATTTACATCGAGCTGTAAGAAAGGTGGGGAAAAAATGTTCCATCATTTAACACAGACGATGTCGTTCATTGAATTAATCGGCTTTGAACAGACGCAGGCAATTCAGAGAAAAGCAGACGCGAAACACAAAACTTATTTTTGCTCCAAAGTATGAAAATGCTTTCTTAAGTAAGATTGTTGAGTCGCTCCTTCGTCTCCTTAAAATCTATGTTTCTTTTAGCGAGATACGAGTGTGCTACTCAGTTGCATTCCTGTAAAATATTTCGATTACCAATGACGATAGCAGAGCATCCTATAAAAAGAAGAATGGAAATGCTACGACTGACTTCAGATCAATATCTGCTCAGATTACCGCTATCTTCATTATTGGCGCTATCATCATTATCATCATCATCGCCACTGATATCCTGCCATGGCAGCTAATGAGGTCATCGAGATGTGCGCCATTAATAAAAAGGCAATATAAAGCACATTACCCAGGCGGCACTGACGGACCTTTCCCAATGCAGCATAATCTTCAAATATTTTCGTCAGCATTTCCCTCTATCTTTTGCACCCACGGCCTTGTGCAGACACAGCACTGTCTGTTAGAACTGAAGGATTTCAGTGTTGCTAAGACAGTACAAAAGCCAGTCAGCGGCATCACATGTAGATCAATTCTTTCCTTGAAGTTTTGCCAACTTTCCACGCGCAGTTATATACTTTTACTTATTTCTCTTTATCTCAACACAGGAAAGAAAATATGTTATACCTATATGATTTCATATATATATATTTATATATATATATTATATATATAATATATGTATATTATATATGTGCGCGTGTGTTTACGTCTACATATATGTATGAATGTGTATATATTTATATATACACATACATCACACACACACATATATATATATATATATATAATATACATATATATATACATATATATACATTACATATATATATATGTATATATATATATATATATATATATATATATATATATATATATATATATATATATATATATATATATATATATATATATATATATATATATATATATATATATATATCTCTCTCAGAGCAAACTCTCCTCTTTTGGTGTCAGAACGGTAATCTCAGAAGTCGTTTTTGTAGTGGATGTTGATCGAGACGACACACCCCTAAAGCTAATTAGATAACTTTCTTCGTATATATCCTTTGAGGAGATTAGGTCCTGAGAAAAGTATCCAAGAAGTCAAGGATTGCAGAAGTTGAGAATTCTGACAAACTCAAAATCAGGTCGGTGCAATTTTCACTGAAGTCCACTTTATCGATTTGTAAGTAAGCTCAGAAATTTTTGAAAAGTCACTTGAAATCATGTGCTCAGTAATTTCTGGAATGGAAATCTACAATACTATAGTGATACAAGATTGACTTTGCATTTTCCGTTATCTTCAATAAACACGCATTGTCTGTCTGAGGGTTCAGCACCAAATACCCGTCGTATTCTAAATATAATGTCCACAATTCAGTCAGAGCATTTCCTTCAGTCAAACAGTTTCGTCTTGATTCATTTACATTTTGTCATTTAAACTTTTTAAGGAATGAACTAAAAATCCAACCTCTCTTACTTGCAATTTTGACGCTCAAAGATTTATATATATTGGAGATACAGTGAAATTATGATTACTTTTAAAAGTCAGGTGTTTATTCCATATCCCTTTTCTATGTCCTATTGTTCTACATATATAAAAATCAAAATGAAAATCAAAATTAGCTGGTGTAATAACTGGTCATGCCAAAATCGTTAAGATTATTCTCCCTTCAAGTGTTAGACTCTCTCTCTCTCTCTCTCTCTCTCTCTCTCTCTCTCTCTCTCTCTCTCTCTCTCTCTCTCTCTCTCTCTTCTAGACTGTATTTTCTGCCCCGTCCCACTGTTAGTGCAACAAGCTTTGGAGTAAAAAAAAAAATTTGCTAGAAAAAATACTTTTAAAACTAAAATTCTACTGTGGAACATTAGGCACATTTTTGCTTGTATCTGTAAAATATATAAATATTAATCTTTTTATCCCTGACACTTTTTATTAGTGTACTCAAATCCGATATTAGGCTATGATGTACATTCGAAGTCGCTGCAACGCAAAATTACTTGAGTGAATACATTTGCTATATTTTTCTCAGGAGGGAACAGATGTGAGAGCTACAATATTTTACGTAACCATGAACTTAATAACTAAATTTCAACGTAAATGTTAACTGCTTAAGTAAATATTAGCCACGTGTCTTTCTTCAATTTGGGAATAACACTTGATTTCATATACTTCAAAAGAATTGGGTCAACAGTGGATGGCCGTCGCGTACTTTCCTTTCCTTTACTTCTTAAATTGCAAACTATTCACTGCATAGTTTGCTCTTGTTTTTTGGCCTTTGGGTCTGTGCTCCCCACCTCTCTCCCTCTCCTGTTCTGCATTTCTTGTTAGTCTGTTTTGCGCTACCATTGTGGGTGGGTGTTTTGTGCTTCTTCCCTCTGCTTTTGGGGTTTTTGTGTTTTCTTTTCCCTTATTCTGTTTTTCAGCTGCTAATATGGTGTCAATAAGTATGTCATGCGTATATCTCTTTTATTTTATACGCAAATACTGTTTATTTTAATCTCTATTTCATCCTGGAAAATGTATCAAGCGATACGAAACGTCGGCCTCTTAATAAATGGATAAAAACAAATGCCTTCCCATAGCTCCATTATGTATACTGTCTGAGTGTCTGCTCCCTTTCGTGTGTGTGTGTATATATATATAGTGTATATATATATATATATATATATATATATATATATATATATATATATATATATATACTATATATATATACGTTTTATTTTAAATCACGGAAAGATAAAAACATGATTATGCGAACAAAGGTACAGCCACAAAGGAAAGTTACACAATGAGATGCTAAGTACTTTCACTAAAGATATCAAGACATGGGCATTTGTAACTAAAAAAGATCCTACAGAGAATACAAAAAGGTTGGGAGATCACAAAATGGTCAGCAGATTAACATCGAAATCTACCTATTTGTCTTTCAAATCCCTCTGGAACATATGATTTGTTACAGGGTCAAAAATAAAATAATCTTTGGCTTAAATTAAGCTAATCCCAGGTCAACTGAATCATAACAGATTCCAACAAGTTCCTGGAAATAGTTTCATTACTTCGTAATATTACATTGCTTTGTGTCCAATTTGTTCTGTGGGACTTTTCACTTTGATGCAAAAATGGAGCATTATTAGTCTGACCTGTTCTTGCTGAATATTTGTGTTATTTTATTCTGATATTTAATTCTTTACTGGTCTGACCTCAGTAAAATAAATCACAATCCATAAAAGGAACTTTGTATACAATATTGCTATCTTTTCGGGGACTAATTTTTGTAAGCATGATTTTGATATTATTATATGTGAAGGATGCATTTGTATTAAACAATTTTAAAAAAGGTGTTACAGCTTCAAATCGCATAAAATGTGGCAAACATAGGTTGTTTGAGGACACTTCTTTTTTTCTTTCCGATTTTTCATAGAAGGTCTTTACAGCTTTATTGTAACAAATATCCATAATGTGGGCTGGATAGCATAGATCTCTTCCTTTTTTCTGATGTTTTTGAATCGATCTAAAAACTCATGACTGAGTATTCAGAACGATCGAAGAAATATTGATGAAAAAACTGAAATTTTGATATTTATATGATGCCCTGAATACTAGTGTAGTGCATATGTCAAATTATTTGTCTTTTTCCTATATTAAATTTACAATTTAATATAAATGTCCAAAAAAGGTAAACATTCATCTTTCTCTAGCTCGAGTGTAAATTTAATAGAAGGGACTTGATCATTTAGTTGCTCCAGTATGTTATTTACAACCAAATCTTTGGGTATGGTGGCTAAAATATTATCAGCATAATGGTACCATGTTACAGGAAAATGAAAAATCTTGGGATGTAAAGGTGTTCAAGAAATTCCATATGTAAATTTGAAAGAACAGGAGAAAGAGAGTTTCCCATTGGCATACCAAATGTTTGTTTAAAAAATTCCCAGTTGAAAATAAAATTACAATCACATATACACAATCTTCTTAATTCTATGACCTGGCTAATTGTTAATGGCAAATCAAGTTTATGCAATTCATCAGGTCCCTACTCTTCTTCAGAAGAGGATCTATCTTGGTCAGCATTGGATTCTGGTGGACCCTAAGGTCCACTGAGGGACTTCCATGTCCACCAGAAGGACTTCCAGGTCCACCAGAATCAATGCTGACAAGAAGAGGGATACTCTACTGAAGGAGAGGGGGGATATGGTAGCCAGGTCCCACCCCGGGTTACAGTGTCCCTCCTCTTCTTCAGAAGAGGTTTTCTCTTGGTCAGCATTGGATTCTGGTGGACCCTAAGGCAGGGCTGGATTTAGAAATTGGGGGGCCCGGGGCACTTATGTTTAGGGAGGCCCCCTTCCCCATAAAGAAATTGAATCATCTATAAAGAAGAAAGTTTAATTAATTTTTTATACGAGGAAATGGGTAATGTAAGGCTTTGAATAAAGTTTTTTTTTCAATTCTTACAATTTCATAGACTAAGAATATATACATACATGTATATATACTATAATACATATATATGCACATATATGTCCATATATATATAATGTATATATATACACATATACATACATATATATATGTGTATATATGTATATATATACATATATATACATGTATATAATATATTACGGATGGCTACTATCACAATATTACCATAAAAGTAAAACAGGTTAATTCGTAGCAAAACATCAAACAAACGAGCTATTACAATGATTGTTTACGTTTTCGTGCGTCTGGTAGCATGCTACAGATGACCAGCGTCTGAAAAACCGCCGGATTGTGGGAAGTGTGAAGCCTCATCTCGGCCGAAATCAAAGGGTTAAGGAATTAAAAGAGGGACATATCTGAATAAAGTATGACCACGCTGCTTAGGAGAGGCTACAGCAACATGAATAGTTGGTTTTAAATCAATATTAAAATTATTCTTGGTCACACCCCAAGAATCTGTACTCTCAAGCTGGTTACTAACCTGGATAAAAAGGAAGGAAGGCTATCATCGCGTTAACGAAGCCCCCACCCCACAGAAAAATGCAATAAACCTTACCAAATTAGTGACAATGAGTTAAAATGGGACCTTTGATCCTCGAAGGCGAATGAGTGTTCTACAGTTATACAGAAGTAACTGTTTAACTCATTTTACACGAAATAGCATTTATAAACGTCAGTGAATGAATAAAATCAGTTAGCACAGTAATTTGTACAGATATGTTTGAAGGTTAAAATTCAGACAACATGACCCCTGAAACTATAATGCTATCACAACTTATCCCCGACGAAAAATGGGGAAAATTACAAATAAAAAAACGCTAGTTGCAGGAAATTTCAGATAATCAAAAAAATGAATACATTCAAAGGAAAGGAGTTGTAGCTAGCAGATGGACAGAACAAAGAAACCCAGTGATAAAAAAAAACTGTCGCTGTTATTGCAGATCATTTGACAGCTAAGCTCTTAATGTAATAAAAATAACGGTATCGCTAAGATAATAAAGCATAAAGCAACATAAATAGTACGGATATAAAAACAATTGAGATTTAAAGTTTTCTGTTTTGATAACTAAGGAGCTCTGTCATGCGTTAGATTAGAATGAACACGTTTGTGAATCCTTAAAAAAGTAAAATCTCAATGAAGCACATTCTTGAAAAATACAGTATTGGGCATCAATACCTCTCCTCTTGCAACAGCAAAAATGTAGACTACGGACCGTGAATAACATTCTCATCTAATCTGCAATTGCGTTAGATTGATTAAATCAGTAACAAACACGATTGCAAAATTTAGATGTTGGAAGTTATTTAAGTCATACCGAAGAATTTTAATAATATGATAAACAGTATTGACTGAATAATGACCGATATATATTAAGAACATTTACGTATGCACGCGACCTTCAATAAATCATAAAATTAAGAGCAACTCTTCATTATCGTCGCTGTCATAAACGTTTTCACGTCAGGTTTCCCCCTCTAAGGGGACTGACGTGAAATAAATTCTCTCCCTTCTCTGTCGTCTGCCATTACATGATGACGTGTAAGTGTATGCAGTGTCTGCGAGGCAGTGGAAATACGATTAGGCCTCGGTTCCAGCGCTGATGAGAAATTAAAGAACGAATGAGACTGAGACGGCTATTTTCTTTGCCTTGGAAATTCCTCCTGTGAGACATGACCTTTTGATGAAGTATGCACATACATTGAATACACACACACACACACACACACACACACACACACAGATATATATATATAGATATATATAGATATACTGTATATATAGATATATATTATATATATATATATATATATATATATATATATATATATATATATATATATATATATATCTATATCTCTCTCTCTCTCTCTCTCTCTCTCTCTCTCTCTCTCTCTCTCTCTCTCTCTAACGTTTATCCCTTACAGAAGTGCAGTTCTTCTTTGGAGGGCTAGAGCTCTCCAGTTAGCACGCTGTTGGCCCAGCGTTCGAGTCTCCGTCCGGCCAGTGAAGAATTAGAGAATTTATTTCTGGTGATAAAATTCGTTTCTCGTCAAAATGGGTTCGGATTACAATAAGCTGTAGGTCCCGTTCCTAGGTAACCAATTGGTTCTTTAAAATAAGTCTAATCACTAATCAGCCCTAGGAGAGCTGTTAATCAGCTCAGTGGTCTCTAAGATATACAACTTAACTTACAGAAGTGGAACACGGAATAACAAGGGAATATTTACTGTCGCTTTTATACACTATCACGGATTCCAAGGTGAACACCTGAGCAGACACTTCAACATAAGCCACTTCATATACCTGTAAAGGAAACTCATCGGCTCCTGCGTCAAAGTCTACAACATACTCTGCTGTTTATCCCGTGCGTGCATGCATTTACTTGCGTTCTGGATAATAGTGCCCCTCCGTTACAATAAATATTTCACTCCATACATCGAGTACTTTCCAGACCTTCCCTTTATCTTCCCTTCTAGCGTTCCTGAATAATAAATTCTTTCAATAAGCGTAACGTATTATCCACCAATCTTTACACATGGCCAAACCATCTCATGACATTTCAGTTGGTCTCCTCATCTACAATAACCTTTCCATAAATTCTACTCATATCCACGCTTGTCACCTAAAGGCTTCTTATTCCAAATATATTAATGCTAAGGACTTATGAAAGACTTTTAACTTTCTTTGATTAACATTCGGCATCCTCACCTTATTCTCGCCAAGAAGGTTTAGCCAAACAATTCCTCCATACATTCCAGCATTGGCTTTCAAAGATGCTTCCCTTCTTTTCTTTTCCAACCCTTTGAATGCACTCGGCTATTATCCTGACTTCACCTGCTTAATGGCTAACTCCTTATTAATCCAGTCATCATCCAAGGAATTTACTTACAAATATCTGTACGTGCATATTACCATTCATTGCTCCATATTTTAGTTTTCCAATTACTTTGATAACTTTACTCTTACATTCACTCAGCTTTCGCCATTAATCACCACCTTCAAACTCTTCTACCAGTTTCAGTATTCTCTCTTCACTGTCCAAATCAATACTATATCATCTTAAAACATCAGCCAGTTCTCACCACGCATTTACTCGTCCCACTGCTTTTCACCCACATCTAATGTTCTTCCTCTGACTTCTCGAATCTCTCAGTCCATAAAGATACTGAATAGAAGCTTGTGCATTAAACCAGCCCCTCTCCTCTCTATATATTCTAACAGAAGCTTCGGTTTCAACTTAATTTTTTTTTTACTCAGCGAGGTACCTTTTGCATCATATAATCAAAGCACATCTACATTTCATTCTTGCGAACTCTTCCATACCAATTTCCTAAATCCAAGTATGCTACGCAGACCATTTTTCTTTTTTTACCTGAAAACTTCTTACGTATGCGTTTCACAACAAAAACTTGATTCATACACCCTTCTCCTTGCCTGAGCC
>NC_089751.1:34494777-34542277 GCF_040412425.1 Macrobrachium rosenbergii | reverse complement strand
AAACTTTGAAAATGATGTGCGGCAAACCTTGCGAAAATTTTAGGCAACTTTTCACAAGGATCTGTTCTCGAGGTTTTACAGTAGGGCCAAACAGTCCTAAGAAGTCAAACAGAACCTGATTTTGGCTACAAATTTTGAACTATACAAAACAAACCCTTTTCAGCTGGCATGCAAAATTCACTATATATAAGTTGACATGCACAGTGAGATCAGGGTCAAGTTCGGGGTCATATACAGAGTCCAAATAATATTTTGGAGTTTAACTGTGGCCATAACTTTGAACCAAGTGAGCTAGAGACTCCACTTAGGTTAACACGATACATTAATGACTTTAATAAGCAGAATGAGGTCAAGGTCAAACACAGAGTCATATTTCGAGGAATATTGGAATATAACCCAGAAAAAAAATGTCTGACCTAGAGAAAGAGACCCAATTTAGCATGGGCAATCCACTATTTAAGTGCATGTTCAGTGTGGGTTCAGACCCAAAGTGAAAATCATACTGAGACCCAGACATTATAATTCGTGCGCTTGTCCACTAATGGTATCAATGTGCAAAATGAGGTCAAGGCCATACTTTTGAACCATATGATTAGATATTTTAGATTTGCCGGAAGAAATCTACAAATGACATCGATATGTAGAGTGATGTCACTTCCATAAAGAGAGCTAGCTCAAAATTACTTCCACATATTCCGACCCTGAACTGCATAGACATTCCAAGTCTCTTTCCAACCTTCTGTACAAACATTGCTACCTTTCCTGCTTCAGCTGGTCTGTAACTCCCTTCTTCCATCCTACCATCTTCCTAGTTATTTCCAAATACCTATATAATATACTGATTTACCTTGTACCTTCTATATCTACACTTAATGGTCCATTATTGTGATTTCGTTACACACCCCTACACACTATATATATATATATATATATATATATATATATATATATATATATATATATATATATATATATATGTATATATATATATGTGTGTACACATGTATATATATAACATACATACATACGTATACGAGTATATCCATTTACATATACAGATATATATATATTGCAACGACTGGGACCATTTTCTCGCAACCTCACCCCTTTCTACATTTGCAAAGTGATGGAGAAAGAAATGAAAAATTAATGTCCCTCATTAACTACTAGAACTGAGGTTTCCACTTGCCCCTTTCATAAACCCTCTCCTTCACTCCCCAAAATGCTTAATTGAGCCTAATTCTCTTCTCTGTTAACAATGACTGCCTAAGGACTTATTTTCAGTTTTACCATCGTACCTTCCTGGCGTCACGCAGGGCCAAGGAGAAGCCCCACCCATGAAAGAGAAAGCTGGCACCGCCATATTGAACACGAGGGTTATTCGACCATGTGACCATCAAAGAAAACGTGACAAAGATTGACCCTTGCGCGCGCCACCTACGTATGTGGGACGCCACGGCGTAATCCCTGAAGGTTATAAATAGAGACCGCAAGAGAAATCAAGAGGGAGACTGCTCAGATCACGACCCGAGGACAGACCTCCTTGCCCCGCCTGTCCTTTGAATCAACCACGTGCTCTGCCCCGGGGCTTGAGCCAGTATAATTTGTAGTGACATCATAATTCCTCCTTCGTCGCCAGCGCCTTATCAACGAGGATTCTAGACGAAGGTAATGTACTGGAAATAAGTTTCTTAGTCACGATTCCTGTTATTTCTCTGCCTAAATTTCCATTTGTTTTCATCGTGCAGTCACCCTCAGTAATTTGTGTTGGAGCATTCAGTGTTAACGTAATTACATTTAGTGTTGAACTGAGTTATCTGGCACCATCTGTGCATTCCTCAGTTTACCTTTTGAGCGCCTTATATTCCCGCAAATACATCATGTTGCATGTTTGCAGATATCCATCGACTAGTGGAATCTCTCGGCTCCATCCCTTGTGCAGTTCCCTTTCTACCCTCTCCTGCGATGTTCCTGTTATGAAGACATCACCAGCGAGAATATTTATCCTGTGTAGAATTCATTCATTCAAGCAGGCATTATTATCGGCCAGTAATTCATCATTCTTCTGATCTGTGTTGTTATGTGAATATAATTAATTAAGAGAACCCTTGAGTTTACGTGACTCCCTCACATGAAGAAAGCCCTAAGCCATAGATTTCCTTTGTTTTGTCTACGATTTGTCCTAATATTGAGTCAGATGTGTGATAAATAAAAGGAACTTCCCTGCGTTATCCGGTGCCGCCCAAAGTCAAGCAAGTACCCTCTTAACATCTTAGCAATATATATATAATTATATAATATGAATATATACAAACATAATATATATTATATATATCTATGTTACATATATATGTATATATATATTATGTATATATACATATACATATATACGCACACATTACATACATATAGATAGCGTGATGCATGTCAGTTTATATACTGAATAAATAATACTGTGCACTTATATACTTCCACAACCTACCTGCTCTAATTCCGCTAAAGTTCCCATACCGGCTATAGTGCAAGTTGCATCTACAATTCAGAAAATCACGGAGCAGAGGGCGGGCAATAACATTCCGAACGATTTTCCCAAGGCAGGGTCGGATGGTCTATCCCGATCGACTTAATAAACTAAACCTCTCTCTCTCTCTCTCTCTCTCTCTCTCTCTCTCTCTCTCTCTCTCTCTCCGGATATCAATGGTACTGCAGAAATTTTGGTAGTAGGTTTCGGCGCCGCTCTTGCCTGTTTTCTTCAACATCAGATACAGGGTTCTCTTGGTATTCCATCAAGAATGAGCCTTATTTTGTGTTAGCGGTCTGGTAAGCAATTTGAGGTGGAGATACTGGTGAATAAATGGCTATAGAGGTCCTTATCTGTACATGTCAAAAACACGCAGCCTCCTTACGGGAGTGGAGGATTCATCTTCCTATATAGCCACTAATACTTATCCACTGCAATTTCTCTATATCTGCTGGAGTTCTAATTTCTCAAAGATAAAAATTAATAAAATAAAATGGAAAAACAAGACTATCTTTACTGCTCTCATGTATCACGTCATTCATCTGCATTGCTCCCCTCTCTCTCTCTCTCTTTATTTATAGATGACTATATTTATATATATATATATATACAGTATATGTGTGTGTTATATATTTCTTATATAAGATTCTTTTTAAACTTTATTTTTATTAGTTTCCTGTTCAGTTTCATTACGGCTCAATAACCTAGATGTTACGAAGCCAGTTTAACTAACCATAAATCTCTCTCTCTCTCTCTCTCTCTCTCTCTCTCTCTCTCTCTCTCTCTCTCTCTGGCAGGAGAAAATTCCAAGCCATAACTCAGGTGGAATAATGTTAACCTTATTCATTTTTAATCTGTAATGCTACGTGTACACTTTCATTTAGAAGCCCTGAAAGGGCCTTTCGAATCCAGTATGAATAGAAATCATCGTAGGTACATAAAACTTCACTTCCATTAATTAGCAATTTACTCTTTCAAAACGATGCTTTTGGGAGCCGGCTAATTAACGGAAGCTCATCTTAAAAGCGAGAGAGAGAGAGAGAGAGAGAGAGAGAGAGAGAGAGAGAGAGAGAGAGAGAGAGAGAGCTCAGTGATGAATTATGAAGACACTTAATTATTTATGATGAGAAAGACAGAAGGAAAGTGAGAGATCAAATAACTATTGCATTAAAAATTTACTTACACTTTACCTAGGGAGCGAGAGAGAGAGAGAGAGAGAGAGAGAGAGAGAGGGAGAGAGAGAGAGATCACAAGTGAGTAAAATTTATTAAACGAACGTGAGAGAAAAGATCTGACTACCAAGAGAGAGAGAGATAGAGATCAAAGGTGAGTAAAATTCATTAAACGAAGGTGAGAGAAAAGATCTGTCTACCAATAGAGAGAGAGAGAGAGTGTGTATGTGTGGAAACTAGATTGAAAATCCAACCAGACTTTAAATATAAGACTTTAAATATATTTAATCTCCTGAACAAATAACACTTTTATAGCATGAACGAGGATTTTCATTGCACATCCCAGGCTGGGGAAGCAGGTGCGATACAAACACAAGTTTTTCTGTATGATATACCGGCAAGTATAATACCTCCGGAATCATTTCCTGTGTGTTTGCTTTGACCCAGCGGTTTCGCAGGATGGCGATGCTAAGCCCGAGAATCCGTAAGGACGGTATTTACCAGTTTCCCAAAGGGCAGACCGACAATACCGCTGCTGTTGCTTTACTGCCTTCGACGCAGACAGTGCGCAGCGAGCAAAGGTAAGCGCTTGTCGGTTTTGGGGGCCGAGGGCGATGTTCGCGTGTGTTTCTGTAGAAGAGGAGAGAGAAGTATTCCGCTGGTGTGCATTTTTCACGTGAGTTGGGTGTTCGAAGGTGGGGGAAGTACATCAGTGCAAGACAGAATTATTATTATTATTATTATTATTATTATTATTATTATTCAGAAGATGAACCCTATTCATATGGAACAAGCCCATCACAGGAGCCATTGACATGAAATTCAAGCTTGCGAAGAATATGGTGTTCATTAGGAAGGAGAGAAGGTAAAGGGAAATACAGAAAGAAATCTCACTTATTAAAAAGAAAAATAAATGAATACATTAATAAACAGATGAGTAACCAGGAGCCATTTCTTCGTTCGTGGCTTTAAGATGTTCAAGAAGGAGCGAAAGTGCCTCGTGATTTCCGCCCGGACGAAAACATGGTCATTTTGCGTGAGATGAAACATGCAAATTTTGGAATTAGCCTCAGATTTTGTTTTTAATAATCACATGTTATCGATTGTTTCTAATCCTTTTAGGTAAAAATAAAAATACATTCACTATATCCAAATATATACATATATATATCACACATTACCACAGGTGAAAAATAAGAGACGGGGCATAGGTCCTGTTCGGTTTCGACTTTATTTCCGAGCCACTGACGAAGGACTGATACTGAGTATTAGAAGTCACAAGTCTATACACTACAGGAACAGTAATGACGAACATACACAACCGTTAGAGACTACATATCCACCCACAGGCTAGTGTCAAGGTAGGAGTGGCCTTCAAAACTCATTTGGCTAAAAATCACAATATACTCTCAGGGAACAATACTGATAAACATACCGACCATAGGCGACATCAGATCCACACTTGACAGGTGTCAGGGAGGCGGGTTTTGGAAAACTCATTAGCACTCCTGCCTCCCGTACTGTGTTTACAAATATGATAATCTTATTTCCATACATCCCTTCTGCCTACCTTAAAATTTAAACAATTTAAATTTCGTTTGATATTAAAGGATCACGTTTATACATCCCTTGACTGATATTCATATTATGGCTGTAACTTTCTTTTATAAAGCTAGATTCAATGATATTCCTTTCTAGTGCGTTATTAGAATATACAATCCTTTTTGCCCCTTCCCAGTTGATAGCATGATTGTTCTCACTAACATGTACAAGAATACCACTGTTCCTCTGTGTATATCTCACACATTTTTTTACGCCGTTCTATTCTCTTTTCCAGTGCTTTACCCGTTTGGCCAATATAAAAGTTGTCACAAGACTTACATGGAATTTTATATACACACCCTTTAGTATTGTCAGGGGAGTTCTTGATAAGTACATGTTTCATTGTTTTATTGTTCTTAAATGCGACATTAACACGAAAATTCTTAAGAAGATGGGGGATATCTTTCATATTATTATTATGAGGCAGTACAAGCAAATTTTTTGTGTTGTAAGGCTCTTTCTGGTTTTGATACGTAGTCATTTTTGCCGCTTCTAATGCATTGTTTAATACACTGTCAGGATATTTCAATTTCTTGCCTGTGTTCTTAGTCTTATCTATTTCCTCATCAGTATATTCAGGGCTGCATACACGTAATGCTCTTAAAAACATAGATGAAAACACTGATTTTTTTAACCCTATTGCTTTGTCCGGAATAGAGATGCACATAGGAACAAATATTAGTGGGTTTTTTATACACACTATATTTAAACCCGCTACTATTTCTTCGTGTGAGGACATCCAAAAAGGGTAAGCACCCATCATTTTCCATTTCCATGGTGAGTTTAACTGATGGTACTAATTAATTTAACTCGGCAAAAAAGTTATTTACATCTTCGTTCCCTGGCCATACACAAATTATGTCGTCAACATTCCTAAACCATGTTACATTGCGTGGAGTTATGTTGTTTAATATTTTCTTTTAAAAAAATTCCATATATAAGTTACTCAACACTGGCGATAGAGGGTTTCCCATTGCCATACCAAAATTTTGTGAGTAAAATTTACCATTAAATTTAAATTTACGTTCTTTCACACATAATTTAATCAGTTAAATTAAAGTGCTTTTAGAAAATGGAATATCCAGATGTGTGTTCTCTAATAATTCCGATAAAAACTCCATCAGATCATTAAGTGGCACCTTTGTGAATAGTGATACTACATCAAAACTCACAAGCCTGGATTCGCTATTATTCTGTATACTATTTAGTTTATTTATCAGGTCCACATTATTCTTGATATTAACATTTGAGATACCACGTACCAATGGGTTGAGGATATCCACTAGGAACTTCGCTAGATTGTAAGATGTGGAACCAACTGAACTGAAAACTGGCCTGGCAGGAAAGTCTGTTTTGTGGGTTTTTACTGTACCTTACATATACGGTAGCGATGGAGAGGTCACACACAACTTCTTTATAAGGCTTTCGTTACCTTTTAACAGGTTTTTCACTTTCCTATTGAAACCACTGTTCACACTGTCTAATGGGTTTTTATTCAATTCTTTATATGTGCTATCATCGCCCAAAAGACTATCCATTTTTTCTATGTATTCACTTTTATTTAAAATTACAAGAGCGCCTGATTAACTGTATCTGTTTTTGTCATGTGTATATTTTTATCTTTTTTCAGTTCATTGATAGCAACCATAAATCTGTTGGGGACGTTTGTGGTGTCTGACTTTTTCATACTTCCATAAATCACTCCCTTAACTATGTTCACTTCACTCGTTAACCCCCCAACTGAGCAAGATACCACCATCGACTAAGCATATTCGGAAAACTGAATATGATTAAATTCCCGATTATGAGGAACATAAATCGCCCAGAATACCAAAAGAGGCCTCTTCCGGAGCCATATTTAAACTGGAACGCCACGAGAGCAGATGGAAGGCGTGTGGCCCTCTCTGGGCAAGCTGGGATCTTTCCCGTTATGCCTTCATTCGCATTTTCGTGAGTCAGAACAACAACTAGCTTTTACTTCCATTGGGAAACAATTTAAAACTATAAAAGCTTAACACAAGTTGGAGTGATGGTTAATCAAAGCAAGAAATCAATGAGGACACATCGTCAAAATTACTAAGTCAATCATGTAATAATAAGCAATGTACTGTGTTTGAAAGCTTAAAACTTACTTTGGGTGAGAATCCTGCAGTGATGTTCATTTGTTAGGATCTAAAGAAAAAATGACAGAAAGTTCTACTGAACCATGCAGCACATGAAAAGACTTCAATAACCTTTTCCCTTTTCCTTTAAAAAAACTGATGACATTTTTCCTTTTCGAGTGGAAGTTCTTGTTGATGTAACTAAATATTCCTAGACAAGGCAGTGGCGCTGCACCATAGCAAAAGTGACTAACAAATTGTGCACCTGACCCATGCGTGACCTGGTGGTACGTGCAATTAAGGTAACCTCAATCTGGTCTTTAGCTAAAACCTTTCATTGCAACCAGGAGCAACCATGAAAGAACTCTTGATCGATGTGCCATGTTCAACCATCCAGTTCACTTCGAGTTCATTAAAGCCCTCAGAACGGGCTGCTCTCAAGTTACCAACCCTCTTGATCCCACTCCTTGCTTAAAGTATTACTCCTTTCTGTAAATTCGAATCCCATGTTTGCAGAGAGGAGTGATAAGCTGGGAATTTGATCAAGAGGGACTGATTTAGTTCTAGCGTAGCTGACAGTGCTTCATCCTCCCCTTTTCTATTTTGGCAGTGTCAGAAACCGGCTTTCTGTTCATCCTTTTCATACTTTTCATTAATAACATCTTTGCTTGCCAACACATGTGTAAGTGACTTTACTCTCCACAAATTACCATTTCCTTTTCATACCTCTTATGTTCTCAGTCTCCCTTAATCCTGTGTGATACTCTCAGGGGTGTTTTAGTTTCCAAAACCAACAACCATCTCACGTCTTTGTACTGCAATTCATTAGTCTATACAATACTGTTTCAGAATTTAGAAATTAAACTCATCCAGTTTGTTTGTCTATGAGCTTAGAAGCAAACAGAAGTATTTCTTGGCTGAATCATACTATGTTCTGATAAAAACCAGGTTCCAATGGTGAGCAGTGATTTTTCACTGATTTTTGTTAGAATTATCTGTTAATGAACGATGATTTGATCTTATCCGGTGAAGCTCTTCTCATGATTTCTTCTTGACAAAGTTGAATCAAAAACATTTTATCTTAGTCTAAAGAGTAACTTTAATGAGTAGCTCTTGTGAACTTAAGTGTATACTTCCTTGAATTTCTAAACCTAGTAGTCCCTGTCAGGTTTCAAAATGCCACAGATACTGCAGAAAAGTTCCAAGCTCAAGTCAGTAGCCTTAAACGTTGTTTCATACCACGTCAAAAATTGTCTCATTTCACTTAAGACACACGTGTATATATATATAATATATACGAGTATATGTATGTATGTATATATATATATATATATATATATATATATATATATATATATATATATATATATATATATATATATATATATGTGTAATTTACATATATATGTGAAAACGCATTATAATCGTCTTTTACGAACAAAAACCACAATAATTCTTCACGAAGTCAATGCTGCAGCATTCTTTCTAAATGCTTCTTCGTTGATACACGATTCTGATCGGAGCGTGGAAGGAAATCTAACAAGAAATGTGCCCTAATATACACAGCTGGAGTTCTCGATATCAGTGGTAATATTAAAGAAAAAAATGAACTTCGCTGAATACGCGAAACCCTTCATAACTGGCAGTTCCAAGAAATGTCACTCAATTTTTATCCGGCGTTTGAGTGACAAACAAAAACCAGGAATTCTTCGCAAAGATCTTCGTACATACTTTTTTCTTTTCTTCTTTTCTCCTTTCTGTTCGAAGACCTTAATAATACAGAAACAATTTCGTTGATTTTTAATTGAAATACGTCGTTATCACTTCGGCACAACCCTGTGGTAAAAACCGACGAACCGAACTCTCTCTCTCCAGAAAAGAGGAACATGATGAGCAGCAATTGGGCTCTTCGATGACTCGCGATGACTTTCTGTACGTTGCAATCTTGAGGGTCTTGACAAAAGCAATGCGAGAACGAGGAAATATCTCCGATACCCTAAATGATGTCAATACAGAAAAGTTCAAAAAGCCGAAATATAATTATTGTAATAGTTTGATTAAGAAGTAACTGTACGAATCCATATAATTTACTAATTTAAAATACACTATATATGTAGCTGGATCATTCATTATCGTTTTCAGTAAATACAGAATATATATATATATATATATATATATATATATATATATATATATATATATATATATATATATATATATATATATATATATAAAACCATCAAAACGTAGCACGGTCTTTATTATATGCTTTGGTTGCCTATGATATTAATGGATTTTTTGTGTCTGAGAGTCCTCGTTTCCTCTGAGCCACCTTAAATCTTTAGTGCTGACATGTGGTCATCACTGCAGATGTGTTGAACATATGACGCGATTTTCATATGCTCAATATAATATAATTATTGTAAGGAACTATTATACAATTATTATAAGGAACTTTAGAGCATTAGCAACTCACTTGTTACTCTATGTAAAACGCAATTTAACATAGTAATGCGCTTACATTTTTAGGACTACATTAAAATAATTTTTCACCTTATGAAACAAAACAAAATATTGTTTTCACTTCCTAATGAGCAAAAGTTTTGGAGTTTTAAAAAGGGTTTGCTTTTATAACTCTGCACTTGTTTGAAATATTTTTTTTCATGTGAAACATTCACATTTCTCCCATGAGACGGAACAACATCGAACTTTTTGCTTCCACTGGGAAATCATTTAAAGCAATAACAAACTCAAAATTCAGTTGGAGTGATGGAATGGATCTGGGATATCAAAGAACTAAAGTCAGAATTTCTCGTTAAATGATGCACAGTGAACTGTGTTTGCAAGCATGTGACTTACTCTCGGCTACATTCATGCAGTGGCCCATTGTTTTCCTTTGCTATGATCCAAAGAAGACATGGCGAAAGTTTTCATGAATCATGAAAAGGTGTAGCTATTATTTTCTTTATATTATTAATAATCTACATTGTTTCATAATACTACAGTGTATTCAGAGCCCCTATAAAAAATTTATGCTATCGGAAAATATACATGTATATATATATATATATATATATATATATATATATATATATATATATATATATATATATATATATATATATATATATACACTTAGCTTATGAATGCAATTCATTATCTTCGTCGTTACTTTCTTACCTAGGGAGGAAATTATCTTCAGATTTTCATAAATGCTTTTGTTGAAAGGTACAGGTAAAGTTTCAGTTATGCTGTATTCGAGTTGCCATTAGGGAAAAAAAAGGAGAGAACGAAGTGATAATTCTGAGAACTTTTCTCTCTCTCTTTCTCTCTCCTCTTTGTACTTACGACCATACTCACACACAGCATTACAATTGCATATTCAATCAAGTATGACGATGAATATCCTTGCAATAATGCAATAGTGGCATATGCTAACGGCTGTGTGTGCGTAACGTGAATTTAAGTAAAATTCCAGTTCTTACTCTGTATACCTTTAGTTAACGGGGAGAAAACTTGAAGCACGTTTGAGCAGGATTAATTGAAAGGGTAAGAGAAATTGCTGTATGGTACCAGTCATAACATCATATTAATTTGGTCAGTTTATCTTTTTTTTTTTTTTTTTTTTTTTTTTTTTTGCTTCAACATATCCGGTCAGTCATACGTTTTCCATATTTTAGTAAAGTAAAATAATCTGAGGATGCCTCAGTCTTAAAGGAATCTGAGAAACTATTGGAAAAATTAATGCAATAGATAACTTACAAGTTATTATTTTTTTCCTTCCTTAAAGTTGTTGTCAATTTGCTTATATGTTTTACAATATATACACAAAAAAGGCATGAAACTGAGAATTTATTGATCATGAGTACTATAAAGAAATTGGAATGAATGCAATGGGTAATTTATTATCCATATATTTTCTTTATTAAAGGGACTTCAATTTTGCATATGATATGTTTTACTAAAACAGATATTCTGGGGATACTATAAAGCCTTAAATGAAACCGAGAAATGAGTACCTATAGGAAAAGGGAACTACTCAGGGATTCAGAGCCGATGAAACACGGTTTTTCGGTAACACCTTTTTATCAAAGCATCGGATACAGGTGAAAGTTGGCAAGTGTATATTTTATAACCCTACCTAATTTTTGCAAGTATTATTTAGTACCTACGTTCGATAGTTTTGGTATTTATCAGGGTAAAAGTGTGTTTCCTATGCCAGGGCCATCAAAATCGCAGGTAAGTTTTTGAACACAATAGTGACATTAACCTATGACGTCATGAGGCTCCACCCACAGTGACGAGAAGTTTACATATGGGGAAAACGTCTCTTCACTGTGGCTCTACCCACATGCAGATGACATATTCACTAATTGATATTAGTACCCAAGGCCAAGAGAGACAAGGTCTACCCACCTGGGTGGAGTCGCCTCCCACCTAGTTTAACTACGTAGGCAATCACATATCTTAGAGGTACCTGCTCATTACGACAATTCACATGCTGACGCAATAAGGAGGTAGACAAGCTCCGCCTACATGGGGACTTTGGGGAGAAGTGAGCAGATCTTCTCTTTCTCTTGACCTTGTAAGTACCCGTCCAAGGCTTCAGCGATATCAATGGTAGCGTGGAGAATTTGTCATCGTCCCCTTGATTGCATTATCATTCTCAATAATTTTATTATTATTATTATTATTATTATTATTATTATTATTATTATTATTATTATTTTGTTGAATAAAATATCTGCATTCTGCAAATTTGTTTTATACTGAGTTTCCTCAATCCTTTCAATAATTCGCTTTTCCTGCACATCAGTATTAGTCAATAATTGGCCAATGTTCATATTTCGATGGATAAAACAGCATATTTCTTACAGCAGAAATTCTTTACTTAAACCATTACAGCAGGTTACTGAAACCTGGTATATAAATCCGTAGATTTTCTTGATGGTATTTTCGGTGGTATTTGTTCTTTTTTCTTTTTCTGACGTCTATCTCGATGGCCATCTTCTGGATGTTGGGATGAGTCTGGAGACAGAGGGCACTCATGGCGGTATATATAGGAGGTCTCGGATCAGGTCGATTTTTCATTGGCTGCCCGAGGCAATTCTCCTCAGGTGAAGTCTCCTCTTGCACAGTGATGGCTGTGTGCGCTCTTGCTTGCGTGCACTGTGGTGCACGTTAGAGAGTGTATTATTAGGAGAGTTGCTGCCCACAGATGGACGTTCCTGATTGGTTCGCTCATCTGGAGTGCCAGCGGGTGCCACCCTTCGTGCCAACGTCTGGAGGAGGAAGGTCTCGTGTGTGGTATTGAGACTCTGCCTCTCTTCCTTGATGTGTAGGGCTTCCAGGAGGCGTAGGCAGCGATGGTCGGTCGCTTGATCTTTTATCTCTATGTTAGGGATAATTTCATTCCTTTTTATTCTCAGGTTATGGGCAGTCCTGGCTTGATTAAATATGGCACCCTCCTTGGCATGACAGGAGATCCTCTTGGAGAAGTGCATGGTAGTCATACCGATGTAAGAGCCGAGGCACTCTCGGACAGGGCATTTGTATTGGTAGACTACATTGGTTTTCTTCAAGGGATCCTGCTTGTGGGGGGGCTGGGTTATTTCTCATCACCAAGCTGCTGGTTTTCTTATTCCTGTAGAATATAACGAGTTTAATCTTCTTCTTGGGATTGGTGGTCCTGAGGGTGCATTCTTCTTCTTTATGTCCTTTATGGAATTTTCCTTGGTAGAAAAGTTTGATGCCATCAGAAGTGTCAGGGTGAGGTTCCTGATGGTACCATATGTCCACAGCTCCTCTAATGCAATTGTCTACCTCCCGATTCGTGTGTCCATTATTGATGAGGATCTGGGCAGCATGTTCCAGCTCTCCGTGGGTGTCAGTCCAAGAGGAGCAGTGCGAGAGAGCTCTTCTGACCAAGGCATTGATGGCAGATTGCTTATATCTCTTGGGGCAGTCACTCTCCATTAAGACACTTGCCCAGGTTCATAAGTTTCATGTTCACCTTCGTGATGAAGCGTTCCTCCTGTTGCTCGACGAGGACGTCAAGGAAGGGGAGGCAATGATCGTGGCTGTATTCAGTTGTGAAGTTAAGACAGCTGTGGGTGTGGAAGGCACGCCTCAAGCTCTCTTTTTATTCACTTGTCTCAGTGCTGACGAAGGTGTCGTCGATGTACCGTACTTACATTTGCGGCTTTCTTATATTGTTGAAGACCCTCTTCTCGACAGTGCCCATGTAAAAATTCGAGAAGAGTACTCCAAGGGGAGGACCCATCGCTACGCCATCGATTTGGGCATACGTGTGGCCTCTGTGGATGGAGAAAGGGGCCTTTTTGGTACATATCTCCAGGAGGGTACAGAGGGTGTGCTTGGTGATGTTCAGTGATGGCGTAGTGGGGTTCCTGTATACACGATCCAAAATTATTTGGATCATTTTGGTGACAGCAACGTTCATGAAGGGGGACTCCACGTCCATTGAGGCAGTGATTCCTCCAGGGGACATTACTCTTAAGGGCTTCCAGGAACTCTGCTGAGGACTTCAAGCTGTGATCACCAGTGACATAAGGAGTGAGGATGGTGTTGAGTCTCTTGGCTAGCTGGTAAGTCGGGGCTGGGATCTGGCTAATAATGGGGTGCAGAGGGTTGCCTTACTTGTCTGCCTTCATATTCCCATATATGTAGCCAAGGTCGTAGTTGCCCACTTTCGTTGGTAAGTGGAAGGCATTAGAGGCAGCACTGACTGTTTCAGTGATCCTGTTGGCCTCACGCCTGATGTCATCAACAGGGTTCTTAGTAATTCATAAAAACTTGGTGTTGTCAGCTAGGATCTTGTCCAGCTTTCGGTGGTATTCCTTGTTATACGAGAACATACGGGTGGTCTTGTCAGTCCTGTGGACGGTGATGTCCTAGCATTCTCTCAGCTCCTTGGCCACTTCCCTCAGGCGCTGGTCGATGGTGTTACTCTGATAGTTACCACATTTGGTGAGGGCCTCAGCCAGGAGGATGGGTTGAAGGGCATCAGTGGTATCAGTGGTTCGCAGGGTGCCTTGATCTTCATACTTCTGGATGTTATCAAAATGGTACTCTATTTCAAGGCATTTTTCCAAGGTCCTCAGCCGGGTGGTGAAGGGTCAGTTAAGGCCCATGCTCAAAATCTTGTCTTGTTCGGGTGTTGGTATATATTCCGTGAGATTGACATATTCCTGTCTCTTCTGAGGGAGCTGTAATTTTCCACCATTAAGGCTGAGGCCCTCAGCAAACATGGTGACTATTGGAGTAACATCGTTGACCAGCGCCTGAGGGAAGCGGACAAGGAGCTGAGAGAATGCGAGGACATCACTGACTGCAGGGCTGACAAGACTGCTGAAGCGTGCTGCCCAGATCCTTAACGATAATGGACACACAAATCGGGAGGTAGACAAATGCATTAGAGGAGCCATGAACAGATGGTAGGTACCATCAGGAACTTCGCCCCAACACCTCTGATGACATCAAACTTTTCTACCAAGGAAAATTCCATAAAGGATATAAAGAAGACGAACATACCCTTAGGACCTCACTGAAGGTAACATCAGCCCGTCCGATCCTGAGAAGAAGATTAAACTCGTCATATTCTACAGGAATAAGAAAACCAGCAGCCTGGTCAAGAGAAATAACCCGGCCCATCCCCTAACCAGGATCCCTTGAAGAAAACCAACTCAGTTTACCAATACAAATGCCTCGTCCAAGAGTGCCTTGGCTCTTACACTGGTATGACTACCATGCACTTCTCTAAGAGGCTCTCCTGTCTTGCCCAGAAGGGTGCCATATTTAATCACGCCAGGACTGCCCACAACCTGAGAATAAAAATGAATGACATTATCCCTAACATCAAGATAATAGATCAAGCAACTGACTATCGCCACCTGCGTCTCCTGGAAGCCCTACACATCGGGAGAGAGAAGCCAGGTCTCAATACCACACAGGAGACCTTCCTCATTCGGACGTTGGCATGAAGGATGGCACCCACTGGCACTCCAGATGAGCGAACCAATCAGGAACGTCCATCTGTGGGCAGCAACCCTCCTAATAATACACACACTAACGTGCACTCCAGCGCATGCACCCATCACTGTGCGAGAGGAGACTTCACCTGAGGAGAATCGCCTCAGGCAGCCAATGAAAAATCGACCTGATCTGAGACCCCTTGTGTTTCCAGACTCATCCCAACATCCAGAAGATGACCATCGAGCTGGTCGAAACATGTCGACAGAAAGAGTACTAGAAATACTAGACAGACATCAGAAAAAGAAAAAAGAAATACCACCGAAAATACCATCAGGAAAATCTACGGATTTCATTCCAGGTTTCAGTAACCTGCTGTAATGGTTTAAATAAAGAACTTTTGCTGTGAGAAATATGCTGCTTTATCCATCGAAATATGAACATTGGCCAATTATTGACTAATACTGATGTGCAGGAAAAGCGAATTATTAGAATTGAGAAAACTCAGTATAAAGTCAATTCGCATAACGCAGCCATTTTATTCAACAAATCTTCCTAAAAGAGGGTGTTCTTCCTTATTTTTCTTCTTATTATTATTATTATTTTGTGGAGGTTTCATCGCAACTTCCACAGCAGTTTTTGGGGCTAAGTTGTTAGCTTGGAATTCTTCCATTTTCTTGATATTCTTATTGTTTCTACTTTACAAATAATTCAGTGTATGTAATTCATCCACAAAATGAACCAGTCTATAGCTCATTTGTTAGATCTACTTCTATTCAGGGCGGGAATACAAAAAAGACAATCCGTTTTGTTTCATCTGAGGTTTCGACGCTATAGCCTTCTATTTGCAGTGAGTCAAGAGCGGCCACTAGAAGTAGAATTCAAATGATGGTACTTCATTTCCCTCAGTTGTTAGAGGTGTAAAGGTCAACGCCATTGTTTTATTTCAGTTAATGTAACCCAGTGCTATTTTTCTTTTTTTATTTATATCATACGGCACCCTAAACAGCGCTCGTATACTCGCTGCAATGGTAGGAGTCAAGATTTTGAGGGCAAGCTATTATTTACCTACTTAATATCAGTTAAATGTAACACGATTTATATCGATATGCATGGAAAGGAAAATATATTGAAATCAGTTTGAATGAGGAACATGTTGTTATAATCATTGTGTTTTAATTAATATGTTTTAGATGTACAAATAAAACTTTTAACACTATATAAAATGTTACTTGAGTCGTTCAGTGGGTAAGTTTAATTATTAATTATTGTGATTTATACAGCCTTGCTTTACCTAAGACGCACATAATCCCATCAATTAAGGCTAAAAGTTACCCAAAAAGACAGATAATTAACTTAATTAGATTCGGTTGGCAGTTGAAACTAGGTTACTGAATATTTTGATTTATTCTGAAACAAATGAATTTAAATAAACCACATTGATCAACCGTCTAGTTCAACAAAGAAAATTAATGCAAGTACAGAAATTTATGTGAGCCAATAACAGCTCCAGACTTCGTCCCCTTATGGACACAATAATATTTCCCCTACTTTAGAGTATGACGCAACAGCCGAGTCAATCTAGTACGCTCTTATAAGCAGTTCTCTAATATATTATGGCTATTCCTCCTCCAAACAAGGGTATGACCAGGTTCCAAGGCGTGCCAGACTTTTACATAGACGCATCCAGATAAAACTTGGATTCCAGACCCTCCCACTTATCCTTAATTACTGCAAGGGTGTATCTTAAATCGAGAATATGTTAACACTGTGGAGGATACTTTATGCAATCTCACTAGGCAATGCTAATTGTACTCCATATAATTGACTTCATAAATGGGATATGGTTTCACTAGGATTCTTTAGTCAGTGACTGATAAGAGAAAAACGAAACAAAAATACAGTATTAGATATAACAGGAAAACGGCGAGTAATTGTCATCTTCAGACTTACCTTATAGTAGAGCAGTTCCGCAAGCTTGCATCTGACTCCCGGGGTATGTTGAATCGATCCTCATCGGTTCCACTAAAGTTAGAAGGACAAAAAGAAGAAGGGAGCGCGAGAGATACCACGTGTACTCTCACTGCACGTAACCACTGGACTGGCTGACCTGGGGTCGAAATCGTGGGTTGTTGCTTGTAAACAACTCCCCCTCTTTGTAGCCGGAGGGTAGCCTGAAAGATAACATGACTCACCAGTACGAAGTTTTTAGGGAAAAGGAAGCTTAAGGGATACCCTAACTAAAGGTGACCCTAGTGAAACCTTCCCTGTGGGATAGGTCCCTAAATTAAACTTATAATCCTCTGAAGATGGTTGGTGGCTTTGGGACACAACCACTATCTCTCGGCTTTCCACGCTCTCACGGATATTGTCCGACTTCCAGTACTCCTCTTCAAAGTGAGGGGATTGTGTAACAGTTCCTGCCCACACTTCTGGGGTGGCCAAGTAACTATTACCCACTATAGAAATACTACCTATTCACGCTACAGTAAATTTTGCCAAGGGTCTTCTTGCTTGTATATCAAAGGGCAAGCACGCAGCACAATTACAAGCTTGCAACCATGGGGAAAATTCCACATCCTGCTGCCCATTATCGAATTTATTCAAGACTCCATTATCGAATTTATTCAAGACTAGACTGAGTAAGCGCTAATGACTTACTGCTTACCTGGTGGGTGGGCGGAGCCTCATGGCGTCATATTATGCTTACGTCATGAATGGTTTTAGGATCCTTGTCTATGATTTTCTCGTTTCCGGCATCGGCAATTTCATTTTACTCTATAAATATCAAAACTATTGAACTTAGGTACTAAATGATACTTGCAAAAATTAGGTAGGGTTACAAAATATACAACTGCCAACTTTCGCCTTTATCCGATGCTTTGATAAAAAGGTGTTGCCAAAAAACCGTGTTTCATCGGCCCTAAATCCTTTAGTAATGCAGTGCAATGAGTTACTTATTAGGTAATGGAAAGGAGTCTTCTTCTGGCAGCCCTGCCGCTGCCGGTTCATTTGCCAGAAGAATCTTTAATTAACGAAGTTGGTTTCAATAGCCTATTAAGAGAGAGGAGATAGAATTCGAGATACAGTGCCTCTAAGATTGCTTTAATTAAGTCTCCTTATTTATTTAATCCGCATATGCACTGCAGTCTGGGTCAAAACAAGAATAAAAATATGGCATTTCTAACAGCTTTGGTCGTTGATTAAATGTACCTGCTTTTATATTTTTATATGGTTCATGGGGTTTTGGCCAGTGCCACGAGACTGCCATTTAGATTGACTAATCAACAACAGTAATACATTTTATGTGTAAGAAGAAATTCACTATCACCTTAAACTATTCATCATATTTAACAGATTCCTGGTCGGAGCATTCCAAGTGATACTTTAAAAGATGCATCAGTGTTAAATAATTACGATCAAAAGAAAATAAATTGCGCATAGATTATTTACAGGATTTATGGAAATCTTTGAAAAGTATTCCTTAGTTCAACCAGACCACTGAGCTGATTAATAGCTCTCCTAGGGCTGGCCCGAAGGATTAGACTTATTTTTACGTGGCTAAGAACCAACTGGGTACCTAGCAACGGGACCTACAGCTTATTGTGGAATCCGAACCACATTATACCAAGAAATGAATTTCTATCACCAGAAATAAACTCCTCTAATTCTTCATTGGCCGGCTGGAGATCGAACTCGGGCATAGGAGAATGCTAGCCGAGTACGATATCGACCCATCCAACGAGGAACTTGGAAAGCTTTGAGGAAATAAAATTTAATTCATAGATGTGATGAAGAAAGTAAACATGTTAAGATTGGGTTACATTCAATGAAGAACTGCTACTGATAGAGAGAGATTAACATGTCAATAGGAATGTTACACAGGAAGGGTGGGAGGAATCCTCAAAGAATTAATTTCCAGAATACCAAAGGAAAAAGCATTAGCAGAATGTGCTTGTCTGTGAAACATCATCAACACCTTGGACTGATTCTGATAAATCTTCTTACACGGTAGGAAACGCGCTTAATAGGAAATATAGGATTGCAATTTGGATTCCGGTCAGAAAACATTAAAATATCCAAATTCAGACTTCAATATTTTCTTTATTAAACCATCCAAAAAAAAAGAAAACAGAAGTTAAGTATTATTGCATGTCCCCGGTGTACTTGAAATTTCGTGGATACGATAGGTAGTCTTTATTATCTCCTGAATTGAACTGAATATAGAATTAAGGCCAAGCACTGGGACCTAGGAGGTCATTCAGCGCTGAAACGGAAATTGACAGTAAGAGGTTTGAAAGGTGTAACAGGCGGAAAACCTCGCAGTTGCAATGAATCAACTGTTAGGAGCGGGTGGAAAGTAAGATGGAAGAATGAGAATATGAAAGGAGGTACAGTAAAAGGAACGAAAGAGGTTGCAGCTAGGGGCCGAAGGCAAGCTGCAAAGAACCTTACGTAATGCCTACAGTGAACCGCGTGAGGTGCACTGACGGCACCACCCCCCTACGGGAATATTAGAGTAGCTCATACTGAACAGATTTCCATCTGCGTAATCATACAGTATCGATCACAGAACTCATATGCTTCTAGTTCACAGAGTTTGATGGATTAACTGTTTTATCTCTGAGCTAAACGGATTACATTTTTCCTCGAAACCTTTGGTTTAATTTGTCTATAACCATAGACCTGCTGGTTACCTTTATTCTTAAAGGTATATGGATTACCTTCTTTATTAAAAAAAATAATAATCATAATAATCATAATAATAATAATAATAATAATAACAACAGCAAAGAGGGAGAGAGAGTGAATTATTCACAAAAATTTAATTTAATCCCCCCCCCCTTTCGGGCGTTTGACCTTATTCTTAGGGACGACACAATCAATCCATCAATCGGTCAATCAATCAAGCGTCAGTAACGACACTGAATAGGCTAGATGCAGTGACGGAGAGCGGGTGGGTTGCGGGGGGAGGGCAGGCGGGTTGGTGGCGGGGGCGTGATCTAATGCCTTAGAGTTTAATTAAGAAGGCTGAAAATGATGGGATCCTATTTCACCCTATTGCCCATTCGGGGACCCGATTCCATGAAATGCTTCTCTCTCTCTCGGTAAGTGAGATGGTTTTCGTCGATCCCAGTCTTCAGCTCGGCAGGGCAACATCCCGATCGTTTCATTTCGAGTAGACTTGCCTACTCTTGGACTTGCCTGTCCTCGGCAATTACGGGTGCAAAACGTAATGGATTTCACAAAAGGATGTGGAGGTGTTGCCAGCCACGAAACGGCAGATGTCAAGGTAAACGGGCACACACATTTGCATTTACTTTATTTACATATTGGGGTATATCCGCACGTTCACGTTATACATATATATATATATATATATATATATATATATATATATATATATATATATATATATATATGTATATATATATATATATATATATATATATATATATATATATATATATATATATATATATATATATATATATACTCGTATATACAGTATATATGTTTATATATACACATACATAAATACATATATATATATATAAATATATATAAAGTGAATGTAATGAATATACACCAATATGTAAATACAGTACAATGCAAATCTGTGTGCACGTTCACTTTAACGTCTGCCATTTCGTGGCTGGCAACACCTCGACATCCCTGTGTGAAATCCATTACGTTTTGCACCCTGTAATTGCTGAGGGCAGGCAAGTCCAAGGGCATTTATATATATATATATATATATATATATATATATATATATATATATATATATATATATATATATATGTATGTATATATATGTATATATATATATATATATATATATATATATATATATATATATATGTGTGTGTGTGTGTGTGTGTGTGTGTGTGTGTGTGTGTGTGGGGGCAACATTTAACTATTTCCAATATTAGCAGTGGCTTCCAAGAAGAGGATGGACTATAACAATACAGACAAATTCACACTTGAACTGGGTAACCACAGATGAACACCGTGTGCAGAAAAGTTCCACAGCACTAATGACTTCATACACCTACACTGTATGCTCACCAACAGTGTGTTGCATGCCCTACCCACACTGAGCCCCTTACCTCTACCTTGCACCCACTCGCTTGCTATCATGTGTACACAATAAATAATAAATAAGAAGGAAAATGTGCAGAATATTCTTAAAAACTATGCATATTGACGAAGTTGCATTGTGTAATATAAATAAATTCGGGACGATACACACAAGACACACACACACTATATATATATATATATATATATATATATATATATATATATATATATATATATATATATATATATATATATATATATATATTACTAACAGGACCTCATTGAAACTGGATGGTATCTAGCGGATAAGTATCTCCGCTAGATACCATCCAGTTTCAATGTTAGTAATTATATTAATGCACAGAACAATTGTGCAAGTGATGAAGTTAACACACACTCACACACACACACACACACACATATATGTATAATATATATATATATATATATATATATATATATATATATATATATATATATACATACACACGTGTATATGTATATATACACATGCACACACACAGAACTTCTGTCACTGGAATTAAAACGCACAAAGCATTCTGCACATGCTGCACCGATCTTTCTTGCATGCAGTCACTGTGAATTCATTTTTTGAATTTTTTTCACACTTTTCGCTTTAATTCCCCCGTGCAAAGAAACTTTATTCAACAGGAGTGCCATTTCCTGAAAAATTATTCATTACCTGAATCACTTTCTCGACAGTCATAATAATTGGGAACCCAATAAATTTTTTAGATATCTTGTGTTCCATGATTAAATATATATCGGCCTGAGATTTCAAGATTAGGTAAAGGACTGGTCCTCATTCATGATCAATAATAGCAAAGAATACGAAGAAAATTTGACCACTTAAAGTAAAAATTAATATTTTCCAGAATATGACCCCAAAGAAAATCCATGGTACTAAAATTTAATGTCACCAATATTGCCTAACATTACTGTCACTAATGTAGCTAAAACTACTTTATTTGACTACTGCAGCCACCTTTTCGTCATTACAGTAACCGAGAGTTATTATTATTGCCTTTCCCTGCCAGTGCTACCTAACTAACTAGGCGAGAAGGAATAGGCAGTTGGGGACTGGGAAATCTCACGTCGACGAAATACTGCCCTCTTGGGCGTCATTTGTTTTTGCAACGTTCGGTTAAGTAGCAGACAAAATGAGATGTAAATTACTCACGGATCCTTAGTGATTTTCCTTGACGGAAGGTGAAATTATACAAACAACTCTGGTTTAACGCTTTTAAACTGATACCCCCAGTATAATGTTCCATGGTAGTAAAGAGAAACTTTTGGGCCTCATATCGCGTATGCATATCTGTCTATCTATCTACATACCTATCTCTTTATATATACATTTATATATATATATATATATATATATATATATATATATATATATATATATATATATATATATATATATATATATATATATATATAAATAAATTTATATATGTGCTTGTATTTATATGCTTGTAAAGTAAATAAGTCTTTGGGTTAAAACATTAAAAATTTCATAAATTGCACTGAAGGCTTATGCAATTGCATACGTGAATCAGACTAAAAGTTCATTATGAATAATAATAATAATAATAATAATAATAATAATAATAATAATAATAACTTGGTATGTTAACCAAGATCAGGAAGATTGAGATTAAACCCCGTCTTGGAAAAGACACGACGTGATTGTAAAATGAAGCTATATTACAGAACTAAAGGTTAATTTCGTAATTATTCTTATTTTTATTATTGACTAATTTAGTGTAAGTTTAAACAGAAAAAGGATGTTTGGATTAAGTGTTGTTTATGGAACAGTTATGTGAGAAGTTTGATTGCAAAGAGGAGAGCTGTAAGTAGCATGCCTAAACCTAGAAAGGTTGTGGTAAAATCCATAGACTTAGTATAGAGGACGTTAAGGATGTAGGTTTAGAAGATATTTTTTTGCGGACAAGTGAAATATTTAATAATGGAAGTGTTGTTAGGATAAGTAAATGGGAGAGTCTCTGGCTTATTATAAGATTTGGTATGCAACAATGGCATATCTTTACAGACAGATGGAGTAAGGGCAAAAGTCAGAGAAAAGACATTAGTTGTAGTTGTTAACAAATGGGAAATAAAAATGATTCGTGATTGGAGTGTGGGTGGCTGATTGGGTGGTTCAGAGAAACTGCAGAAACCAGAGAATAAGTTTGAAGGAGTTTGCAAAAAAAAAATTTGAGAATAGATGTAAGTAAGAGTAATGTTGTGAGGATAAACAAAGACAAGGAAGGAGAGCTAGATAAGGATGCTGGACGGTTTGAAGCATTTACTTCATACAGGTGCAAGTAGTGAAGGGAGGATGAGAAAACTGGGTCTGGGAATAGGTGAAACGCGGAAGGTGGCCGGGTCTGAACAAAAGTTTGGGAAGAGACTTAGAGTGTCTGTGCATGTATAGAGAGATTTTTTGAACCACCTATCCTTCATGGAATGAAATGTTACTGTTAAATGTGAATGGAAGAAAAAGCACATTGAAGTTCTTGAGATAGTAATGTTCGTGTAGTAGTTGTTGTGCAAGGTAATTAAAAGGGTGAGAAATGTGTATATACATTGCTGGATAGATGAAAGAGGGAGTTATTGGAATGGAAGGGTATAATATCCAGGAAGCATGAGACTCCATCAAGATAGAAGTGGACAACGCAGTATGTACTCTGAGGTTTGACTCGCTGCTGGTGAGCCTTGCCTGTAGACTTGTATAGAGGCAAATGTTGGAAGTCTTTTGCACATGAGTTCATCCACGAGTCAGCCGTTAAGTTAAAGTGTGAATCACTATAGTGTATATATATAAATTATATATATATATATATATATATATATATATATATATATATATATATATATATATACATACACACACACATACATACATACATGCAGTAGATAGGTAGAAATATAAACTATGAAATACCGATAAACCCTTCCCAAGCATTGGCGGAAACGGTGCTGAACTTCTCTGGAATTGTTTTTACCAGACAAAAGTTTTGCTTTCGGAAAACAGGAGTATTGGTATCGGCTGAATATGGTTGTTATTAAAGATGATTATCGATGCGGATGTAAAAAAAAAAAAAAAGTGCATAGTGAGATGCGTGGGTGATGGGTGGATGTCCTGGTGGCGGGGGTGGGGGTTATTGGAGAAGCGCATCTAGTTCCATAAATGGATGATGTCTGATCCTTCGCCTTAAAAAAAACTGCATCTTTTTCTGCGTTCTTGGTTTTCATTTACGCGGTTAAGTTAGGACCTTTTCAGGAAACCACGTTATTTTAATATATATATATATATATATATATATATATATATATATATATATATATATATATATATATATATATATATATATATATATATATATATATATATATATATATATATATATATATATATATATATATATATATATATATATATTATATATATAACATCAGATAAGTTGAAGGGAGAATGTGGAGCAATGGTCTCGGAAATGAATATTAAATAACCGACTTAGTTCTCTCATCAGTGGGTATTACTACAGAGTTATTAGCTATAGTCTGTTTTGTTTGTCTGGATTGTAGAAATATTTCCTCAGGAAAACATTGTCTTATTAATAGATATTATACACGCATTCCATTTATAAAGAGTCCAGACCTAACCTTCATTCAGTAAGAAACTTGTTCTCAGTATTTTATGGGAGAAAAATGAATATTTGAGATACTATAAATGCAAAAACGTGTTCAGGTAAATGGAGGACTTGTCTATTCCAGTTGCAGAATTTTGCACATTCCAGGAGGAAGAGTTCAAATACATTTCTCATAAAAGAGAATGTATCGTGTGTGTGAGTATATATATATATATATATATATATATATATATATATATATATATATATATATATATATATATATATATATATGTATATATATATATATATATATATATATATATATATATATATATATATAGAGAGAGAGAGAGAAAGCCAATCAGATTAAATAGTTTTTATCCAGATTTGTATAAACAGAAAGGGTTTCATGGCCGTCTTTTATGAGAGGAAAATGACAACACGTTGCGATAATGATAATGAGTTTGGAGTCCTGCGTCGAAATGGTTTAAGCTGATGACAAAAAAAAGTCTTGATTAGTATAGAGTGGAATACTGTTGACGGCGACTCTCTCTCTCTCTCTCTGTCTCTGTCTCTCTCTCTCGAGCTGGGAGTCATTTATGCGCCTAATTTTTAGTCAGCTGTTATGGGTCGCACATTAGAGTTGTGGTGAAAATTCCCCACGTGTGAGGCCCGTTTTTAAAGCTTCAAAATTATTTGATCACATGATCTTCCATGTTAACACAGTCTGTACTAAGATTAATGTAAGAGAAAGGAGTTTGTATTGCTGCAGACACATAAATAAGCAGCAGCAGGAGTATTAAAAATCGCTAGAATATGTATTCAGCCTATTATATACACAAAATTGATATAGCATCAAAATGAAAAAGGAACGGGTTTAATATAGGAAGCCTACACTCTAGGACGCAGCCGACAGCAACGAAAAGTGGAGTTTATTGCATATTTAGGACCTCGGATATTGTGGGGTTTCCAGAGAGCTCCTTTGCAGAAGCTATTACAAAAATACAGTTTTCGGTCTTAACATTACTTTATGTGACTACCTTTTAAGGAGGTGAATCAAACACATAAGTTCCAGGCATCAGACGAATATGCATAAGATGGCGTCATTTAAACACTAAGTCTTCCTGGAATGTTAAAGCCCACTCTAAGATTACCCTTGTGCGATCATTAACAACTTTTAACGAGCTTCTGAAGGCGTAGCCCAGATTCCAGCAGTCGCAAGGTGCGAGTCTCCCACGAGGCTAACGTGTGGGGAAGACAAAAAGGAAAAAAAAAAGAGGATAAAAATACTACATAAGTTCCTGTAATCTCCCCCCGCCCCTCTTCCCCCATAGTGGGGTAGTGCCGTCAGTGCACTTCCCGCGCTGCACTGTAGGCATTACTTAATGTTCTTTGCAGCGTCCCTTCGGCCCCTAGCTGCAACCCTTTCATTCCTACTACTCCATCATATCATCTTTATATCGTCTTTTAACAATTGTTTCATGGTGCAATTGCCAGGTTTTTCTCCTCTTGCACCTTTCAAACTTTTTACTCTCAGTTTCCCTTTCAGCACTGAATGACTTCATAGATCCCAGCGCTTGACCTTTGGCCTACATTTCTTATTCCAGCTCCTGTCCTATAATTGCCCACATCCTCCGCTGAAAAAAGCAAGAGAGAAACGAATACAATGACCAGCTGAAGAATCAGCACAGGTCTTTCCAATAAGGAAAAGCTGACCAGTCCAAACTGCGAGTTCATTCGACAGTGAATTGCTGAATTCAAGATTCAGATTCGACGAACTGCTAAACCTGAAGAAGCAACGTAAGAATGAACGGACAGATGAATGACGAAAAAATTACCAGGTACCAGTTAACCTTAGTTCGGTGACATCTCAGACTTCTCTAATCAGAATGGACAACACAACTGCAGATCAATACTCGGAATGAATGGCAGACAAATGAACGGTTTCTATAGACTCGGGAAAATTACACGAATTTCTTATCCTCCAAGTACTAAGCAACAAATGGTCGAAATCAGCTGACTCAAATTAAGAACCGTTGAGCGAGAAACCGTTAAGTTAATTAAAATAATGCAAAATATTAAAGATTCATCAAGAACTGTGTGACAAAATGTAGAATAAATACATTGCGTATTACCGCATATGATCTTTTTACAAAATTTAGACAAGGTGAACCGAGAGTTTCTGATCAAAAACTACATATAATGAACTTGTTAAGAACTGTAAGTTACAAGTTTACAAACTTGAAGCAATACCGTGCCTGTTATCGGTTGTTATGAAGCATTATGCATGCAGCGAGAACATCTGGTAAAACTTGAACGATTCAACGAGAAGCAAATTAGTATATTTAGTTCCTAGATAAATCCATTCTTAAGTAAATGAAAATAATTGAAGACAAGGTGGATATGTATGGTGGCCATTTATACTTGTGTGTGTGTGCGTGTTTTTTTTTAGCTTCTAATGTAAATAGAGTGGGTAGCGGAAGCTTCTTGAAATTCAATGAACACTGGTGAAATAGCGGAGTGACAGAAACGTGAATTTAGTCCAACCTGTAATCAAAGCAGAAAACCCGGGTCAAGCTCATTTGGACGGTGTCACGTATAAGATTAACAGGATTGAATGAACACCAACATTTTTCAAGGAATATTTAAATTTGATGTAGTTTGTCCTTTTTTCATTTGTCATTTTTGCCGGTGAATTGTGTGTGGTATAAAATATTTCCTATTGGATTTGGAAACATTTTGCTGCTCTTTCATTGATACCAGCTGGTACTTATTATGCAGTACGATTATATAGCTTATTTTAATTGCGAGTGTATCTTAAAATATCTTTGAATAGGAACAAAACAGAAATCTACGACTCCTGCAAAGTAACTGATCCTTGCGTGAGTCATCGCCATCTTCACTATGACCTTTTATCTTTATCATCATCTTTGCTTCTACCTGCCATTGCAGTTAATGAGATGGCCGATATGTACGAAGTGAATAAAAGGTAAAGTAAAGCCTATCATCCATTAGGCTGATTAGAGAGGTTATTCGGAAGCTATAGGTATAAAACAAATGGGCAGAAAACGCCGCCACTTAATGGACCTTCCCAATTCAATTCAATCTTTACCCGTCGTATTCTCTCTCTCTCTCTCTCTCTCTCTCTCTCTCTCTCTCTCTCTACTTTGAGTCACCTGATGCCTGTACTTTTTTTTTCTGCAAGAAAGGACGTAAAATACATTTTATAGTGAATGCTTTCGTTCAAGTCCATAAACTTAGGTAATATCATAGTGGAAGTACCGCAGTAAAGATAATAATCACCATAAAACATGAAAGGACAATGCAGCGATGTATGACGCTAGAACGGTGCTTGATACGACAGAAATGCGGAAGGGAAACATGAATTACAAGAAGCTGACAGTACTAGGAGGTAATAAAAATATAAAAAAGTAACACGTATGAAATTTCATTCTGTTTCCTCATGTGAAATTATTGTGATAAGTTATTATTGCTCTCAGCTGGTTCCAGTGACGATAATCCTGAATCAAAGGCAGTCCTTCAACATGGAAGAGTCCCCTTCATAGAGGGGTCCCGGTGGATAGATGCCCTAAATTGTTACTCTTTTACAGACACTGATTTGGGCACTTGTTTAGATTACCTGGAGGAGAGTACCTGCATCCCACGTTGTTATTGCTCTGTTCGACCCCCTTTTCTGATATACCACCCAACCCCCCACAGCCATCAGGCTGCACAGTTATCTATAAGTTTCTGTGCACTCTGATTCCTGACAACTATCCTCCCTAAGTAAGCAGGGGTTCTGGGTTCACTGGAGGTAGGTGAACCTCCCTTTTCTCTTCTTTTTTATCTTTATATTTCCCCAAGACATTACGTTGTTCATCCAATTAACCTTCACAAAAGAGGTAAACGAAATATGGTCATATAATTTCTTCCCTAGGTTAAATAACAGTCATTTGTTCATTGTCAGATGCTAAGGAGCCGTCTGTCATTGCATGACATTAGAACACATTTTTAAATAAGTATGTGAATTTTCGTAATATCAATTTTATACTGTTTGCTTTCGTTACAGCTTTATGCTTGATTTATAAGCATGGTTCTTTGTCGCCGACTGATTTCCAATTGGGGATGGCACTTCATAATTCCCTTCATTCCCTTTTTTCTTCATAACAAATTTCTTCCTGATGGATATGTGATCCTGTACTGCTTTATGGATTTATCCTTGTAGTTTTTTTTTTTATCTGATAACACGGCATGTTTGGTTTTTATTTTCATGTTTTGCTCAATATTTAAAAAAAGAAGCATTACTTGGATATTATACCGTATGGGTTCTGTTGACGTTAAACCTGTACAAGTTCAAATGTTCTTATTCATCTGTGATCCCATAATCCTATACTTCCATCTCCTAGGTTTATTTATGAATACAGTATATGTGTTGATATAAAATTTCTCAAATAAATATTTGACAAGTAAATGTCCTCAGTAGAAATTAACACTTGACGCTATTATCCCCCAAAGTAACGTAAACAGAAGCTGGTCGAAAAGTAGTTGCTACACGTTATTTCTATTTAACTCTTAAATTACAACTCTGCACTGGGTGTTTGCTATCTCCTTAAGTGTCCTCTTAATAGTTTTTTCTTCCCTACCAGGGATCAGATTGTGTCCTTTCACTTGTTCCATAGGGCTGTCTTATTTTTTTATTTTTTTATTTATTTTTTTTTTTGGAGTGGGGGGGGGGCGCAAAATTAATTTCAGTAGTTTTTGTCATTGATTTTGCTTCTTAACATGGCTAAATTTGATTATTTGGCATTTTTTACATCCGCAGTAGTCACTGATGCTGTTAAAATATATACAGTACATTCATGAAATTAATGTACCTATGTACTGTGCATATGATTCCTTAAATCACGAATTAGAATCCAGTGTATACTTAATCCAACATATTTGTGATAATTCTTGTATGCCTGTAATTGTTTATGTTTATGAAATGTATTATAAATTAAGACTTTGCCAGACGTGCTCAAAGAGAGCGCAGAATGTTATTTCAGTATTAACAATTCAAAAACAGTCGCAAATTTATCTGAAAGTTTTCAAGCAACTTTGGATGCGCAATACAGCGCTCAAGCAGTTTACTTTTTCACACATACACCTTCTGTAGGTGTCTACCTACGGGTCTCAGAAAGACACCCCCCTCCATCGACGCTTCAATCCCCCACAGGCGACTGACTCCCATATACATAATTTACTGGTTAGGTCAGGCCCGATTGAATTACAGAGCAGAGAACAATCACGATAACTCAACGGCTCATGAATTTTTGGTCCTCAGTATTAACATTTATTATATTTTAATTAAGCAGCCAGGGGAGCTAGGAGGAAATCTATATATGTTTTGCATTAAATCAACGTTTCACACTAAATTTCCTAGTCAACTGTGGATCTTGCAAAGATCTTGATTAGTTTTCTTGGCCGTAATATATGTCTGCTCAATTTGGCAATTCTTACTATTTTCCTAACTAAATGAAATTTGTCAGCAAACCCTGTAATCAATCCTGGTCGTTACTGTGACCGTCGCATAGAAGTAATCACTGAGCTTAACTGTTCCAACATAATCAACACCCAGATCTTTCAATCAACGATGGCATTGAATTCTTCCACTATAGATCACGTCAGGCTTCAGTAGCCTAGGGGCAAGATGGAGTGAAAGCTGGAATGCCCAGCCCTACCGCCAATTTTGGGTTGGAGCACTTCCCCAAACGCAGCTGTAAGTCAGGTCATCGTCAGGAGGGTACACAAAGCTGAGTGCGCACTCAGGTCACTGCTGCAGACTGTAAACAGACTTTCCCGCTAACAAGGAATTTCATTCAGGCGTCGTAAGGGGGGTCGTATGGGATTTTGGGATTAGGTCAGAGGTATGACCTGTTGTCTCAGAGGGGAAGTGCTTTCATAGAAATGGTGCAGCTTTCGTACCTCAGGGCCCAAAGGTTCATACTTATCAGGCAAGCCCGTCGGTCGTTTTGACATGCCTGCATCAAGGTTCTGGAGAATGCCTTTATTGTTTCCACACTTGCACCTTCAGGTGGGAAAGGGGGACGCTCAACTAATCAGCTTTGTGAGGATTACTCAGATTACTAAGTGAGTGAGTGAGGATTACTCAGATTACTGAGTGAGTGAGTGAGGATTACTCGGATTACTAGGTAAAGCGGAGAATTAGTTAGTGAACGTTTGATGATGCAAGTTCCATTAATTATAAACACAATAGAGAATGCGATAAAGAAGCAGGAGTTAATATTTCAAGTAGGTATTGGATCAAAAATGGCCAACATGTGAATTGACTTTTGTACAACTTGTGCTGAATATGAACGCCCCGCTTGTTAATATTCAAATAGAAACAAAAATACACATTTTACAGGTGTAGGAAAGACAAAGGGAAATTCCCCATGAATTATGGAATTCTCGGTTCCCTAACAACGATTTTGGCAATTCTTTACTCTCTCTCTCCATAAATATATATATATATACATTATATATATATATATATATATATATATATATATATATATATATATATATATATATATATATATATATATATATATATATATATATATATATTATTATTATTATTATTAAGAATATTACCTCCTACGCCACATTCTTTTGCACTAAATTTAAAGTAAAAGGACTAAGTAATTAAATAAGGCAAATTTAGCATGATTCACTGAGAAATTCGCCCCTAAAACCTCTCCCCCACTGCCTTTTTTTTTGGGGGGGGGGGACCCCTGTAAGTCCTTCCTTGTCCACCGCGCTGTCGAAATCCCTTAATTCCAGGTGCGGATGCCTGCCAAGAGCTAATCATCGCCCGAGGCAGGCCAGCTTGCGGGCGGACCGCATGCGTTCTGCCATTTTGAATTCGAAACCATGCAGCCCCGCAGTTCCCACGTGGGGCAGAGTGATCACAACGCCACCTAGGAGGAATAGCTTTAACTTCCGCCGCTATAAAAGAGCCCTGGACACTACGCTACGCTTACGGGCTGCTCTAGGAGCAAGAGCCCGTGCTGCCACAAGGCCAGCTAAATCTGAAACAACAACTACGCTACGCCCGCCCTTAGAATTGTCGGCGCCAGCACGGACGCCAGAGCTCCGGCCCTTGCTCCATCCACTGCCATTTCCAAACACGTGGCTGACAGGAAAGTAACTTTTGATGTGAATTAAGTCGCTCCTTTGGTGGGCCCCCATAAGAAGAGAACTTCAGCTCCTAAAAGAAAGGTAATGTACCAGGATTTAAGGTTTTCGTCAGCCACCTTCCCTGTTATTCTCCGACTGTGTTTCCTTTCATTTCATAGTGCGATATAATCACAGTGAGACGTGTATTGCTTATATTTTGTGCTGTTTAATTTGCAAAGCATTTACGAGAAGAGTAATGTAATCGTTTGATGTCCGAGTCACGGGAATCGAGTTCAGTTTAGGCAGTTTTTATGCAATTCCTCGATCCCTTCATTACAGTGCTAGAGCTGGTTAACTAACCGTAAGTGTTTTAATTACAGATTAGGAGTTTTCACTGTGGACTTGCGTATCATCTGTGTGCTTAACAGCCCTCCTTACTTCGTTTCAACAACTTTGAAGCAGGCAACCCATTTGTATTCCCTCCTGGAATTTCCCGTCAATTTTGCTTCGCCTCATTTTTCCAGAACTACACTACCATTCTTCTGATGTGTTTCTTTTGTAAATATAATGAATTAAGTTAGAACCCCAGAGTTTATCTAATCACTTCCCCCCTGAAGTAGCCTTTCAGGCATTTTTTGTTGTTTGTAATTTTAGCTATCCCCAAGGCCAAAGTCCAGATTTTTGTGGTAACTGAGGTAAGTTGCGCATTATCCCAGTATACCCCATTTATCTAGCAAGACCCCAGCTTTAAAATTACAAATATATATATATATATATATATATATATATATATATATATATATATATATATATATATATATATATATATATATATACATACATATAGTGTGTGTATGTGTAATCACTCGATTTATTTATATTTTGTAAGCATAACGGAAAATAATTTGGAGTACAGTTTCTGACAACTATGACATATAGGTTTCTGTTACGGTGGAATTTCAGATCCCATTCAGTATTTGGTGAACTTCTTTTGAGTTGTTTACCAAGCAAAACGGAATTGCACCGAGGAAAGAAAAGTATTGGTCATACTATCGCCGGAATAAGATTGTTATTAAAGGTGATTATCGATACGGATGTATATAAAAAAGAAACTACGTTTCGGGTTCTGTCGGGTTTTGGGTTTGGTGGGTGACAGGTTGTATTGGAAAACCACATATCTAGTTTAATAAATGGACGGCGTCTGATCCATCGGCCAAATCTCACCTGTTTTTCCTTTTCCTGCTTTTGGAAACAGGTTTTATAGCATCTTTTGGCTTTTTTCGTTTTCTATAAAACATCTCTTATCTTTTTACGTTTTCTATAAAACATTTCTTAGCTTTTACTTTCTCTTTATGTAATCTGATGGCTATGTTTTATCAAAAGTTTTCTTTAGACTCGACGATACATTTTAACTGTGTATTAATAAATAAAACTTGGTAGAGCTATTTTCTGTATCAAATACTTCTATCATGCAATGTGAAGTGATATAGAATGAAATGACGTAACACCTGGGAGCCAATTAGACCCAAGTTTGTATGAACTGGATTTTAATCAGCTAACTTCGTCCCTTAGTATGTGAAATTACATGAAGTTATTTTGCATATTCATGAACTAGAGCTGCCCATTATGCATACGTGAGTAGGCGTTGCGCCCAACTACCACTGAACCTCGGTAGAGATCTTCGATTTCATGAAAATACCGCGAATCACAATAAATTATATGTCAGTTCTCGAAGAGTTCACAGTATTGTGGTGAAGTTCAAAATGGTGTAATAAAATAGTAAACAATAAAAATAAGAATAATTACCAAATTAATCTTTAGTTCTGTAATATAGCTTTATTTTACAATCATGTCGTGTCGTTTCCAAGACGGGGTTTAATCTCAATCTTCCTGATCTTGGTTAACATACCAAGTTGTTATTATTATTATTATTATTATTATTATTATTATTATTATTATTATTATTCATAATGAAGTTTTAGTCTGATTCACGTATGCAATTGCATAAGCCTTCAGTGCAATTTATGAAATTTTTAATGTTTTAACCCAAAAGACTTATTTACTTTACAAGCATATAAATACAAGCACATATATAAATTTATAATATATATATATATATATATATATATATATATATATATATATATATATATATATATATATATATATATAAAGAGATAGGTATGTAGATAGACAGATATGCATACGCGATATGAGGACCAAAAGTTTCTCTTTACTACCATGGAACATTATACTGGGCGTATCAGTTTAAAAGCGTTAAACCAGAGTTGTTTGTATAATTTCACCTTCCGTCAAGGAAAATCACTCAGGATCCGTGAGTAATTTACATCTCATTTTGTCTGCTACTTAACCGAACGTTGCAAAAACAAATGACACCCAAGAGGGCAGTATTTCGTCGACGTGAGATTTCCCAGTCCCCAGCTGCCTATTCCTTCTCACCCAGTTAGTTAGGTAGCACTGGAAGGGAAAGGCAATAATAATAACTCTCGGTTACTGTAATGACGAAAAGGTGGCTGCAGTAGTCAAATAAAGTAGTTTTAGCTACATTAGTGACAGTAATGTTAGGCAATATTGGTGATATGAAATTTTAGTACTATGGATTTTCTTTGGAGCCATGTTCTGGAAAATATTAATTTTTGCTTTAAGTGGTCAAATTTTCTTCTTATTCTTTGCTATTATTGATCACGAATGAGCGACCAGTCCTTTACCTAATCTTGGCATAGCATTGAAATCTCAGGCCGATATATATTTAATTATGGAACACAAGATATCTAAAAAATTTATTGGGTTCCCAAGTTATTATGACTGTCAAGAAAGTGATTTAGGTAATGAATAATTTTTCAGGAAATAGCACTCCTGTTCAATAAATTTTCTTTGCACGGGGAAATTAAAGCGAAAAGTGTGAACAAAATTAAAAAAACGAATTCGCAGTGACTGCATGCAAGAAAGATCGGTGCAGCATGTGTAGAATGCTTTGTGCGTTTTAATTCCAGTGACAGAAGTTTCGTGTGTGTGCATGTGTATATATACATATACACGTATATATGTGTGTGTGTGTTAACTTCATCACTTACACAATTGTTCTGTGCATTAATATAATTACTAACAGGACCTCATTGAAACTGGATGGTGTCTAGCGGAGATATTTATCCTCTAGATACCATCCAGTTTCAATGTCCAGTTAGTAACATATATATATATATATATATATATATATATATATATATGTGTGTGTGTGTGTGTGTGTGTGTGTGTGTGTGTGTGTGTGTGTGTGTGTGTGTGTGTGTGTGTGTACGCGTGTGTCTTGTGTGTATCGTCCCGAATTTGTTTATGTTACACAATGCAACTTCGTCAATATGCATAATTTTTAAGAATATTCTGCACCTTTTCCTTCTTATTTACTATTTATTGTGTACACATAATAGCAAGCGAGTGGGTGCAAGGTAGAGGTAAGTGGCGCAGTGTGGGTAGGGCATGCGACACACTGTTGGTGAGCATACAGTGTAGGTGTATGAAGTCATTAGTGCTGTGGAACTTTTCTGCACGCGGTGTTCATCTGTGGTTACCCAGTTCAAGTGTGAATTTGTCTGTATTGTTATTGTCCATCCTCTTCTTGGGAGCCACTGCTAATAGTGGAAATAGTTTAATGTTGCCCCAAATACACACGCACATATATATGTATGTATGTATAGTAATATATATACATATATATAAATGCCCTTGGACTTGCCTGCCCTTGACAATTACGGGTGCAGAACGTAATGGATTTCACACAGGGATGTGGAGGTGTTGCCAGCCACGAAATGGCAGATGTTAAAGTGAACGTGCACACAGATTTGCATTGTACTGTATTTACATATTGGTGTATATTCGTACATTCACTTTATATATATTTATATATATATGTATGTATGTATGTATGTGTATATATAAACACATACTGCATACATATATATATATATATATATATATATATATATATATATATATATATATATATATATATATATATATATATATGTATGTATGTATGTATAACGTGAACGTACGGATATACCCCAAATGTAAATACAGTAAATGCAAATCTGTGTGCACGTTTACCTTGACATCTGCCATTTCGTGGCTGGCAACACCTCGACATCCCTGTGTGAAATCCATTACGTTTTGCACCCGTAATTGCCGAGGACAGGCAAGTCCAAGGGTAGGCAAGTCTACTCGAAACGATCGGGATGTTGCCCTGCCGAGCTGAAGACTGGGATCGAGAGAGAGAGAGAAGCATTTCATGGAATCGGGACCCCGAATTGGCAATAGGGTGAAATAGGATCCCATCATTTTCAGCCTTCTTAATTAAATTCTAAGGCATTAGATCATCCCCCCCCCCTCCCGCTCTCCGTCACTGCATCCAGCCTATTCAGTGCCGTTAATGACGCTTGATTGATTGATGGATTGATTGTGTCGTCCCTAAGAATACGGTCAAACGTCCGAAAGGTGGGGAGGGGGATTAAGTTAATTGTTTGTGAATAATTCTCTCTCCCTCTTTGTTATTATTATTATTATTATTATTATTATTATTATTATTATTATTATTATTATTTCAGGAATAAAGGTAACCAGCAGGTTTATGGTTTTGGAGAAATTGAACCAAAGGATTCGAGGAAAAAAGTAATCCGTTTAGCTCAGAGATAAAACAGTTAATCCATCAAACTCTGTGAACTAATAAGCTTATGAGTTCTGTAATCGATACTGTATGATTACGTAGATGGAAATCTGTTCCGTATGAGCTACTCTAATGCTCCCGTAGGGGGGTAGTGCCGTCAGTGCACCTCACGCGGTGCACTGTAGGCATTACTTAAGGTTCTTTGCAGCTTGCCTTCGGCCCCTAGCTGCAACCTCTTTCGTTCTTTTTACTGTACCTCCTTTCATATTCTCTTTCTTCCATCTTACTTTCCACCCGCTCCTAACAGTTAATTCATTGCAACTGCGAGGTTTTCCTCCTGTTACGCCTTTCAAACCTCTTACTGTCAATTTCCGTTTCAGCGCTGAATGACCTCATTGGTCCCAGTGCTTGGTCTTTGGCCTAAATTCTATATTCAATTCAATTCAGGAGATAATAAAGACTACCTATCGTATCCACGAGATTTCAAGTACACCGGGGACATGCAATAATACTTAACTTCTGGGTTTTTTTTTTTTGGATGGTTTAATAAAGAAAATATTGAAGTCTGAATTTGGACATTATAATGTTTTCTGATTGGATTCCAAATTGCCATCCTATATTTCCTATTAAGCACATTCTGCTAATACTTTCTCCTTTGGTGTTCTGGAAATTAATTCTTTGAGGATTCCTCCCACCCTCCCTGTGTAACATTCCTATTGACATGTTAATTTCTCTCAATCAGTAGCAGTTCTTCATTGAATGGAACTCAATCTTATCTCTTTTGGCAGTGAGTTACATAGGAATCTACATTTACTTTCCAATCTTAACATGTTTACTTTCTTTATTACATATACGAATTAAATTTTATTTCCTCGAAGATTTCCATAAATCCTGTTGCTAATCTCTGCACAATTTGTTTTATTTTGATCGTAATTGTTTAACATTGATGCATCTTTTAAAGTATCACTTGGAATGCGCCAACCAGGAATATGTTAAATATGTTGAATAGTTTAAGGTGATAGTGAATTTCTTCTTACACATAAAATGTATTCCGGTTGTTGATTAGTCAGTCTAAATGACAGTCTCGTGGCACTGGCCAAAAACCCATGAACCATATAAAAATATAAAAGCAGGTACATTTAATCAACGACCAAAGCTGTTAGAAATGCCATATTTTTATTCTTGTTTTGACCCAGACTGCAGTGCATATGCGGATTAAATAAATAAGGAGACTTAATTAAAGCAATTCTTAGAGGCACTGTATCTCGAATTCTATCTCCTCTCTCTTAATAGGCTATTGAAACCAACTTCGTTAATTAAAGATTCTTCTGGCAAATGAACCGGCAGCGGCAGGGCTGCCAGAAGGAGACTCTTTTCCATTACCAAATAAGTAATTCATTGCATTGCATTACTAAGGGATTCAGAGCCGATGAAACACGGTTTTTCGGCAACACCTTTTTATCAAAGCATCGGATACAGGTGAAAGTTGGCAAGTGTATATTTTATAACCCTACCTAATTTTTGCAAGTGTTATTTAGTACCTAAGTTCAATAGTTTTGATATTTATAGAGTAAAATGAAGTTGCCGATGCCGGAAACGAGAAATTCACAGACAAGGATCCTAAAACCACTCGTGACGTAAACATAATATGACGTCATGAGGCTCCGCCACCCATCAGGTAGGGGCAGTAAGTCAGCGGCGCTTACTCAGTCTAGTCTTCCACAAGTTCGATAATGGCCAGCAGGATATGGAATTTTCCCCATGGTTGCAAGACTGTATTTGTGCTACGGCTTGCCACTTTGCATACAAGCGACAAGACCCTTGGCAAGATTTACTGTAGCGTGAATAGGTAGCATTTCTATAGTGGGTAATAGTTTCTTGGCCACCCCAGAAGCGTGGGCAGGGGCTGTTAGACAGTCTCCTCACTTTGAGGAGGAGTACTGGAAGTCAGACAATATCCATGAGAGTGTGGAACCAGTCATCATTGACATCGCTAACTACGATGTGGAAGGGATGATGACCTCTTCCTCGAGAGTGACGATGAAGACATTTTGTAAATGAATTATATATAGTGTTAAACGTTTTATTTGTACATCTAAAACATATTTATTAAAACAATAATTATATCAACATATTTCTCATTCAAACTGATTTCAATATATTTTCCTTTCCATGCATATCGATATAAATCGTGTTACATTATACTGGTATTAAGTAGGTAAATAATAACTTGCCATCAAAATCTTGATTCTACCATTGCAGCGAGTAGCCTATACGAACGCCGTTCCGGGTGCAGTATGATATAAATAATAAAAAAAAAAAGGGCTCAGAGGAAACTAGAACTCTCAGACACATAAAATCCATTAATATGAATAATCCAGCTATATATGATAATAGTGTGTTTTAAATTAGTAAATTATATAGCTTCATACAGTTACTTCTTAAACTGTTACAACAATTATATTTCGGCTTTTTGAACTTTTCCGTATAGGCAACATTTATGGTGTCGGAGATATTTCCTCGTTCTCTCATTGCTTTTGTCAAGGCCCTCAAGATTGCAGAGTACAGAAAGTCATCGCAAGTCATCGAAGAGCCCAATTGCTGCTCATATGTTCCTCCTTTTCTGGAGAGAGAGTGAGTGAGTTCGGTTTGTCGAGTTTTTACCTGTGTTGCGTCGAAGTGATAACGACGTATTTCAATTAGAAATAAACGAAATTGTTTCTGTATTATTAAGGTTTTCGAACAGAAAGGAGGAAAGAAGAAAAGAAAAAAAGTATGTACGAAGATCTTTGCGAAGAATTCCTGGATTTTGTTTGTCACTCAAACTCCGGATAAAAATTGAGTGACATTTCTTGGAACTGCCAGTTAGGAAGGGCTTCGCATATTCAGCGAAGTTCATTTTTTTCTTCAATATTACCACTGATATCGAGAATTCCAGCTGTGTATATTAGGACACATTTCCTGTTAGATTTCCTTCCACGCTCCGATCAGAATCGTGTATCAACGAAGAAGCATTTAGAAAGAATGCTGCAGCGTTGACTTCGTGAAGAATTATAGTGATTTTTGTTCGTAAAAGACGATTATAATGCGTTTTCACAAATTACACACACTCACATATATATGTGTATATATATATATATATATATATATATATATATATATATATATATATATATATATATATATATATTATATATATATATTATATATATATATTATATATATATATATATATATATATTATATATATATATATATATATATATATATATATATATATATATATATATATATATATATATATATATATATATATATATAATGTGTGTGTGTCTTAAATGAACTGAGACAATTTTTGAAGTACGTGGTATGAAACAACGTTTAAGACTACTGACTCGAGCTTGGAACTTATCTGCAGTATCTGTGGCATTTTGAAACCTGACAGGTAGAACTAGGTTTAGAAATTCAAGGAAGTATACATTTAAGTTCACAAGAGCTACTCATTAGAGTTACTCTTTAGACTAAGATAAAATGCTTTTGATTCAACTTTGTCGAGAAGAAATTATGAGAAGAGCTTCAACGGATAAGATCAAATCACTGTTCATTAACAGAGAATTCTAACAAAAATCAATGAAAAATACTCCTCACCACTGGAACCTGATTTTTATCAGAACATAGTATGATTCAGCCAAGAAATACTTCTGTTTGCTTCTAAGCTCATAGACAAACAAGTTGGATGAGTTTAATTTCTAAATTCTGAAACAGTATTGTTTAGACAAATGGATTGCATTACAAAGACGTGAGATGGTTGTTGGTTTTGGAAACTAAAACAACCATGGGAGTATCACGCAGGATTAAGGGAGACTGAGAGCATAAGAGGTATGAAAATGAAATGGTAATTTGTGGAGGGTAAAACCACTTGCATATGTGTTGGCAAGCAAAGATGTTATTAATGAAAATCTGAAAAGGATTAATAGAAAGCCGGTTTCTGGCATTGCCAAAATAGAAAAGGGCCAGACGAAGCACTGTCAGCTATGCTAGAAATAAATCAGTCCCTCTTGATCAAATTCCCAGCTTATCACTCCTCTCTGTAAACATGAGATTCGAATTTACAGAAAGAGGGTTGCTAACTTGAGAGCAGCCCGCTCTGAAGGCCTTTATTAACTCGAGGTGAACTGGATGGTTGAACGTGACATATCGATCAAGAGTTCTTTCATGGTTGTTCCTGGTCAATGAGGAGGCTTTGTGTCTGGTTGCAATGTAAAGCTTTAGCTAAAGACCGGATTGAGGTTACCCTAATTGCACGTACCACCAGGTCACGTATGGGACAGGTGCACAATTTGTTGGTCTGACGATACACGTGCCCTCATTGATTTCTTGCTTTAATTAACCATCACTCCAACTTGTGTTAAGCTTTTATAGTTTTAAATTGTTTCCCAATGGAAGTAAAAGCTAGTAGTTGTTCTGACTCTGGAAAGTGTGAATGAAGGCATAACGGGAAAGATTCCAGATTGCCCAGAGAGGGCCACACGCCTTCCATCTGCTCTTGTTTCGTTCCAGTTCAAATATGGCTCCGGAAGAAGCCTCTTTTGGTATTCTGGGCGATTTATGTTCCTCATAATCGGGAATCTAATCATATTCAGTTTTCCGAATATGCTTAGTCGATGATGGTATCTTGTTCAGTTGGGAGGTCTCTTGTCTTTTTGATGCCTCTAAGGGAACCACACACTTCTTAATTGCTCCGTGTCTGTTTTTCTTTTTTCTTTTTTTTTGCTACATATAAAGGAAATAAAAATTCAGTGAAATATTTACGCTGGCACATTTCATCAAACAAACAAAAATTAGTTACCTTTTGCTGTTTTTAATTGAAGGGGGAAATATGGAACAACATAAATTGTCTGTTGATATTGTACTGTAGATGGGATGGGTAAATATAATCAAACACGATTTAATACTATGTTTGTAGCTGCAGTATTTTTCATGGTTTTGGACTAAATGTTTATTTAAAACGTATGTATTCATTTACTCATATAATATGTATAAGTGTGTAATCAGAATGATCTCACATGCTTTTCCATTTAATGGATTTCAGAAGGAACTTCATATATATATATATATATATATATATATATATATATATATATATATATATATATATATATATATATATATATATAATATGTATGTGTGTGTATTACATATGTATGTATATATATAAATGTATGTTGTATACATAATGTACGGTATGTATATACATATTTGTATGGATATATACATACACACACATAAATATAAACAAAATTAATTCAAATCAAGAAACATATCACTTCTCCTATCTCTTTTTTGAATCTGCAACCATTAACCATTCGACACTGATTGTGACTGATTTCCTTATTCCACAACTTCGCACCTACACCACATAATCGGGGAACCTATAGAGGGGTGAGGGACTGGTTTGGTGTGAAAATGTATCTAAGACAAGATTTTGGTTATATATCCATGGTTATTCAGGATCTTTAAACAGGGGGGTGTAGGTAAAAACTTGTGGGATAAGGAACTCGGTTACAAACAGAGTGTATACATTGTTATATTTAAACACATTGATATGTATAAATATATATTATATATATATATATATATATATATATATATATATACATTATATATATATATATATATATATATATATATATATATATATATATATATATATATATATATATACATACATACTATTACAAACCTCTGGGGTTCGGGTACAGGTTCTTATGTACTTTTTACCAAGATCGTAGACAGTAAATGTAACTATGTTCAAGGAAAACAGGCACAAAACACTCAGAAAAACTTAACAGTATTTATTACAAAAAAAATGAAAAAACTTAAATCAGCCTTGTGGGTTTAAGTAATATACAAACATACAAAAGCAAGAGGACAAAATATCTGGTCCTCGACGAACTACAAGGCACCCTAAAGCTAAAAAAACTAAATCCTAATAGAACTTCATAAGAAAAGAAAAACTTCATAAATCAGGGTGGAACCAAAATAAGCCGGCCAAAACTAACCTAAACAACAAAAGGTTGAAAGAAGCGAGAAGATTTCAAAACAAGGAAAATTCTTAAATTTACCTTCCTAATCATACACAACTAAATATTTATGGAATGTTACAAAATACCACAATAAGATAAACAAACTTCAAAAACTTAATACACACAAGTGAAAATTATGACAACGTACATATACATAATAGGCATATATATATATATATATATATATATATATATATATATATATATATATATATATATATATATATATATATATATATATATATATGCTGTTCTGTCTTACCTGGCGATAGCCTCCCTACTTTCCTCCTCACGAGCCAGCGCTCACACACATCCCGAGGGACAGCAGCAGGACGAAGGCAGAAGTAGCAGGTGAATCCAAAATCAGTACCGGGCCAGCGACGGTACCAATTTCCCGTAGGTTCCTCCGACGGGAATACGCTGACAGTAAGACTGCCCGTAAAGGCAGCACAGCATACAAGAGCCGTGATCTAACGCAGTACCAGAGTCGCAGGTGACTAAGATACCTGCAGACTGTCGTGAGAAGCGCATCCAAAACCGTAAACAATACACTGCCAAAAGGTCGTCCTCCAGTAATCCAAAATAAAGCTGCTCAAGGGGATGGTCTAACAAGGAGCGTTCCAAAGCCCGACCTTATACGGGTAGACCATAAACGTTCCCAGTACACCCACGAACCGTCCACCGTGGCTCAAAAATAAATTAGAAAACAATCGTTAGAAAGATAGTTCACAGATATAAACAAGGGAGGAGGAGGCGCTCAACAACACTAAAACACTTACGTTAATGAACTAGCGTATGGCTGCTTAAGCAAAAGAAACTTATGGAAACAAGGCTGATTTAAACTATATATAAAAAAATAAGACAAAAATTACGTTAATGTAGTACATACATTTATATATTTACATATTGTTATGTATATATGTATATATATATACATGTATATATATATATATATATATATATATATATATATATATATATATATATATATATATATATATATATATATATAGTTAAGAATATGATTTGTTATATAAAAGAGGTTGAGAGAAGGAATATTTTCAAGTATGAAGAGTGTAACTTTCAACAACAGATGGCAGTGCCGCTTGACGTCAGGGCAGTCGCCAAGGATTGTGTAACGAAATAGAAATGTTTTATATTTAGTCCATGTAAGTCTTGTAAGTCTCGGGTATATAAAGACCCAGAGCGATGTGTTTGGTGGAGTCGCAGCAAACAAGTGGAAGTATTAGAAGCTTCCAAAGAGACAGAAAACTGGTAAAGTATTGTTTGGCAATGAAGAGGTTTTCTTGTGCGATGTAACTGTGGTTGCCATTAGATTTTTGAATGCTAAAGGTTTATGTTAATTTAATGTTGAGTTGTTGTAATGCTTGGTGATTTGTGTATTAAGGAGGAGCTGTGTAATAATCGGTGATTTAGGTAATATATGAAATTTTGTACGGTGGGTAGTTGCTTTTGTGCACTTCGTCAGTAACTATTTTTCGTAATGTTTTGTGGTTTGTATTGGTACTTACTTATTGTAGTTAAAGTACTTTAAATTTTAATGCGAATTTTTACTCAATCTCCATATACGATTTCTAGAATATATATATATATATATATATATATATATATATATATATATATAATGTGTGTGTATATATATATTATATATATATATATGAGATAATGAACACATGAGAACGTGTTTCATTGAGGAAACCATACTTAAAAAGTCACTTTGCCGCTCGAAGGAGTTTAGACAGGACGAATTTCTTCAAGCAAATATATATACAGTATATATACGAGTATATATATATATATATATATGTATATATATATGTATATATATATATGTATATACAAAAATGTATATACAGTGTATACACACATACGGTATACATATATGTATATATATACATATATACTCGTATATACTGAACATGCATATATATACACATATATATACAGCACACATATATAAGCAGCAGCAGTAGTAATGGTAGTAGTTGTAGTAGTGGCAATAGGGTAATGAAGCTATAACTATAATGATAGGCCTCTTCTTGCAATGACACTGAACGCCTTTATACTTTTTGCTTATAGCAAATGGTTGGTAGTTTTTTCTTAAGTTACAAGGCTGTTATTTTTTTGTAAGCTTTTAGGCATAAGTGATTTTTCATATAATATTCCCAGTGTTAGTTTTTTGAGTGAGTTTTCAACTGTTGATAGTTTTTGTGTGAACATCCAATTGTCAGTGGTTTTTTTCTTGACTTCATACCAGTGGTAGCTTCCCCTTATGGAACTCGAACTGGCTTGTGAGGACGTATCTACTAGGCTTTCAGCCTAATTTATGTTTCTTCCTTCATCGTCAATATTACAAATATTTTTTATCTGACAACAAAATTCTGCCAACATGCAATTAACTCTACTTACTGTCCCAATGTGCGTTTAATTACCTGATCAACAAAGTTTTACGATCAACGGAAGAGATATCAATCAAATAATAAAAAAAAAGATGAGACTCAGTTAGGATTCTCGTCAAAAATCGTTGTAGATTCAAAATCAAGCAAGCTCCTTCGAAACGACAAGTGAACTGAATTATCCATTATCTCGGTTGACGATCGTCTCAGGATTCAGGTCGAAAAATCTCGAGTGCATTTTTCGCTTTCACTTTTTACTATACAACTCTTCATAATGCATATTTCCGTATTAAATGGTACGTTACTTTCTCTGTCTCTACCCTCACGAATAGGATAGACTTTAATCACTTTCGTTTCGATTCCAACGAAACTTGCTTATCTTCCATGGAAGGCGCATCGCTTTGGGCTACACTTCCTTATGCTGACACAGACCGCTCAGTGAAATATTCCCCAACTTTCCCTACTTCCCCCTCATCCTATTCCTATCCTACCCTTCCCCACAGATCATGCAGGTCCCATAGTCCCCCCAAAAAAACACCCGTTTCCCACCACCGACTGTCATGGTAGTCCCTTCAAACTTTTTATTTCAACATTATTCGATCTTGCTTTTATCAAAATTGTATATAAGAATGTCTATATAGAATTGTACGTAACGATGCATTATTTTCAGACGCTAAATGATGATCTACCAAGTAAATTTGATATATTTAATTATATAAATATACATACACACATTATATATATATATATATATATATATATATATATATATATATATATATATATATATATATATATATATATATATATATATATACACTGTATATCCTGTCTTTGAATTCTTTTTCAAAACGCCAGATGGTGGTGATGTAAAGTAAAGTCTGATGGTGTGCTGTATGAAAAGTAGAGGACTTATATATATATATATATATATATATATATATATATATATATATATATATATATATATATATATATAATTTGCATTTCAAAAAATTCTAAAAATATTTAGGATATAACCTTAAGCAGCACGTACGACATCCGAAAAGGACGAGCATTTCCACCTGGAGGAATAAACTTTGACGAAACAGATGAAGTCAAACTACAAAAGGGAAAGAATAAAAACAAATGACAACACATGAATACGCCTCAAGGTAGGAGATGGTAATTAGAACCTTCTAGACAATTACAGAATATATTACAAGAAGGAAAAAGGAAACGGGGAAAAGAAGTGAAAAAGGGCGAGAATGAGACGGAAAAGAAGTGATGAGATCAGATGCATTTCTTACTGCTTGTGTAACTCGAGGTTTAAAGGAATTGTATATTACGACCGAGCACACATATCTTCCAGAAACTTTATATGTATATATATATATATATATATAATTTATATATGTGTATATATATAATATATATATACTGTATGTATATTATATATATATATATATATATACATATATTATATATATATATACACATATATACAAAAAGAAAGAATACTGAAAAGCTTTATGAAAACTATACACACAAGCACACACAGGCACAGTTATATATAATGTGTGTGTGTATTTGTGTTTAAGCTCTTCATTATTTTTTATAGACAGAAGTATCCGAAATATATGGTTGCAGCGTGTATATAGTGATTTTATGGACCTTTCTGTTTTAATAGTATGCTGCTGGATTATAGTAAAAGACATTCATTTACATCTATATACATATATATTATATATTACATATTATATATATATATATATATATATATATATATATATATATATATATATATATATATATATATATATATACGTGTGTGTATGCCTGTATGAACGTATATAGGTATGGTTACCAAGTTTTACTCTCCTTGAAAGGCGCCAAGATAGTGTGTTTTAGAAAAAGAAACATGCAAATGAAATTTTCAGAATGTATATTGGATTTAAACAGAAGCACCATAAAGGTCGATTTAAAATATTCTTTTATATATACTATGTATATTCTTTTTTGTATATACTATGAATGAAAT
>NC_089751.1:34477277-34489777 GCF_040412425.1 Macrobrachium rosenbergii | reverse complement strand
ATCTTTTTAAATTGTCTTTTACAGTGTGAGATATTTATGTGAAAGAAAACAAGTTGGTAGTGTTGTAATATTTTATTAGAATGGAAAACGAAGTGTGAGTGCTATAACTACGAAGAATCATTATAATGAGAAATCTTCAGAAAATCTTGGCCAAGATCCTATAATATTCAACAATAGGAAAGGTGTAATCTCTCTCTCTCTCTCTCTCTCTCTCTCTCTCTCTCTCTCAAGAACTTCGTGCGACTCTCATGAGACAAGTATTCGAAGTTTGAGTCTACTTGCAGCAAGAAATCCTGTTAAGGCAGACACTTACCAACTGAGCTCAAGACGAGACAACTTGCGTTCTTTGGAGAGCTCTTCTCTGCCTCTCGGCCCCATCTGTTAAGCAGTGTCACTCCCCTCGTCCAAAAACTGCTCTTTGATGTTTTGTCCCGAACTTTGTCGTGTTTGATAGTGTTTGATTTTTTTTTCTCTCTCTCTCTCTTTCCGCTTAGCTTCATTTCTTTGCTAAGACTCGCGTTTCCCCACTTATTGAAAGCCTTTGGTATCTTGTGTTATCAAGCTGATAATGGCGTAAATGCTGCTTGTGTATGTAGATACATAGAAGGTCAGTTCCTTCAGATATAAACATTATAGTTATAATAATGTCAGAAAGATTATTTCTTAGGATTCAAATAATTTTCCATAAAGGTGATAAACCCAGTGACAGTCTCATGGGAGAATAGCTTTCTGACAAACATTATTCGTGAAGGTACACTTTGCGAGACAGTCATTTTCATTCATCATGATTCATTTGTACGTGATATTATTAACTTTTAATATCTCCTGTCGATGTCTGCCAAGATATATGCATTTCGTTCATTTATTCATTATTCAGTCATTCATTAAGTAGTGCATCACTTTCGAGATACAACAGTAGTTGTAGACCGATTTAAGGCATAATGAATAATTTCATTGTTTTCTCGGTAATAGCACCAAACTCTCTCTCTCTCTCTCTCTCTCTCTCTCTCTCTCTCTCTCTCTCTCTCTCTCTCTCTCATATATATATATATATATATATATATATACAGTATATATACATTCATATATATATATATATATATATATATATATATATATATATATATATTTGTATATATATTTGTGTTTATATCACTAACAATTGTAGTAAGTATAGAATTTATAAGATTAATATAGATCCAGAGTAACAAGAAACCCTTAGATAATGCCCCTATATGAGTGAATCCTCGGCATCAGACGAATCTTTGGAGGAAGAGCTTGCCGATTCTGAAGAGGAGGATGATGATGAGGAGGAGCAGGAGGAGGAAGAGGAGGAGGAGGAGGACGACGACGACGACGAAGAGGAACTCCTCGGTGACGATCCCGGCGAAGGGAAGGAGGATAGCCGCGAGTCTCCGGACAGCGACGAAGGCGACGAAGAAGGGGTCCTGTAGAGGGCTTCGTTTTCGGAGTCGTCGTCTTCACGGTCTCTTCGCTTCCCTGATTTCTTGCCGGTTCGGCTGAGTTTCTTCTTCTTCTTCATCTTCTTTTTGGCTTTCTTCTTTCTACAAGAAGGAGAAAAAGTAGTGTTAGCCTCTGAGGAATAGTGTCGATTCTAAGCTCAATACATATATATATATATATATATATATATATATATATATATATATATATATATATATATATATATATATATATATATATGTGTATATATATTTATACATATATATATGTATATATATATTTTATACATATATATATGTGTATGTATGTATGTATATATATATATATATATATATATATATATATATATATATATATGTATATATGTATGTATGTGTGTGTGCGTATTATATGCTGAAGCCATAGGATTTGTTTATTGTTGAAAAGAAGGCGACAAAGTGCCAAGCACTTTCGTGTATTATTTGACATAAAATCGGGGTGGCTTCAGCTAACAATTAAATGACGTGCATATTTGTGATTTTTAATCATACATGTATACACATATATATACGAGTACGTGTGTGTGTGCGTGTTTAATCATAAATGGACCATTTGTGGAGGAACCTTGTAGACCACTTCTTATAGTAAGTAGTCTACAACTGGATGATTATCAGCGGAGCATCATATTTTGCTAAACATTTTGTTCTACTCTGTATTGCATGCGCTCAGACTTCCCATAATGCATTTGCCTATTCATTCACGCCTCTTCCCCTTATTCAGTCCATACTTTTCGGTGCACCTTTCATCTTTCCCCTTAAGCCTTCGAATTATACATGCTCTCTCCAATTTATCGAAGTCCATTCTCTCCACATAAGCAACCCACCTTCAAACAATGGCCCATCCTTCCACTCAGGTTAACCTTACTGTATCCTCTTTTGTACCTCGTCATATCTCATAATTCAGCCATTCTTGCTCCAGATATGCCACACAAACAGTTTTATCTGAATAGCATATATGTTTCTTTTCTTTGACATTCGACATCTAAACGCCACTTCCATAAAGTACAAGCAACTCAGCCATCCCTTTATACCTCAATAACTTGGCTCCCTTGGACACTCCGAAATTTTACAAAGGCCCTGCTATTTTCCTTGCTTGGCTCAGTCCTAGTGCCCTACATAAATAAGCAATTTTCATTCTTCCAATATACGTACTGACATTGATTTCTTCATCTCCCTGACGTTTATATACTTGGCAAAACGCACTTAAATCTTTCATCTCTTACAGACGCTTTCCAACCCTTTCGCCGTTCCTTCAGCTTCTTTTCACTATCACAGTTAAGTGTATTACCATCAGTTACCAGCTACCTCACTCTCCATTTATAACTATTTTTCTTATCCCAGGGTTTTGTGCTCTATTTCTCCTTTCCTTAATTTACTTCATTAATCTAGTGTATATATATTATATATATGCATATATATGTGTGTATAATACACTCACACAATATATATATATATATATATATATATATATATATATATATATATATATATATATATTATGTTTTGTTCATTCTCGTGTTTTTCTGTATATCGTGAAATGGTGAGAGAAAATTATTTTTATTTTTGACGAAATCGTGAGGGCGAGGAAGTTAGGCCTCTGAAAAGGGAAGCTTTCTGCTGAACCCTGTCATCCCACTCAACTGGAAAACTGTAAATGAAAGGGGGTCTGCAGTGCACCATAGATAGTAAACCATCCTCCAGATACCAGTGGCATTTACACATTTAATTTCTTTGTGGAACTTTTTAATATTTTCGCGTATCATATCTGTCAGGAAATTCGACTGGAATAGTTTTTTTAGCATTTGGTGTCTTACAGTTTGATGGTAAATACAATACCTTTAGTATTACTGTCACTAGTACAAATTTCTTTTTAAAATGTTACGGGTAGTTATTCCAGCATTGTAAGTCATTAGTAGGTCATTTGTAACGTAATATCTAAATCCTTCTACCATTTCACACAGTCACTGATTGTTCACCAGAGTCTTATGCTAATTCCCGTTTCTTAAGTGTATACATAGCGCGCAGTGTTAAAGACAGCCAGATATTTCTGTACCTCTGACATCTACTGTTGCCCTTCAGGTTTTTTTTCCTTTAGATTTTGCATTTCAGAACTGAAATGTACTGTGTTTCAAACCTAAACTTTTATAGAACTATTACTACACTTCGGTCTCTGTGAGATCTACTGTCTGTATGAGAAAAATTTGTCTTCTTTGTCTCCAGTAACTTCAGGTACATTCGCCTTCACCTCCAACTTTTCCTCTGTGGATAGTGATTCTATTTTCTGACCATTGTTTTTGTATTGCCCTGGGAACGATGTAAGTCGGATTCTGGTAAATGGGGCAGAAATCTACCTCTTAAATGCCCGATGGCTCTAATTAATGCATGAAAGCTTTTTACTATACACCTCTCAGTTATATTTTTATATTTGCGCTTCACAATAATATTGCTACCTTTCATTATCAGTATTAACATGACGAATAACAAAAGAACAGAAAAAGATAGAACCTTTTTCTATAAAGTCCAAAGGATTCTTTTCCTTCATAGAATTATTAACCTTTGTACAGTTTGTGAATTTCCACGTCTTCTTACGATATCTGTCTAGTTTTTTCTAATTCATGTACATTACTTTTTAAAAAAATTATAAAATAAAATAGTAAGATTTCTAAAATCTACTGAGAAGGTATGTAGAGTACATAATCGTGTCCTGTCTACGATTTTATATTTAAAAAATTTTAAGTCCATGTTCTTTAACTTATATTCTTCCCTGGAGGTCACTGAGTTTTTCACTTAAGGAAACTTGTAATCGATATGGTATTTTCAAGACGGATCTGTTTTAAAGATCTGCTCTTAAGTGTCAAAAGCATAGTAAAGTTAGATCCTATATATGCCAGTGCCAGTAAGGATCATCTCTCTTTTTTTTAATACATTTATGTCCCCAGATTTTATTTAAGAAATACACCACAAACAATGCAAGTTCTAATGGGATTTTCCCCAAATCTTACCTAGTAGCACCTGTGCGCGACGAATCATCTTTCAGCGACGGAGATGACGATGATGGAGGCGTGAAAGAATTGGCCTTGACGGAAGCCGAAGAATCGTGATCAAGGAGTTTGTAAGAGAACAAAGATCTCCCGTCTTTTGCATCCCCAGCATTGTCTTCTGTGTTGTCACCAAGAGCATTCACTTCTTCTAATGACGCAAGCCGGGCCCTGAGATTAGATTGAACCTCTTCCAAAATTTCCATCGTGGTTTTTGGTGTTAGTTTTTCGCCATATGTTGCCAATGGATCCTGCTCTTTAGTACATGAAGCACCTAAGGCATTAAAACTTGATCTTTTGACAAACCGAAGACTTTTAGGGGCTACGATAGTGCTGTTGAAGCTCTCTTTAACGTTGCCACTAGTGCTTGATGACGTTTCATCAGGGTTGGCCATCTTGTGATATTTGACGTTTTTGGCAGATTTTGTGCTTCTTTTATGTCTGTGCTTTTCACCAGATTTGGGCTTAACATCTGATTTGACTTTATGAGGTTCTGAGTTCTCATTTCTTGATAATGACTCTGTTTCTCCGTAAGATATAAAACTTTCATCAAAACTCCTATAAAATGGTGAAAAGACATCTTTACTATAACGAGACTTTGTTAAGTCAAAAATATTTGTTGTAGAGGCACTTTCAAATGATGCACTGGCAACGAGAGGTTTTGTTCTTGCCTGGCTGCCACTCATCACTGTCGTGGGGATGCTTGTATTGTTCACAGAGTTACTCTCTGCTGGTTCTGTCTTGCCACACCCACCAGACCTCTCCAGTTGCGCATTCAGTGAGCCCTGAGTACCTCGGCACAATGCACCATACTTACGTGAAAAGGTTGTTCTATTTCTATATTTTACAGCATAACGAGTTTCAGAAAAACTTTTAGGCACTGATTTGGGGTTGTAATAAAAGGTATCTGGAATACTACGGTATCCTCTTCGAGTATATGAGCTACTGCAGTCTTGTCCTTTCTCACCTTTCTTTGCTGCCTTCTTGCTTTTTGGTCTTGTTAAAAGTAACTGAAGTAGCCATGTTTCTGAGGCATTAGGAATTTCTAGCTCTAGGTTAGAATCTTGCCTGAACCTGACATATTCATCTCGGTCAAAATTATCAATTTTTTGCTCTAAAGCAAAGTTAACAGCTTCATAAGGCCTGAACTCAGGAGACATCTTAGGACTAGCTACAACACTTTCAGGTAGACCATTTTCCATAAATTCTTTGCCTCCTTCTTGTAAGGCCTTTTCATCTTCAGTTGCTAAAGGTTCTATAAGCCCTCCATCACTTTTAGATGAATCTGACAGTTTTGTATCAGTTCCTGTGGAGATGGGTGGCAAAGGGTCCTCCCTCGGTTTCCTATTTGGACGCTGAAGTACAAACCCAGCTTCCCTAGCATTAAGGTTCTGATAAATCTCAGACTTTGTTTTATATGGATTTGGCTGCATGTCCTCGTTGAAGAGATCCTCAGGGGTAAATAGTTTTTGGGTCTCAATCGTATTAGAGGCAGACTCTTCTTTTCTCAAATTACCGTCGATAATTGGTAAAGATTGGCCCTGAGAATTTTCCTTTGATGTTAAGGTGTTATCAGCGGATTTACACTCTTGGATATCAACAGTAAATATTTTCTTAGGATGAGAGTTTGAATCTGAGTTATTACTGAAACTGAATAAGTTACACTGATTTGAATTATTTTCAGTAGTTATGACAGAATTATTGATTTGTGATGTGGAAAAGACTCTACCGTTAATATCGTGGCTGTTTTCCAGTGAGTCTGCGTTTTCATCCATGGGCTCATTTGAGCTAGTATTACTTTTGTATGATTCACTGGATTCCTGGTCTTTTTTCTGTGAGAAAATTGTTGGTTGTTCAATAACTACAAGTCTGTCATCAGATTGCTTGTTTGCCATGCTTGAAGGAATACTCGAGAATCTTTTTGCCTCATTTTTGAATGCTTCATTTGGCTTGCTAGGCTCTTCAAAGTTTAATTCTTGAATATCTCTTTTGGTGTGCTCTGAGGGGGAATGAATAATATTCACTACAATTTCTTTTCCATCACTAGACTTTGGCAAAGATTTCATTGCTTTAGAACGAAGGTGCCTCGATGCACAGCCCTGTGTAAATGACCCACATTGTAAGGATGGCACACATGTTGTTATGAGGGACGTTTGCAGCGATCCAAAGTTAAAGCTATGAATTTCAGTTGAAGATGTAGATTCACAATAAACTGATTTCTCAACCTTCTTCTCCAATGTAGTTCTTGGACATAAATCCATCACGAATTCAACTTTCACTCGTTCATTTTTTTTCCATCGTCATTAGCATTTATCAGTGAGACGAGGTTTTGTGGTTCACTTAGTATTTTATCAGTAACTGAGTATTGCCACTGATTCCAGAATGATTCACGTCTCAGTTACTCCACCTGAGCTTCTTTATACTTACATGCTATTTGTGACGAGTCGGGAGCCATTCAGCACTAAAAGTTCTACTGTGAACACACAAATCATCATCTTCACGTTCAGAATTCCTACTTTTGTTCTGTGTCCCAGCTAAGTTAAAGCAACACTCCTTTAAAGTATTTACATTAAACTGGGTTCATAACGGTCATTTTCTAAACATTAAAATTTAACATCTGTTTCCTTCATTAGTATATACTTTCTACATTTCCATTCAGGTCACTTAACTTTTAATGAATTTATTACCTCATTCCGAATACTAATTAATATAATATGAAAACATTGGACCTGCAGAAAAGGTGAGTTTATTTTATCTACTGATACATAATTTTCTCTGAAATTGCTTTTTATTTCAAACGAACTCACTTATGGTTTTATGAGCATTAGACCTTTTCACTACACTATTTATTTATTATTATTTTTTTTTTTTTTTGCAACTTCATTTCCACATTTCCAAGGAAATTAACTACGGCGCTTTCCTTAAAGTTTTCGGAAATTTTCTCCGAAAACTAACCGTACCTGGTCACATATTTTTGCTCACTAGAAAAAGAATTCCAAGAAACTCTCTCCTTTCATAGTTCGCTCTCTTTTGTTATCCTTATCTTTCTCTCATTCCTTATTGTCTTTCTTCTCCCCAGTCCTTTAGAAACCCAGACCCCTCCCCCATCGAGTACTAGAGCTCATAATTCCTCCTTATTGGGAGTCGTTTGGAGACAAGGACGACTCGCACGCCAGGCCAGGTGACCCTCCTGTTGTTGTTGTAGTTGCCGATTCTCTTCCTGTTCTTCTTCATGTCGCCGACGAAGCTGCTACTTCCGGTGTCACTCCTGCTAATGATCATCTGCAACTGAGATTCCCTCTGTCGAGAAACCGAGCAGGCACTTTTTCACACCAGGAGAGTTTGGTCGAAGGGGTTCATGTCGTCTTGCGTCATCTGTTGGAACAGAAAATCATTATAAGTAATAACCTTTGTATGTGATTTATCTAGTGTTCTGAAACAGAAAATCATTTATAATTATCAGTAACCTTTGTATGTGATTTAGTAGTACTAGTGTTCTGGTACTTTCTAAATTATTAACATTTATCCATTCAATCCATTTAGTAATTATCAGTAACCTTTGTATGTGATTTAGAAGTAATAGTGTTTTGGTACTTCCTAAATGATCAACATTTATCCATTCAATCCATTTAGTAATTATCAGTAACCTTTGTATGTGATTTAGAAGTAATAGTGTTTTGGTACTTCCTAAATGATCAACATTTATCCATTCAATCCATTTATAATTATCAGTAACCTTTGTATTTTTAGAAGTAATAGTGTTTTGGTACTTCCTAAATGATCATTTATCCATTCAATCCATTTAGTAATTATCAGTAACTTTGTATGTGATTTAGTAATAGTGTTTTGGTACTTCCTAAATGATCAGTAACCTTTGTATGTGATTTAGTAGTAATAGTGTTCTGGTACTTTCTTAATGATTAATAGTTATCAGCTCAATCCATTTAGTAATTATCAGTAACCTTTGTATGTGATTTAGTAGTAATAGTGTTTTGGTACTTTCTTGATTATTAGCATTTATCCATTCAGTCATCTGATTAGCTGTGTAAGGAAAGTCCTACATAAACTTAGACAAATGTGTAAAAAAATAAAGCAAGAAGCGGCACAAGTTTGCGATACAGGAATAGGTGATTCCTGTCAAAGAAAAAGTTTCTTAACTGGAAACTGTCACAGCTACGTGTCACAAAATAGAAATTGTTCGGGACGCAAAAAAAAAACTTTTTCGTCCCTGGAGAAAATTTCTTTTTGATCTTGTGATACGATTGGTTAGCGGAGAGGCCTTTCGGAGTTAACACGTGATGGGATAGTTTCATCAAAAGTTGATAACGTTTTGTTTAGGCTCCTTTCGTCGAATCCTATTCCAGGTTATTTTTCCTGTCCATATTAAGATTAAATTGTCAGTATATCGTTGTTTAACGGAACAACTTAGCTGAAATTCTTAGGGTGTTTAGTTGTAATCTCTTCATTTAGTAGTCTTATTAATCTGGTTTCGTAGTGATATAACGATTTAACAATGGCTTGGCAGAGTATTAATGTATCTGACCTTCCATTTTGAGAAACATGAGTAATGGTCTCGTTTCGATTAAAATGATGGAGTTTTTTTTCATGCAATCATGTTTATTTCGTATGCAAGAACTTTATAGGCTCCGTTTGAACTGGTGTCAGTTCTGAGAGGAAACGTAAATGCCATTTAATATTGAGTTACTTGATGATTTTTTTTTTTTTTTTTTAATTTTCGGGGAACTATGAACGTGTCCATGGACTTGTAGTAATGTAGAAGCCACTTTTCACGTAAAAACTACTTTTCAGCGTGCAACCAAGCCACAGGAAATATAAACATTGGTTTTGAGAGAATGAGTGTAAGTAAAAACATAAGAAAATTTTGTTTTAATTTGAGCTTGGAGAACATTATCAAACTAACCAGACATTATTTTCGGATATATGGTCGTGACTGAGCTTTGTAGAAAATATTTCTGAATACGCATTTCTCCTACAGATGCAGCTTTCCATAATTCATAGTACACAGAAATATTCGACAAGTGCCTTTTGCCCACAAAGCTTTTAGATATATATACTGTACTTGATTTTTCGATGAATTTCTCTTTAACTTTCTTAGAATTTGCTTTCTTCTTTTAGTATGTACTGTTTAGAATCTACAGTAGAGTTATGGTTTAATGGAAATAATTATTTTCAAATATATGGACATATGGTCTTAAAACTCCGTGAAAGTTGATGAAAATATTATTGTAGGTTTTCGTTTAGTTTCAATAAGAATAATTTCCCAGCATGTAAACTGGTTGGAATCGAAATGATTATCATTTTTGAATCTAGTACCAGTTTAAACAAAGGGCAAAATAATGTTTAGATTTGTAGCTAGCAAAGATATCATTATTATAAAATGGACAATCACCTACTAAACCGTCTTTTAATTAATCTCCATAAGCATTATTTTTTATACGTTTGTCGATACTAAATGAGTTGCCTAACAAATAGGTCAGGGTATTTATCAGGGAATAGACTGATAAGCAAAGCTGGGAAATCTACGTGGATAATCTATCGATAATTAATTTCTTACTTTTTATTGTCGGGTATGAACTAGTTAGGGTGTTCACCTTACTATGCAATTCGGGTATAAAGCATGAGTTATTACTTTTATAAACCGCAGAAGCTAGTTTAAAAAAGATAATGACTTTCACGTATTTTCTTCTGGTTATCTGTCACTAGCTGAACGAAGTTTATCAAGGGGATACTGATAACAGTCTTCCTCCATTTCCTCTGTAGAAGGACTCCTCGTTTATGTCTTCCTATCCTAGGGTGCCACCATCACAACCACCGACATCAGCAGCAATAACAGTAGTAAAACACTGATCACGATAGATAGGCTTTATGACCCAGAACGGAAGTTTATGACGCCGCTTGGGCCCCTCCCTTTTTATGACCTTTTGGAAGACTCCCTACCTCTCCCTTTTATTCAGTTTGTGGAACATGTTTAGTGATACATAGAAATATCCTCTCTCCATCCATGCTTAAGTTATCTGGCTAAAACCATAATATAGCACACTGTTTAAAGCGTGAGGCCTTCATTTTGAATTGAAAAAGAAAAAGAAAGATCTTAAGGTTTGATGAAGAAACAACAAAATAGTTCTGTACCATTTCGATATGTCTTTAGGTACTTCTCCATACAGTTGCTTCTAAATCCATAGCACAGGCCACGTTTCTGAGCAGTTCAGAACTACCAGAACAGTGTTCCAAAACGCAAAGACGTTTCACCGAATGTCACTTAAGGGGGTGACTAAACAACCAGTCCGTGTTCGTATTAAATAAAGAAAAAAATAAAAAAAAAGAAATATCTGAGTATGAGAGGATTTTATTGCACTCGTCTGTTATATGAGCTTAAAGGTACTAAATCCACAAGCCATCAGAGTCCCGACGCATGAGCTAGGAGTTTGGAAGTTATGCAAGTTACCCCTTTATTTTTTAAATAATCTGAAGAAATTATGTATGTCGGAAAAGCAAAACTACCATATCGGGCAAGCCATTGCTACGTGGAGTTTGTGTACAGAAACATTTTCAAATAGGACAATAATGAAGAGTGAGGTACACATATAATTGTCAGTGTAGGTTTCAGGAAAAATACAATTCCTCTGCAAAGTCTCTCTTCTTGTAGCCTTGCGTTACATGCTCCAGTATGGCTATCGAGTGTCTCTACGGATCCCAGGAGTGCTGGGGCGGTGGCCTGGTAGAAAAGGAAAACATCCTAAAAAGCCTGTCTTTGTGAATGTGACTGTATACTTGAATTTAGGTGAGTGTGTTAAAGTTATTTGAGTTTTGTGAATAATGCCGAATTGTGTAAAGGCTATCGGGCTGCTGTCATTTGTTTGTCTATCAGTGTGTCTGCTCGTCTCCCTCCAATAAATCGTAGCTGTGTTCGTCTCCCCCCCCCCGGCCAAGTTGACCGAGCAGATTTATTCTCAGTAATGAAAACAAGTAAAACAATTGTAAAATAAAAAAAATACCATGAAAGGAAGCACTCAAAGGCTGCTGTGCCTGATGCTCTCCCTTTTCAATGTTCGTGACCTTTTGTTCTATTCCCTGCAGTGTTCTTAGGTAATGTAAGCTGGTCAGCAGTTGTTTTCAATTCAGTTTTTTTTACTTTTTTTAATATTTTACTCTTAATAACTCATGACTTTCGATTTCTTGCCTTTAATTAAATAATTTCCGAGAGAGGAAAGAAAGATAATACATTACCTATTAGTGAATTTCGACTCGGTTTTCTTACTTTCATTTTGATACATTTTTTTAATATGATCCTGCTGCTTTTGTCCGTTATTTCTCTTGGGAAAATCAGATTTTATGTTTGCCTAAGATTTTCCATTATTCAAAATGTAAATCAAGCTGCACCCGAGGTACTAAATTCGTGGACGCTATTTCCCTGTGGTTCTGAGTTGGTTTTAGGACTTTCCAACTAAAGCAATATAATTTGTGCCATATATATATATATACATATATATATATATATATATATATATATATATATATATATATATATATATATATATATATATATATAAATATATATATATATATATATATATATATATGTATGTATGTATGTATGTATGTATGTATGTATGTATATATATATATATATACATATATATATACACAGTATTTATTTGTAATAGTCACATTCTTCTTTTAACTTCTTGATTTCCTCCCCCTTTTTCGATACGCTTGTCACTAAAAGGCCTTAGATACGAAGAACCAAATGAAAAAATGCTGACGTTCGTAGCAGGATTCGAAACCGCATCCGGAGTATCAGAATGAGGTAACGTTATCTACCCGACCATGCTGCGGTTCTTCATTTTGATCTTATGCTTATTAATGACAAGCATATCTAAGAAGTATGAGGAAACAATAGATTAAGGGGCATTGTGGTTATTACAATTACATACTTATC
>NC_089751.1:34389777-34472277 GCF_040412425.1 Macrobrachium rosenbergii | reverse complement strand
TGCACTGACCTAATTAACTGAATTATGGTCTGATTTCTCACCCCCTACATTTGTTTTCATTTCACTGGCGGGTGCGAACGAAGTTCAGCTTCGTATATGGCCTATTATGACATTTCCTCTTCCATATTTTAGATGAAATGTAAAGAGAGAGAGAAAGAGAATGAGCACAATTGATTACTTACGTTGCTTACAATGAAAATAGGCTGAATATTTGTCATTAATTTTTATCATCATTAACATCACCTAACCTTAAGTCATCGAGAGTCACTAACATCTGTGAATAATTCATTGTTTGATATCATGGTCTCCCTTGCCACTGATTTGGATGCAGCTGCTACCTTAACAAATATAATAGTATATTTTCGTTATTTTATGGTTTCTCTGTTTTCTCCCTCTTTTTCCGACGTACCGAACAAATGAAGGATGACTCTCTCAGACTCTCCGTGAAATTCTCTTAATTGAATGGGCACATCGGAGTTTCCTCCTCTTGCATTATTGTCGCCGTAATTGTTTCTTTGAATGGGGCCATTTTGCCTTCAGCCAATAACTGGGGAGTGCCATTGAAATGCGATGCACTGGGAAGGTATGATAATAATTCAACAGGTATTAGTAAGGCGAGAATCTCCTGGTCTCGCCGACTTCACCCACCACAGTAGTAATTGAATTGGCAAACTTGTCTGGCTTCGTGTGTCAAAAGTCATTTAAAAGAATCTCCTAAATTTGGTCATTCAATTTTCCCTGCTTTTCTCATTTATCCTCGCCTTTTGTCTCTGAGGTTTTGCTGTTGTCGTTTTGCCCCATTCCGTTTAATTGGACTAGAAATTCGCCTATTAATCTGTTGTCTCTCTTCTCTCCTCGTGTAGATTTCCCCACACAACTGCCCAGATCGGTTCAATTTGTTTTGTTTCTTTAATTTCTCTCCCTTTTAGAGGCGGCTTTCTATACTTTGTATCCGCTTCGTCTGACCGTGTATGAGTCCTCGTCTTCGGTTTTTAGAGATACCTGTGATCAGGAGTGACGTGAAAGCGATGAATTTATAGTGTGTTTTTAATCATTTTCAAATAAATTGCCTCAGTGAAGAATACCTTGTTCCCTCATTCTTTCCGTTTACGGTTGTACCTAGTGTGCTAATGCATGTACCCTAACTCTCTCTCTCTCTCTCTCTCTCTCTCTCTCTCTCTCTCTCGCTTACCCACAAACACACACGCGCGCGCGCGCACACACAAAGAATGTAGGATTCTTTCATTACACTGCTCTTAAGACCCAGCCGGTGTGTGTTTATGCCTCCCTGAGTGAACAAGCATAACAAATGTTCAACCCTGACATATTACGATAGAAGTGCGGTGATGCATACGGAAAGTCAAGCAACGTGAGACATCAACAATAGAAAGCAGCTTTCGACGAAAAATCATGTCTCCTTGGCATTTTAATACTTCATATTACCCCGGCTTCTTTTTCGAAGACGCACACAAACGCTTGTACGTGTACACACTCACACACACACACAAACACAAACACATAATGCTTGCACAAACAAACGCGCGCGAGCTCTCGAGTAGATGTCGCTCTTTTAATAAACGCTATTGTCTTTTTTGTCGCTTGATTAAAGCTTCTTATTATGCGTGTTCTTTTTCTTCAGGTTCATTTTTACATTAAAAATAAAATAAGATAAAATGGAGCACCATGAACACACGCACAGGAACTAAGAGATAGATACATTTTTCATAGAGTACGGTATTCAAGTACGTGATAATTACTAAGATTAATGCATTGGTGTTTATTTTCTGTGCGTGTCATTTGAGCATGACGACATTTTTATTATCATCTTTAGTATCAATCGCACGTATGTAACATATGCAGGAACATCCTCATTTCTTTTTGCATGATATCAAGGATATCATGTAAAGAGCACATTTCCAGTGGGTGATTTTATGGGACAAATCAACAGAGCAAGTTTTCATCCTGAGTTTGGACATAATTGAGTATGGTTATGATTGGTTTTACTTCCGACTTCCTTCACCCTCCTTCCACATTTTCTCCCTTACTTGGTCACTAGTTTGAACAGGTATATACCCATGTAACAAGTGGGTATAGTGAGAGTAACTTTGCCGTAATTGCCAACCAAAAACCTCTTAGAACTGAAGCCCAGGATTTCAGATTTTGCCACTAATGCTTTGTACATTTCAGTACACCCTGATTTTAGTTCATGCCTCCGACATAGACTGTGGTATCTTGAGTTAAGGAAGCAACGTCCAGTCACCTGAACAAGGTTCATACCTGCTTACCATAGCTACTGAGATGCATGAGAACTGAGGACTGAGATGTTGATAAGGACTATAACTTCGCATTCATGAAGAGACATTATCTCTCCTTGTGATTTCCATTGATCATCATGCGCACTTCCAAGACTTAATTTCGAAATTCCCCTGATTTTCTACTAACTAAGAATTGACTTAGTAAATATTCCTGAAAAGGCTGTTAATGGTGGTATGCATACAGATTCATGGACGATAGCTCGTTCTTTCAAAAGTCTGACTTCTACAGATCAAAAGTCTGCTGTGACTAAAAATTTCCACGATAAAACACACACAAGCATTTAATTTCACACGCATATGTATGTATATGTATATATATATATATATATATATATATATATATATATATATATATATATATATATATATATATATGTGTGTGTGTGTGTGTGTGTGTGTGTACATACGTAGGTACACACACACCCATGACTTTCCTATTAATCGTAAGTATTGAGCTTCAAATACCCTTAAGTATCGAATTCACTTCACCTTGGGAGTAACTGAGACTCAGACGGAATTATAGTTGATTAGTGCATTTGCCCGGCCGGGATTCGAACCTGTGCCTTAGGATAAGATAAACGTAAACAGCAGAAGGGCAGGGGATCAAATCCTGGATTTATCAATTATAAATCCAGTAATAATTCCATTTGGATGTAAATTATTCATAAGGTATTTGTGACAATTGTGATATATATATATATATATATATATATATATATATATATATATATATATATGTATATATATAGTATGTATATATATATATATATATATATATATATATATATATATATATATATATATATATATATATATATATAATATATATATATATACATACATATACACACATACATACATATACATACATATACATACACATACAGACACATAAATACATACAATTCCACTAGTGAGAAATTCAGCTCCGCGACTGTTCCATCTCAAACATTCAATAAATCTTCAAAATACACCCTCAGTTAATCCAAGACTGCATATTCTTCACACAGCATCTCTCCGTTTGCATCGCTGATATGAAATCCATTTGGTCTGTGCCTTTCCTCTCCGTATTCGCTTCTTTTGTCTCATTTTTTTCTTGACCACCTTATAGATCCTCATGTACAGCATACCTGGAAGTATAATCTCTCCTGCCTTTCAACTGCACCTCAAATAATCTCTTTGTCCACTGCTGATCATATAATTTCTTCCTGAAAATTTTCATACTCCTCATGTGCTACTTACACTTCGTTGTCCTTATTCCTAGTTCATTCTACCTCCTTTCCTCTTTATATGTTATTCTTACTTCCTTCTTTTCAATGTTACGAGTCGTAATTGCTTTTAAAGCAATATTTTCACCTTTCTGTACAACTCACGCTTTTATTCTCCACTTCAGCTCTTTCATTGATATCATATCCTCCAACAACGCCTTTCTTACCATTGCATCCACCAGCTCCCTCTTCTGTGTAATTTGCTCTGACAGTAGTAAAGAACAACACATCCACAAATATATATATATATATATATATATATATATATATATATATATATATATATATATATATATATATATATATGAGTGTATGTATGTATGTACATATATATGTACATATATAAATATATATATATATATATATATATATATATTCTATATATATATATATGTATATGTGTGTGTGTGTGAAAGTTGTTAAAATATCAGATAAGTAGGTTTTTTGTTTTTTTTACCACTCCTGTCTTAAGTAGAACAATAAGATTTTTTTCACAGTTACGCTCCTCGAATAAAGCCAGAGCAACAAGGACAAATAAAACGACCAAAAAGCAAACAAAAGAGAAGGCGTAGGAGAAAAACACGACGGAATTTATGATAACTAATTAAGGGATATAGGCTCAATTAAACTGCCATTTTATCCGCGATAATAAAGCTGATGATTAATTAGTCATTTCATGGGCATCCGGTACGTCAAAACAATAAAAAAGGCTTTAACCATGGGTATAATGGCTGGAAGGCTGGAAATATTACAGAATATGATGGCCCTCGCGTTATATTGAATTGGGTCTAATTGAATAACTATTGTGGCGTCGAAATGACGCTCATGTTTTAATACACTGACACAAACTTTTTTGTATATTTTCACACGTTTGCCTCACTAGCCAGAGAGCTCGATATAAATCTCTCTCTCTCTCTCTCTCTCTCTCTCTCTCTCTCTCTCTCTCTCTCTCTCTCTCTCTCCTCTCTCACCCATGGGAACAGAAAGTTAAGGCACGTTCTTTTGAAATCTCTTGTGATTCTGTTGACTTGAGCAGGGGATAATTCTGATTTTGATATGGCAGTTGACTGTAGTTGGTTACTTCTTGTCGGGTGAATGGTAAGATGTTTGCTGAAATTGGGAGATAACACCTTCTGGAGCCTTATACTCTAAGAGCAGAGGGTGAACAGTTTACACACATTATTTCTATTATATATATATATATATATATATATATATATATATATATATATATATACATACATACATACATACATACATATATATATATATATATATATATATATATATATACATACATACATACATACATACATATATGTATGCACTCACAAACAACGCTTTTTTTTACCGTCCGATAACCGAAGCTGTTGGGTCTGGTCAGACATCGATTCGCCATCAAGACTTCTTAAAGGCTGAGTGCATAAGGTCACTATCTCCTATGTACTCTAAGAGCAGAGGGTGAGCAGTTTACACACACACATTATTTCTATACGTATATATATATTATATATATATATATATATATATAATATATATATATATATATATATATATATATATATATATATATATATATATATATATAAATATATATATATATATATATATATATATATATATATATATATATATATATATACACACATATATGTACACACTCGCAAACAACGCTTTTTTTTTTTACCGTCCGATAACCGAAGTTGTTGGGTCTGGTCAGACATCGATTCGCCATCAAGACTTCTTAAAGGCTGAGTGCATAAAGTCACTATCTCCTATATACAAACCTAAAAGATGCATAGGTTCGAATCCAGGTGAGGGTAGGTGCATTTATCTTGTATTATTCCTTTTTTGGTGCAAGTTTTACGCGTGGTATGGTGGAGTCTATATGAATTGTTTGTCTGAATAGATGTCGGCAGATAAATAAATATTTCACTAAATTCTCTGGTGATTATTGCTCCTTCGTAGCACCTCCGTACTTTCCATCCATCTTCCAGTTTGCTGTCTGCTTTGTGTTTTGTATAATCCACAAACCCTTCGAGCCTTGTCTCTTTTACATGCTAATAAAAATCTGTCACATCAGCCTTTCCTCTTATCTCTCCATGTCTTCGACTTTCCCTCAAGATGATGACGAAGATCCACATCAGCGTCTTCATTTGTGCTCTGATCACGATGACTAATCTTTCCTTCCCCTTCCAAAAGCCCAGGAAGTTAGGACTATTTTTATGCAGTTATCTTAGTCATCACTCGTACCGCTCTAGTCGTGCATTTATCATCCGCCACCCCTCTACTGTAATTAAGCTCTCCATTTCATACAAGAATCTTGTCTCTCTTTCTCTAAGTTCTATTTCTGTTCTACCTGTCTTTTTACCCTTGACGCCTAGATATTTTTACCTGGCTATCTTTCTCCAACTGTAAATCTATTCTTAACTTCAGTTTCATTTGTAATCTATGCGATTCTGTCCTTTCCAAAGTTATTGGCCATGCGGGATTTTCTTTTTTCACCTTCGTCTAAGTCTCACAATATGGCAAATTTATCTAGACGTAAATATCCCATAACTTATGCTGTTTACTGAGATTGGCCAAGAGGATGTACTGCAATTAATAACTGGCAGGGACTTGATGTCTGTTTGTTATGTATCCACTACTACGCCAAACCAGTCGGTATTTACTACAGTATAAAAAATTTAGATTTTTACTTAATTTAGATTTTTACTTCTTTACCTTTACTTTAATATATATATATATATATATATATATATATATATATATATATATATATAGTAAGCTCAAGGATTTTTCAAAATTAATAGTTGGGAATCGACAGGGATAACACTTTCTGGACTTACCCCATCAGTGGAAAAAGCCGTGGAAGGATATACATACATAAATTCATATATGTATATATACATATATACATATGTATATTATATATATATATATATATATATATATATATATATATATATATATATATATATATATATATATATATATATATATATATGTATCTGGCTGTCTGCGTTTGTATTATACAGATTTTCCCCCATTGAAGTTAGCCACAGAAGGCGTCTTCCCTTTTCTTTATAGCCAAAATTTAAGGATCAGTGGCTTACGTAACTACAGCACCTGTCATTCCTTGCGAGTCACCCATTCATGTACTGAGCAGACCTAATGTTGCTCAGATATGGAGTTCAAAAGTTCAGCGGTAGAGATAGGAAACACTCATGTCGTGTGGTTAAAGTCACTGTCTGTTGTTGCTTCTAACCCAGGGCAGGTTCGAATCCTTTTCCGTTATAATTCCCTTTGCACTTAAGTTATCCATGAGGTGCAGTACATTCAACATTAAGCGATGTTGTTTCTTTATATGTATATATATATATATATATATATATATATATATATATATATATATATATATATATATATATATATATACAGTATATATTATATATATATATATTATATATAATTTCTTAACCCGAGTTGATTTTCTCTCTGATCAGGAATATCACGAATGTGTAATGTACGAAAATAACAAAAAAGTCGGTAAATTTAAAAATGGTAATTACTTACGTTACATACGAGCATACTTATGATTACTGGATGCGGCGACTGGTAAAATCTTCCGCTTGTAATGATACCTTGTCTTCATCTTTCGAAAACTCCTCTTTACTTTTTTTTTTTTTTACCTCCAAGCGGTTTATGTTTTCCATTTAGATTCGTCACCTCAGAATGAATAAAGTCCTTGGAAGTTCAGGTTGATCTTTCATAAACTTCCAGGAAAATTAATTTCATAGCTTTAATTCATTTCCGTCTCACCGTCTAGATCAAGTTAATGCTTCGAGGTTGAAGGAAGAAGAGTATTTTTTTTTTTTAGATCAAGTTAATGCTTTATGTTTAAAGGAAGAAGAGCATTAGTTATTTGTGTACATCAGGTTAATGCTTTAAGTATAAGGGCAGAAGAGCATTTGTTTTTGTTCATATCCGGTTTATGATTTAAGTTTAAAGGAAGAAGAGCATTTTTTTTGTGTAAATCAAGTTAATGCTTAAGTTTAAAAGAAGAAGAGCAATTGTTTTTTGTGTATATCAGGTTAATGCTTTTAGTATAAGGGTAGAAGAGTAGTTGTTTTTGTTAATATCCGGTTGATGCTTTAAGCATGGAAAGGCTTGTATTTCTTTCGCATAAAAGACAAGTTTCTGAAAAAAATTTTCCTTATGAACTGTAATGCTTTTACCACTCATCCTCTCTTAAGTAACTCCTTGAACGAAAAATCCAGTGGGCAGAGGTGCCACTTAGACCGTGAAAAATTGACACAAATCTCTTATTTAAACAGATAAGGTTGGGTTAGGAAAGTTTGATCAGGGTAGTATCTGCTCCTTTAATCATTCCAATTGTGAGTTCCGGGAAACATTTTCTTGGTGTTTTTAATATCGTAGCAGTCAAAATCAAGAGAACATATTCCAACGAGTGATTGTCGTTTACAGTAGTAGTTTAAACATTATAAACAAAAGAAAAAACTTACTGAAGGCGCGAATCTAATGTTGAGTCTAAAAAATATCGTTCGTCAATATATTACAGCTTAGCATTTGTGATAAGAGTAAATCGGCGCATGTTGCTTTAAAGAAAATTTGCTCTAGCTATTCCAAGATTGTAGAAGCAGTCGAATACTGGTTAGTACAGCGACGCCTTTCGCATGTACCTTCATTCATTTTTCATCTTGGTCGGTAAGACCCCAGAGGGGCGATAAGGCTGTGTTCAGCCGTCCTGCGCACAGAAGAAGGCTTGCGGCATCAAGCTCTAATATGGAAACAACTTGGAAAATTGTTTCCTGGTTGCTCGTCGCTTTTGCTTTAAAAGAGAGAGAGAGAGAGACGAAAGTGCGTTTTGGCTCGTATTTGTAGCTAAGTTTAATGTTCCAGTCAAATACTTAGTATTTCTAGAATTGTATGGAGACTGTGTGACTACTCTAACTAAGGACAGAATCAACATGATGTAAATAGAACAGTACCTACATCAACTTAACCAAAATGCAAGACTGGTTCCCACTTTTTCGTGGCCAATAGGAGGTATCAACGGACCTTGCAAAGAATTATTATCACGACGAATATAAGTTTACATACGTGCTTCATAAATCAGAAAATTTAAGAAAACAGCTGCATTTCTGGTCTGTACTATTCTTGTTTGATCTATTCTTTATTCTGTTTTTTTCTAAGCATATTCAAGTTTCGCTTCTAAGCGTATCCGAATATTCGTTCGGATTCTTTGCTTTGCATATTTTATTCTTAATATTAAAACCCTCTCTCTTTCTCTCTGTCCCCAACCCTATTGTGTTCAGCGAGAGTGAGTGGGAACGTACAGTTGCATAAATATAATATAATGGAAGTCAGATTAAACAGCGATTATGAAAATGAAATCGAATCCTCGTGATGATGCATTAGCCGTAATAATTAAGGTAATACACAGATGACCCAGATGCATTAACAACTAGCGGGAGAGAAGGCGACCTCTCTTGATTTGTTTATTCTGGATAGATTGACGGGTTCCAGGGTAAATATTGGCCGGAAAATAGAGAGGGGGTAACAAAGTAAATGCGAGTGACAAACTTTGATGGGTTATGAATGATTCATACGCTGAGTGACGCATATTTCGCAAAGGTTATGGTCTACTTTAATGCATATATATATTGGTGTGTATGTATATATATATATATATATATATATATATATATATATATATATATATACATATATACACATATACACATAATATGTATGTATATATGTGTGTGTGTGTGTGTACAAGATAAATATTCCTCAATGCAAGGCAATGCTGCATGAATGGGCAACCTACCACCTAATCCATGTTTGATAAAAAGGAGGGTTATAGGAATCGTGAAATGGATGGAATGTTGCATTTTATATATATATATATATATATATATATATATATATATATATATATATATATATATATATATATATGTGTGTGTGTGTGTGTGTAATACCAAGACTGGTGTCAAGCGAATCGGACTCAAAAGGCCGCCTCTTAGAACCTACCTCTCTAAAAATGGCAGAGATCATTCCTGTGAAAGCACGGAAGAAGGCAGAGAGTGAACAAGTGAAATAACCGTTCAGGTTTTCTCACTTGTTCACGTCGTAAGTTCACGAACTTGGGAGTAACATTGATCGGCTCACGTTAAGCTGGCGTAACAATAACGAAGGTAGTCGACGTCTAAGATATATATATATTTGTTAAAATTAGATTTTTATGTCGAGATACGAAAGGTCGCTTGGTGTATACGTGTACGGTACCGGCGTCCGGCAAAGGTAGGCTTTTTCACTTGCTGTCTTCCCTAGTTGTATCTGTGATAATTTTTCTTTTCTGTTCCGATAATTGATCTCTTCTTTCTGTATTTCCCATTACCTTCTGTTATTTCTTTCAAATAAGCACCATATTCTTTGGAAGCTTGAATTTCAAGTCAGTGGCCCCTTTGGGCTTGTTCCATATGAATATGGTTCATCTTCTGAATAATAATAATAATAATAATAATAATAATAATAATAATAATAATAATAATAATGCAGTGAATTTACAAAAGCACGATTTACTTGGGGTTAATCCCCATTCTTTTGCCTTCACCTTCTTTGTCGCTATTTCACGAGTCCGTGACTAGGTGAGGCTATTACGTGGTCAGCTTTATCGGCTTTACGTTCAGTAATAATGGATAAGTCAGTACACAACTTAGAAAAAAAAATTACGACGAGGTACAGACCGCAGTTCCGCCAAGACCATTCAGTTGTTAATGATTGATCTTTTTACATTTTTCCGGCTCACAATGTGTTCATGTAGAATAAAAATGAGCTTGCTGTGGTACTTTTACCTTTGTACTTTAAAACTCAAACATGGTTAACTTAATTTCTAAAGAATTACCACTGTTATTTTTCAGTATGAAAAGGACACCACAAACACTTAACTTACAACGAAACAGTTTAGCCGCCGATAAAATATATTCCGTGTACTCGATCTCATTAATGAACACAAGCAAAAGAAAAATTGAAAAAATCGCAAAACTACTAAGCATGAGAATTAGCAACGGAGGAAAATCCCTGACAAACTGGTGCGTTAGTTTATTCTGCACGTTTTAAGAGAAAATTCCGCACCTCTGTGAATAATACCGCACATTATACAAAACTTTTCAGCTGGGTAACTGTTTACTTCGGTTCGCTGCTCTGTCAACGCATTTGGAGAGCACATCCTATTTTATGCACTTTTTTTATTTATAAAAATTTTTATTTTATGGAAACCTCTGTAATTCAGCAATGATATGACCCTTGTGAAACTAAATGCTTTCCTCTGTAATCGAAGAATTAATTATGGAAATTACGTATATATATTTTTATAGCACCATTTTTCATTTAACAAATATAGTGTAACGGTGAGAATATGTCGGGTGCATATGGTTCAGTATCTAAATTTTCTATTCCAGTGATACCATTTTAGTCTAGTTTTCCCTGTATTGTCCAAAATTTATTACTCCATCCAATATTTAAGTTTATTGTGCAATGTATAGATCAAAATAAGTTTGTTATTCAGCTTGGAAAAAGGTAGTTAATCTTTTTGAACAGCACAATACGAATTCATTTTACCTGGAGTGCTAAATCATCTCGCTTGCATTTCCACATTAAGCTTTTCTGCTGAAAAGAAAATTAGTTACTCTCCAGTGAATTATCGAGCCCTACCCTTGTGCTACCTGTTCGTTAAACCTTCTTAAACATTCAGCGATATAAAGAGGTTCTTTTCTCTTTTATAAGGAATGTGTCTTTTAATTAAAAAGAGTTTATTTAAAGAGTTATTTGTTTCTATTAAATGAATTATAACTGCCGCAGATAAATGGAGGTGATATGACTATGCGATTCACTATCCCTAACTTTGCACAGCGTAGACAAACAAAGCGTGACTCGCACAGTGAAATGCAATCGGCATGACGGCAATGCGTTTAACGTCTTTCACATAAATTACGAATTAACAAGTGTGATTTCCACTGACCAATGCAAGTAATCCTGATGCATTCCCCCAGCCGCGCCTTTGCATTTTCCAGTAACGAAACTTGAGCAAGAATAAAGTTATCTCTTTTGATTGAATTGTCTTGGGAAAATCCAAAATCCACTCGTTAATAACGAGAGTGACAGTATTGTTGAAGAAACATTACCGGTAATATATTTCCCACGATATCTCACACTTCTTGAAATACTGGCCGCTAGTGCTCACCCGAGAAGTTGGGTCTCAAGAAAGGCGGTTTCCAGAGGTAACAGACTTCCACACCTGTCCTCCGCCACAGCTGGAACAACACTGCTGGAAAGCTCCCGCGAGTACTCGATTTAGACTCGGCGAGTCTTCCATGCATTGGTCTTGCGAGTGCCACTGAGAAAGAAAAAGAGAGAGGGAGAGAGAGAGAAAGAAGAAAGAAAGAAAGAAAGGACCATTGCCACACCTGGTCAGTGCCATGGATGTGACTCTCATCCAGTGGTTCGGAATTGTTTCATGCTAAATCGAGTTAAAGGTGCAGGCAAGATGCGTTTGCGGATATCACCTGAGCATCGAGGAGGAAAGGTGTAAATTAGATGTAAGGAGTGAAAAATGTTAATGATTATGATGAAAATGACACTTGACTATCATATCAGTAAGAATTTAACCTAAATAAAAGATGATATTTAAACGTGCAGGTAGGACGCCTTTGCGTATCCCATGAACATCCCTAAAGGACAAGTAAATAGTATTCATAACAATAATGATATTGATGAGTTGCTCATGATAATAATACAAACAGAAATTACTGCCCATTGTTAAGTAACAATCAGAGTAAAACCAACCACAGTCTTGAAAGGTTGCCATAACTGCAATGGAATAGCAAGGGAAGGCATGAATAATTTCTCTTTCCTTCTGTTAAAGCTTACGGCCGAGATGCTTTTATAAAGAGCAGTTCAGATCTCGCTTGCGCTGTGATAATCATTTCGCTTTGTTTTAGGAAGGTGATTTATTCACTTTACGTGTTTGCATGCATGTGCACAAGCACGCCCGCGAAATGTGTGTGGGTATCTTTCTTCATGTAGTTGCATGCGTGTGAATGCTGTTACACATTGTGAGCGCGTGTGTATTAATATGGATGCACACATCCACACTACACACACACACACATACACACATGTATATATATATATATACATAAATTATATATATATATATATATATATATATATATATATATATATATATATATATATATATATATATATATGCTAGTAGGCTGGAAACTACATGAATGGAGACCACCACTAACTGCAACCTTCCATTGAACCTTTCGACCTAACAGACACTTGGGGAAAACAAGACACAAGAAGTCAAGGAAACGCCCCGCCGTACCACTGAACGTTAGATTAACAATTTATGTTGTTGTTGGTGTTGAACGGGCTTGAAAACCAAAGTTCATGTGGGCTAGAAACAAATTTCCGTTAAGACTTAGCTTTCAATAAGTGTTTTCTGTTCTTAAGAAATCAGGTTTAAAGCATTTTTGCATTAGGATTACTAATATAATATATGTACATATAATATATATATATATATATATATATATATATATATATATATATATATATATATATATATATATATATATATATTTGTGTGCATATGTGTTCAAGAGAGGCGAGAGAATGAGAGAGACAGAGACCTAGTTGGTAATGTTTGTAAACTAGAAATCATGCTGAGCCGTACAACGCCTCTTTGGTGCGTGTAGTGAGCTAGGTTGAAAATTTCACGACTCTATTGAAAAGTGACTCTGACCTTACAATGTGATGTCATTGCAAGAATGTTTGAAGAGTCAAAGCGACCCGTCTGGTAATCTTCAGTGCGAGAGAACCTTGTCTCAGAAGGCTTGCGAGACTTTGCATTGGAAAGGCAATGGATTATTCCATGTAGCAGACTTGGCTAGAAAATCTGATAATCTCGTTATCATGTGGTTATGTCTAAGTAGCATTATTACCAAACGGATAGAGAGGCTAAATTTACTTATTTTGTAACCTTTCAGGTGAAATATCCAGACCTTGCGGAGGATTGTGTGATATTTTATAAAGGAGCTCACTCTTTCCTGTGGAAAATAAGCTAGGATACAGAATTTGAGGAAATCTTAATTACGTGATTATAAATGTTTTGTATTCCTTAATGTGAGAAACCGCGAGGCTTAGCATAGAACACATCTGAAAAGTGGTTGTTTCCTACAAACTTTGGACTATGTGAGAAAAATTTGAGAGCTCATTATCATGTGATTATGACGTCACGGAATTATTATATAGTTACCCCTTATATGAGAGAATCGTAAGAAGAGAGTTGTGTAACCCCTCATTCGAAAAGATCATGTTTGTTGAATGTTTCCCACCACGTTGAATGATGATATGGTTTAACGTGGACGACTCAGACTCAACTAAATGAGATACAATCAAGAAGCAAAATTAGCTCGCTTGGTAAACATTAATGTAAGGGAACCGAAGGCTGCAGCAGATTGAAGGAATTTTCATTGGAAAAATATGTTTGCTGTGTCGTTCACCTCCTTAGGAAGCTTTATAGCCTCATTATCTTTAAATTATGTCATTGCAGAGACATCATGGAGAGAGTGAAAGAGAAAATATCCCATTTTGTAATTTTATGTGTGAAGTAAGAGTAGATCATTAATCGTTACTATGGCCCGGCCTTGGAAAGTTATTAATGCGCCACGAGTAGAGGATTAGGCAGAAACTGAATTACCTCATTATCACAAGTTTAAGGTGTCAAATTGGTTAAGGTAGCCTGTTTCTAACCGTTAATATGAGCCAACGGTAAGTTGAATAAAGGCTGTATTTCTGCACGTTGGAAAGATACAGTTTGCTGTGGGTAGAAAAGAAAATTTTGGTCATGCCATCATTATCACGTGATCATGAGGTCACAGAGGAACGTCATTGAAATTAAAAACCCTGCGTATTTTCCATCTTGAATTGAACCGTGAAAGATGGCTCTCTCCTAGAACCTGAGAGGTTTTTGCATTGAGATTATTACCCTGGCTAATTAATTGTGCTTGACTCTCAAAGTGAGGAAAGTAAATACCGAAAACCAATCAACCGGTTGGTAAATGACGAGACATGACCCTCCTGCGCTCCTAAGTTCATTGCCATTGCCACTCAGAAAGCTAAATAAAGCTGAAGAGCCAGAAGAGAAACGAGTAACGTAAGTCTCACCTCTGTCGTGCGAGCAGAGCAAAGGTGGAATTATACGAAGGTTATCAGAATTACGCAAAGCTTATCGTGCCATCAACTGCGGTATTGGCGTGCATCGAAATAATGCCTTTTACGCTTATTAGGGCCATCTCCATAACGTATTGCCCTTCTGTATATTATCTTCGGTTTTGGATGAGGCTGCGAGCCCCATGGTTCTATCCTACGCATGATCTTGTGGCTTAGGCAACGGCACGTAGCTTTCCTTCCCGGTCACCCGTCCAGGTACTGTCCAGACATAGCGTTGCCTAACTTCGCTGACCTGAAAAATACGGGCACAGCTATCGTGTTTTAACACTTCCCTTTGATCATTAAATGCATTGCAAGGAAAATGGAATCCGTGTTTTCGTTAAATATATTACTTGTAACGACGATCTGGAAACATCCCCGTGGGATTAAGTTTCTAAAATGACACCACTAAAATCCTGTATATCTGAACTGAATTTTAAATAAGGAAAAACAAGGCAACCAGATAAACCTGTCGGAAATTTTGTCACTGAACTACGACGAAACAACAAATATACATTTAAAATTTCAGGCATTGGACTGAAAATGTTACGAATTAAAAAAAATTAAAAACAGTAGGGGGGGTTAGTGCCGTCAGTGCACTGTAGGCATTACGTAAGGTTCTTTGCAGTGTGCCTTCGGCCCCTAGCTGCAACCCCTTTCGTTCCTTTTACTGTACCGCCTTTCATATTCTCTTTCTTCCATCTTACTCTCCGCCCTCTCCTAACAATTGATTCATAGTGGAACTGCGAGGTTTTCCTCCTGTTACATCTTTCAAACCTTTTACTCTCAATTTCTATTTCTGCGCTGTATGACCTCATAGGTCCCAGTGCTTGGCCTTGGCCTAAATTCTGTATTCAGTTCAATTCAGTTAAAAAAAAAAAAGAGAAAACGTCAAAACCTAATATGTCAGAAACATATACAGTATATTCATTCGATTTTAAGACATTTTCACTTGGATTTTTAACTTTTGATTGTCTAAACCGCATGCATATATACTCTAGTTATGTTGGTGATGCTTTTATAAGTATAAAAATTCTTGTGCAATAGCAGCCGCTTTCATCAGTTTATATATCAGCTCATTTGGGTGTCAACCGTATATTTTGGTTACGAAGGGAAAGTATTTTCAAATGTCCTGCTACATAAAATGAACAGACATAGGTAGATGCCATATGGTTGCCACATTGAAATGAGAATGTCTAACTAAGCCAGTCAGTGAATGTATATTATACGCTGAAAATTATTGTTATTCAGCTTTACTCCTAATATGGAATAAACAGATGGAAATTGTTGAGTAAGAGGCAGTTAGCTGAAAATGTTTTTATTTAAATTTGGCTTCCGCAAAACTTCATTACGCTCACAAAATTAGACAAATGACTGAAATAAACCAGTGAACCTTGTCTGCGCCAAGAAGTAAACTTGCATTTCATTTCCCAGAGCAGATTTCCCCGAAAGTCCCAAAAGAAATAAAAGTGCAATGAGATCAAACTGAACAAGCCCGCTGACCTCGCTCTAATCGATACCATTTGCATTAAGCTTAGAATGGAAGAAACTGCCGTGTTTTTTGCGACTCGAATCCCTCTCCACCCGTTGCGTTTCTTCCTTTGCCATTTGTCCCTCTCTCGAGGACGAGAAACCTTTAATGTTACCTGTAATTACTGTGTACCAGAAGTGAACCCAGGTAATCCACTTAAAAGAGCAACCCGATGAAGAAAAGGGTGACCAGAGTGATGATTGGTCGGAGCTCAGGGATTAATGTTGAAACTGGTTTTTATAACAGTGATGTTCTTGTCGGCATGATTAGTTTTCGTTTCATACTCTCTCTCGGGTGTGTGTGTGTATGTATATATATATATATATATATATATATATATATATATATATATATATATATATATATATATATATATATATATGATATATATAGAGTGGCAGTCCTTGCCTTTCAATTGAAAGACCTGGGTTCGATCCTGATGTGAGTCAGAAATTTATTTCTGTTCCACGTGATTGTGTATATATATAAATATATATATATATATATACATATATATTTATATATACATATGTATATATACTGTATATGTACACACACACACCAGTGTGTGTACGCGCGCGCGTGTATTTTTGCATACAAGAATAGTTCAAGATAATGATAGTTACTTATTCATTTCATCTTCCTAATAAAAATGTTTTTGGGTAAATAGTTAAATAGATATTTCATTTCCACAAAAATGATGATCTGTTGTTAGGATTAAACGAAATAAGAACAAAATTAAAGATATAAGCACACATACAAAAGAGTTCCTATAACCACGCACAAGCATGCATATAAAATATACGGAAATTTTAAAACCACACGATGCATGATAAAGCGCTACGCATTAACATCATTTCGATAAATTAAAATGATTAAGGAACATGTTTCTTCTTTTTGTCGTCGTCATCACCATATAACTCTTCTTCCACCTCCATGACAACGGCTAGTTTTGGCGTTGCTGCTCTATTCCACGGACTGGCTTCTTCCAGCAGCTGATCGTACAAGGAACATCCAGACAGGAGGAGCGCGGGATCGCTCTGCACTGGTGCGGGCTGATGAATCCCAACGGCCGTCATCCCGTGGTGGTTAATTATGCTTGGTAATGTGTAGTTCGAATGGAACAGTGTTGATTTGGTAGGCAGGGCGCTGCTGATGGTTTCGGGTGACGTCATCGTTCCACAGGACGGCTGAGAACTGGTGGTGATTAATGGTCTCACCCTCTGCTCGGTTGCAAAAAAATAAATAAATAAATAAAAAATAATGATAATAACAATGAAATGTTTATTTAAAAAAGAATGGGAATTTTAACTAGATGAAGGCATGAATATAATTTCCCACGACTAAAATGACTACGAGAATTGCTTAGATTATATTTTTCAGTGGATATTAAATTTTCTATTAAAGGTCTTGGGCTTTCCATCATGATAAATATCTTGATATTTATGTATTAATTCTTCTCTTTTTAATGCCTAGAACTATTTTTAAATAATAGCCGAAAACGTTCTTCACCCATTTGTAATATTAATTATGGCTGTGCATTGTCAGTTCATTACTGCTGTAGAGTACACAAGGCAATTGGGGATACGAAATCTCGTACAGAAGCTGCTCTCAGTTACTTTCCATTAGTTTTCTCCCACCATTTTGCTAAATCGAATTCAACGAGCTCCTAAGTAGTAAATGTTAATGTGGGAACTGAGGATTTCGGAAATCATTGACGATTGTAGAATTGAGGTCACAGGGGACACAATATTATTAGTTTGGTAACTAATACAATTGACTAGTGTAACTAAGTAAATGAAAACTGATGTAAATGGTTACATTTGAATTAGGTTTCCAGCACTAGCAATTCTGTTGGCGTTTTTAAGTCTGTTGAATCTCCTGACTTTTCTTCCTTGATTGCTCGGTAGTGTCCATCTCATTAAAGTGTCTTTCAAGAGACGCAATGATTATGCAGAATAGTCAGGCAACCCAAAATGAAATTTGGTTAAAAGTTTTGCCGTCAGTCTGGGAACCAAAGGGAGCCAAATTCTGCTTCTAAAATAGCAGTTAGTGAACGGGGGTGTTGGATGCTACCTGGCTCCCTTTTGCCCTCTAATACACTATAACTTTGTTTAGTCATGAGGAGTTTTCAGGTTCCAGTTAAATGCATCAATACAAGGTTTTGTTGTGCTGCACGGTCAGATCTGTATCTTTCTGCATCGTGATGAGTGTTTCATCAAACTCCTGTTCTCAGTACTGTACTTTTCATAAAACGAGACGTTCCTTTGTATGGATGTATGGACCATATAGAATTTAGAGGCAGAATGTAAGCCTGATCTTTTATCTCTCATGCTCTTCCATGTTCCTTGATGTGCTTTAAATTAACATCACCAGCATTTAAACGGTTACTAAGCTTTACTCTAACGTTCACTTGCTTTGTAAATTTTTATATGCCCGGCAGTTAATTGAAAGAAATCATTTCTCTGAACATACTTGAACATCGCATATTTTCCCTTACTTTGGATGATCTGATGCAAGGCTTAGTAACTTGAGGTAGAAACTGTCTGTAGCTCTGCTGTAGAAGACTGTAGAGAATCGGATTGAGGGCTGATGCGCACAGAGTTAGCGACTGCAAACTGTAGTGGGTGTAGCTATATGCCCTGCGAGCCTCCGACTCATTCTTATCGGAAGGCTGGGGTACTAGAAGAAAAATCCAGGATGGTATTCTCAGTACCAAGAAGTTGATCATCATAGCACAGACTGTGATCATCACCTGAAAAAAACGAATCAAAGATTTACACGCAGGGCATGAGCCAATCTCATTTTGTGAGACTTTGAAAAGCTCTTACATTTTAGGTCAACAGAAAAATTCTGTAAGCTTACCCATTTATCACTAGGTAACGTTCACTCTTCTCTCTCACTCTGTATATAGATATTTACATAGATAGATAAACGTGTGTTTTTCCATATAGGTTGATATACTATCAAATTTCAAGAATTTTACTTTGATGACCAATAAATAATGGTCATGCATAAGATATATCCACGAAATATTCAAGTTTTGCGAATGGGCATGTGGTGCGAGATATTTTTCCTTTACGGTTGAATTGAGATTGAATTCTCTGACATAATGCTTCATAAACCTTGGTTCATTGCTCACGATTAAGCTCCACTGCAGCTGTAAAGAGAACGAATAAAATTAGTCATGTTTTCCTTCCCCTGGAAAGGCAAGCGTTCTCGACATAATGTTGATGAAGGTGTTACTTTACGGCTTTGATTGTACTTTCTCTTTCTCGAGCAAGAAGCTTTCCATGAGAAGGGATGGGTCATGTGAGAAACACGACACACCAATTACAACACAGCAGTTACGACCACATCCAACCTGTAGCTACTGAATTTCCATGAGTCTATATTTTGGAAAACTTGCACAGGCTTACAGCTGGCTCTTACTGCTACTACCAGGTATAAAATTATTCTTTGGTTGTTTTCATGGGACATACTTGAGCTTGATATGTTTTATACGAATCTGCTTTTCTTTTTTCTTTACTTCATTCAAGATTTAAATGAACATGTGATCATAAACAAGTATTTTATATCTTGATCATAACGAATGATTATAAAAAAAAGAACGTTTAATTTTAAATGGTAAGGAGACTGAGTCGTTACTATTCCTATGCTTTCAATCCTCCCAACTCCACTTGGACTACGCAATGTATCTCCATATACTTACATGTACAGGCGTCTGTGTGTGTGTGTGTGTGTGTGTGAGTTTCAGTTTCACTGAAGAAGGTAAAATATCAATTCATTTCCTATTTACTGTACTTGTAATTCCTCCCTTGTTTCCATTTGAAACAAGAAACTTTGTCCTCCCATAAGAAACGTGTTCTGAAAGACACAGGACTCCAGATGATTTTTATAGCCAAGTGAATAATTGCGCATTTGTAAATGCATATGTAAGCTTGTGTATTTCAAAGGAGGTTGTCGATTCAAATTAGTTATAGAAAAGTAGACTGCTATTTGATTTTTTAGTTGTCTGAAAAGAAAACTATTGTGCTGGCTTTGTCCGTCCGCACTTTTCTGTCCGCCCTCAGATCTTAAAAACAACTGAGGCTAGAGGGCTGCAAATTGGTATGTTGACCATCCATCCTCCAGTCATCAAACATACAAATTGCAGCGTTCTAGCCTCAATAGTTTTTTATTTTACTTAAGGTTAAAGTTAGCCATAATCGTGCTTCTGGCAACTATATAGAATAGGCCACCACTGGGCCTTGGTTAAAGTTTCATGGACCGCGGCTCATACAGCATTATACCGAGACCACCGAAAGATAGATATATTTTCGGTGACGTTGATTATACGCTGTCGCGGCTGTACAAAAAACTTGATTGCGCCGAAGAAACTTGTTTATGTCATTGGTTGCTTATCTTTGTATTCTTCTGCGAGACTGATGTACTGAAAGAAAGATTGCTGAATGCCGGAAAATGTGTATCCCAAGGAATTTTGGTTCTCTTTTGTAGAGAAAAAAAAGAAAACATGTCTAGCTAGATAGATTTGAGAGCATTTTTGAACGTTTATGCAAAGGAAACTTGAGATGCCTGGTAACACAAACATACGTAGTCTATGGTATGTGCTATTTACTTAAACGTTCTTATTTTCACAGATATCGTGGTTATTTCGTTTAGATAACATATGGTATTCAGTTTTCCTGAAGAGCCTTTTCTCGTCTGCGTATAAAGTGGCAGCAAAAATAATTGCGTTCATTGTAGCGCATTGGTAGTTCATCCAAGGAAAATACTAGTGTATATTGTAAACAACGTAAATACTCTATTTAATCCAAAAAAGGAAAGGACTATTCATAAAGACTTGAACTTGCAACAGTAGAATCAAAACCTAAACTAACATTATCTGCGCATGATAAAACATACAAACCAAATAGAAGAGCTGTAGTAATTCCTTGGTATTAGATGAATAATATATTCATTGTTTCCATATTTGGTTTGATAACCTTATAAGGTATATTCATTAGTACTGCTTAAATGTTATATCTATTTCATTCGTATTTTTCTACTTGGTTAAGAGAGACTTTAAAGAAAATAATTATAAAATATCAAGTCTGAATAGTATTCACTTTTGATTCGTATTTTTTACTCGGTTAAGAGAAACCTGAAAGAAAGTTATAAAGAATCAAGACTGAACTGACTTCAAAAAGAGGCAGCATATTACCTTCCGCTTCCGGGCAAGTTGTCTAGCATCGGTGACCCCTGACAGAGCGTCGCTGTATCAAAAAATGCATGAGGAATCCATAAGTAACGAGGAAAGTGAACAGCATCGGCACGATAATGGCGCACACCAGACTCACTTCGAAAGGGTAGATCTGGTCTCCGTCTGACCAGCAGAAATACTCGTCACAATGGATATCCTCCAGGTAGGCCGTCCCGTTTGTGTAAGTGAAATACGGTCCTCTCAGTTCGTAGAATATGGTGTACGGAGCGCTTATACCTGAAACGGATTCGGAGGGCAAAAGTACATTTTTTCCGCTTTTTATTTTCATTTTCCCTCTGTCGAACTGCATGGAGACCGGTTATTATTTCTGTTAACGCACAAACACTTGCAAATATCAGTAATCATTATTCGAGGGAAATTAGCGTCTTTTGCGTCTTTTAAATGCGTGGTACAGATCGACATAGAAACTAATGTGGAGAATTCCATTTTTTTTTTTTTTCGTGAATGAACTTACCACAAGAAACGATTGTTATGAACATCATATAGAGAACGATTTCGAAGCCTCCCCATTCGGGACGCATCCGCCTCAGAGGAGCTTGCACGATTCCCATGTAACGGTCGACAGCGATGGCCATGATCGTGTTGCTGTTGGCCAGGACTGCCGTAGCCTGCAGGAATCCCCCTGCTTTACAGGCTAAGCCTCCCAGAATCTGTTGAAAGTGTGCAGCTGTTAGCTGAATGTTTTGGATTAAAGAACTCTTCGTGATTTATGGGTTTCAGGTGAAAGCGAGAGCCATTTCGAAATCCAGTGGATTTGGGGGCTTATTTCATCTGCAGGTGGGTCGTAGAACCATCTGAAAAGGTTGGAGGTTGCTGTCTATTTTTGCTTGGAAATTCTATAGGTGGTCAATATGACAAGGAAGGTTACTTTTGGTATTCTAGACGAAATCAGTGTCAGTGTTCATAAAAAAATACTCTTTCAGATAACGTTCGTTAAATATATTCCGTTATCAACTAATAATATTAATTAAACACGAAATCAGTGTTAGTGTTCATAAAAAATACTATTTCAGATAGCGCTCCCTAAATAATTATGTTCCGTTACCAACTAAATAAGCTTGTTCTCTCATGTTACATTAATGGAATTTCACAGACAGCAGTCTCTTTAAACTCGAGTTTTTATCTCCATTCCTCGCAAATTTTGTCGAATGGTAAATTTGACCGTCATTAACTTAAGTAGTTTTCACTCTTTACCCACAGCGAAGAAAATATTTCATTCCCCTCATCAATGCAGTCCTTGTCTCTCGGACTGTTTTCATTATACTAAAGGGCCTCATTTGCCCTCTCCTCTCCCTGTGCTCTCCCTTTCACTCTTGACGTTCATTTGTAATTCCCTGAAGTAAATTTATTACAGTAATGATTCCACGAATTTATCTTTCCTTAAAAGACCCCATGACGTCTCTGTTATTATTATTATTATTATTATTATTATTATTATTATTATTATTATTATTATTATTATTATTACTCAAAAAGGGACATTTCCTTATTGAAAGTGCGGCTTCAGATGACAACAAAGTGGCAGTTACAGCTACATTCTTCCTTTCAGCTTGTAATTCAGTAATGAGTCACTGGTTGAAAAACTATAGCCTCTCATGTGCTTCATGCGCCTTCACCAAAGCCATACCGACATCAGATTGACCTCCCAAATACATATACAGAGCCATGTATCTTGTACGTATTTTTGTACTGCCTGAATATCGAGGAACATTCTTTCGACCCAGCACATTCTAGGTCTTCCTCAATTTACCCATTTCCTCCCACAAAAAAAAAAAAGCTACTGAATTAAACATCCTCTTCTCCATCCTATTCTCTTCCATTTAGTTTTTTCCCTATTGAATCATTACAGTCCTCATTATCTTAATGTTCGCTACTGTGCTTACATTATGCAAAGAACGCATATTTGCTTGTTTTTATCCGAAATCTTATATTTCCATCTATTTCGCGAAACTTTGATCACTCCAAGTAAATAGCTATTAAACAGCCACAAACACATCCCATCATAGTCAAGGAAAAACTCCACACATCCAGGGGAATAGAATTATAGAAGGCCTTCAACCGAATGGCAGTTATGCAGCTGGAGTTTGCTATTAACCATTCATACTTATTATAAGACGTATAAGTGAAAGGCTCCTACCGCGTGACTCACCCATGCAAAATTGTCATTCCAGAGGCTGGGAAGATCGAAGACCAACAGAACAGTGGCTGTGAGGATATCGCTAACGGCCAGGCATCCCAGGAGACAGCTTAGTCGACTGCTTTGATTCCTGTGGAATGCAGAAGGATGAAAAGGTGATTTATCTTTTTTTTTATTTTTAGTTGTTCGATTGGTTGGTATATTGGACACTTATTTATTGATTTACTCAGCGTTTTTTTTTTCTGTAAAAGAAAACTTGTGCCGGCTTTGTCTGTCCTTCCGCACTTTTTCTGTCTGCCCTCATATCTTAAAAACTACTGAGGCTAGGGGGCTGCAATTTGGTATGTTGATCATTCACCCTGCAATCATCAAACATGCAAAATTGCAGCCCTCTAGCTTCAGTAGTTTTTATTTTATTTAAGATTAAAGTTAGCCATAATCGTGCTTCTGGCAGCGATAAAGGATATGCCACCACCGGGCCTTGGTTAAAGTTTCATGGGCCGCGGCTCATACAGCATTATACCGAGACTACCGAAAGATAGATCTATTTTCGGTGGCCTTGATTATGCGCTGTCGCGGCTGTACAGAAAATTCGATCGCGCTGAAGAAACTTCGGCGTATTTCTACTTATTTTTTATTTATTTCACTTTCATTTTTATTCTTATTAAAACCGTCGTCAGCAGTCTGCTGCTTGCATTCTACTGTATAACCTTCGCTAACACAGTGATCATCATCGACCATGAATTTTCAAGTTCAGATGTGGAAGTGAAAGCATGGTTTGTGATATGATCTAAAATTACTGTTTCTTTTTATCGAAAAAATTTGAAAGGTTTATTAAGCCTTTTTTAAGTTAGTGGCAGTAAGTATACGAAAATACACACAGACACAATATTATACATTTAATGTGTGTGTGTATATGTATATGTATGTATATATATATATATATATATATATATATATATATATATATATATATATATATATATATATATATATATATATATATATATATATATATATATATATATATATATATATATATATATATATATATATTATATATATATATACATACACATACATAATTCTATGGCATAGTTTTTGTAATTACAGTTTTAAGCTGAGGCAATTACCTTAATGGTGTCAGTAAAGTTTTTTGCTGGAAACTTGGTATCGTCGGGGTTTTTCCGAGTATTATGCGCCAGTTTCTGGTGAAAACTACAAAGACGTTTCTCGCTAATTTCTTACAGTACCGTATGCCAACCAAGACGCCTACAATTTTGTTTTGGCTTTTATCATTGTTGTTATGGTGACTTCTTTTCGTGGGTTTGCATTATATATGTAATACACGCTAATAAGGACTGACGTTTAGTTTTACGTATATAATTCTGTACACTCATTTCACATAAGCACATTGCACCTCAAGCCTCGATCTCGTAAAGTCGGCTTATCCTTTAGCCCCTCGAATAACCTCTACTTCGTCCTGAAGGTTAGTCTGATGTATGTTTTCATCCGCGCGATGACAAAAATAAAAAAGTCGGAATCCTGGATTTTCTGTTGGTAGTCACATGATAATCACGATAATGCACAGATTAGGGAAACGATTGTCGTGATGAAAGCGTTAACTGAAAGAAAGACTGAACATTTTTCACTGGAAACTGGCCCATGGAAATCGGAAAAAATCTCTAACAATTATAGGATTGTTGTAAAAATTATTGATATACAAATAATTTTTTTTTTTGCATTAATCCGTTTTCCTTCAACAAGGAGTGTCTCCCGAGAAAAAACTACCCAGCTGTCGTCGCCACATTCATACATTGATTACTAAATTGTTGATGAACCCACTGAGTGCTACTTCCCCAAAATTAGCCGCTTTTGATACACACAGAATGCTCATAAGCAGCACGTCGAACCTCCTATATATACTACACACACACATGCCACTCGCCACTAACTTGCACGCATTCTCACCAACGGTAGTTGGGAAAAATTTCCTTTATTAGCTTAAACCAGGTCAAGTGTGGGTTATGTCTTGCTGGAAACCGGCCTTTTGGGTGTGATTAGGGAAGCCGGCGTGGACACTGTTCCTGTGTTTGACCAGTACTATTTACCTGGTAATCGTAACCCCGACCCAGGGGAAAACCTGTATTGCAGTGTCTTAACATTAAACGAAAATGGACACCTGGCGAGATCTGCAAAGGTAGCACATATAAAGAAAGGGAAGTATCCTACGGCAGGTAAGGAATTTGTATTTACTTAATTTTATACTCAGATAGAACCAGAGAAGGACCTTCATGTCTCCTGTACTCCTGTGTATGAGTGTACTTATATATATATATATATATATATATATATATATATATATATATATATATATATATATATATATATATATATATATTATATATGTGTGTATACTGTATATATATACATATATACAGTATATATATAACCATATATATATCATACACACACACACATATATATATATATATATATATATATATATATATATATATATATATATATATATATATATATATACACACATATATATGACGAGTGCATAAGTAGAAAGAAACCCCCACGGAAGAATCCCATTGATGGAGGAGGCTTGTAATGAGATATTTGAAGACCTGGAGAAAAGCAGATTCGTCTTGATAACAGTTTGAGCGAAAAATTCATTTTCTACTGTCTCTTAGTCAGTAATCAAATATGTATAAGTGTCGTAGTGAAAAGATGGTACCAGAACCAGTAATTAGGAATGGGGCGAACTTTAAAAAATTCAGTGTAATGTCGCCGACTGATTGAAGATTTTGGAGCAAGAAATGAAAAACCACGGAGAGATTTCTCACGCCGCGCCTTGGGTCCGTGAAAGTGGCCCTGAATTCTGTGTTGTGTAATATCTATATTAGAATTCATAACACTGGGACATGGGATAAAGTGATTTGTTAATCTCCATTTAAGATGCGTCCAGTAATAAGGGCAGCATAACTTAATGTTAAAATGAAAGTTTCGTGGTAAAAATTGCCGTCAATTTCTTTTGAAGTGAAAAAATTAAAGATGTCGTAAGAGACTGGAAATGGCAACACAGATTGTAGTATTCTGTCTATGAAACTGTGTTCCTGTGTTAACAAAACATTTCGAAATATTTCGAGAAGAGATGAATGGATTTTGATGAAGTTTGGTGGAAACATTCACTGTGTTCCCCTCTAGATGACGAAATATTGGCGAATATCTATCGAGATTTGGCAGGCTTCTATTGCTAAGGATCGCAACATCACTATCGATACCTACTAAAAGGTAAGCATGCGTGAGTAGTCCAGTAAATGTTTTCGCCAAGTTTCATTGTAATCCGCTAATAGTTTTCACGTAATCCTGCCAGCAGTCTAACTGAACAAGTGACAAAATCATAACTACCTTGGCAGAAATATACGGTAATGAGATGCTGAACCAGTGTAAAATGTCTGTGTTCGGATGAAAGAAAGCAAGCAAGAGATTTCTCAGATGCCGAGAATGATAGGTGATCATGAAAAAAAAAAAGTTCACGTTTTGCCCAGGAAGCAAATGATAAATGAGGGCTAATATAATTTATTGCTTGTAACAGTTGCAACTCCAGGTTTTATTATTGGGTGAATTGAGTCAAGAGAGTAAGTAAGTTGCTGACAAAATTTTTTCAGATAAAATCAGCGAAACATTTGCAGAGATATACTTTGTATTGGCACGTGATAAATACATTACCTAATCATGTAAACTATGTAGAGCGTGGTGAGGCCTCCCATCAGCGTGATAAAGGCGAGAAAGCTGTCGAGGGATGTGATCAAGACTTTAAACCAGGTGTTGAGTGGTCCGGGGTACTGCCTTGCGGTGGCGTTGTGCTCCATAGCCCATAATATACAGCCTATCTGTGAAAAAACAAAATAGAGGCGATAATGACTCACTTGATGCGGAAGCACAGTTGTTTGCAGCGAAGGTACATTCATAGGTGCATTTGTATTATTTAAAAAATTATATATATTATGAATTTAGTTCAGGAATTCTTGTAGTCCTCAAACGTGCAAGATTTACGCTGCATTTATGTTTGGATCTCAGTATGTTAAAAGGTAGGAGTTTCGTACCGTATTTCCAGCAAGTTGGGTGATTCTTACTTTGTAATCTCTCTCTCTCTCTCTCTCTCTCTCTCTCTCTCTCTCTCCTCTCTCTCTCTCTCTCTCCAGTAATTTGAATGGCAGACTTTGTACCCAGCGTCCCAGTTCATTCATGTTATGAAACACAAACGAAGTTGCATATCGGTTTAAAAGTGATGGACGTAATCTTTGTAAAATTGCTCACTTTATTATGCCACTGATATGGTAAATGACAATTCAACCGGGCCGCTTTCCCTCAAAATACATTTATAGCGCCAGAGTGCTCCTGTCGTTTAAGGTAACATCAGTCAATACAAGAACTGACAAGCTGCGAACGCAAACTCACAAATGAAAACTCTCTCTCTCTCTCTCTCTCTCTCTCTCTCTCTCTCTCTCTCTCTCTCTCTCTCTCTCTCTCTCTCCCATTTATTCAGTTTCGTGATGTGCAACGGCCCTTTTCGTATCCGAGAAATTACGCTCTTTTAAACTTTTCAGGGGCTTTCTCGCCTAGTTCCTCGCGATCACAGAGCTAACTTAAAAGTAACGGAGTCATGTAAGGCCTGTTTTGGCGTCAGTCGTGCGAGTGATTTTTGGAACTTACTAATAAACATCTTTTTGGTTTGTTGGTTAACCCATAGTTGGAAGAGAATGCAATATACTAGAAAGTACTAACTTTTATAGCCATTATAAATTATGCCACCGGTAAAGTACTATTGTTAGAGTTTGTATTAGCATATATCTATTCTTTGGTACTCTTTCAAGTTCTTTCACCAGGATTTTATTTGTTTGCTTTAGCTTGCTTTAGTTTCTTTTAGCAATTTTTGAATGACGGCGTTTTGTTTTACTTCGATTTATTTAAGCAACATTCTCCAGTATGTTGGCCCCTTTATCCCTTCTTGTTGGACTTCACATTAAGCCTAAACAGGAAAGATATAGAGACTAAGTAGTTCTCTTGGATTTCATAGTCTGAACGTAACAAAAGAAGGTAAAAAAAAAGTCTTCTTGGACTTCATAGACTGAAAACAAGGGAGGCTAATGTTTTCTTGGACTTCATACCCTAAACACATGTGTGAGACCTAGAGGTCTTTAAGGACTTCATATCCTCAGCACAAAAATAGAGACTAGGAAGTATTTTTGGACTTCATAGCCTGAACAAAAGAGACTAAGACGTTTTCTTGACCTAAACACGAGAGAGAGAGAGAGAGAGAGAGAGAGAGAGAGAGAGAGAGAGAGAGCAGAAGTTTTTCTTAGGAGAGACTAAGAAGTCGTCTTGGACTTTACATGTAGCATGAACACAAGAAAGAAACTAAGATTTCGTTGACTTCATGGCCCAAACTTGAGAGGAGAGACATAGAAGTATTTTTGAACTTCATAATCTCTAAAGATAAGGAAGACACTGAGAAGTTTTCTCGGACTTTGCAGCCTATGCACAAGTCCAGATTTGTTTCAGCAGAAAAGAAAGACTATGGCTTTATCTGGGACTTCATAGCCTAAACATAAGACAGAGACCGAGAAATTTTCATTTGTATTTATGCTGTTAGCTGATCACGTAAAGGCTGTCTAGGAAAAATTTTGTTCTCATTGACTTTAGTTATTATTGTCCAGAAACTCAGTTTCTAGACTGACAATTTGTTCAACAAGCAATATCACATACAGACGAAAACCACTAAACTTGAGATTTCCCCAACATTTTAACAGGCTTCCCGTTTTGCTCTTCAGCAAATCTTTATACTTATTACAGGTCATTTAACAATATTGGCTTAATAGACTGTATTGTTCATTTTTGCACTTAAAACTATTCTCTCCATTTTTCATTTTGTATCATTTGAAAGATCAGGAAGCTTGTATATTTAAGTATGGGTGAAAGAGATCATTCTTACCTCCTGTGGAGAAAGGCTGACAGGTATGAGTAAATTCTGAAATACTGGTTCCATTGTACTGTTGCCCATTTCCTTCAAATCAATTTTTTCCTTCTTTCTCTGTTTTATACACAGAATGTAGGCTATAGTATTCTGTCGACCGCTGAGAAAGTAGTTACCTCTCAAGAACAAGAATTGTCACGAATAAAGCAGAAAAAATTCAATACACTTTGCTCCAATTTAGCGAAAAAGAGGATTTTGTTCATTCTTACAAAGCAATGAGATTTTGTCACAGTCCAGTACAAAAATATGTGACTTTGTCGCAGTTGAAGCAAAAGTATTTTGCTACAGTTCAGGAAAAAAAATCAGATTACGTCACAGCTCAAGCATAAACTATGTGGGTCACTTCGTGGAGATTTATCATCCTAGAATTCGTGGAATTATTTTAACAGACAGCCAGCACATTGCCACCCTGAGTGACTGACTGGCCCGACGATTAAGGATAGAGCGTCGCTGACACTGCCATTCCAGAGTGGTTATCTAGCAGGCCCTCTACCTGGTGGTGATAAGAAATACAAACAAATACAGCATTCACTTTCTTTACTTTATGCTTTATCCCACACATACAGGGTATGTATCATGTATATATACCTCACATGAGCGCACTCGAAAGACATTGCTATGTGCATTAATATACTTGCCCTCTCTTTGGCAGATTAACAGAAATCATGTAATATTAAGGAAACATTAGCCGAAATAAGTCACAAAAATTGTTAGGTACATATATTATTTGCTTGTTTTCTTACTTACTTACGAACTATCTTTATCTGTTCAAGAACTTTGATTTGATAAAAAAGAGACACTGAAACCATAATGATATTCTTAATAGGAAAGAGACAGTAACAAATTAAATTCCTGTTCCTTTCCATGTAAAGTAATTTACCAGGGGTTCATGTCTACGAGGTTCGAAGACTTGCCGTCCCTCTCCAGTTACGGGCTGGGCTGCTCAAGGAGCAAGAGCTCAGGGCTAACTTAAGTGTTCGAAGAGTCAAGAAATGGCCCACAAATAGCTATTTGTTAGTGGAAGCAGATAGGAAATCTGTGGTAACGATGGCGTTAATTTAACAGTTCTTCAGTTTATTGAAAAATTACAAATTCCTTTAGAAATAGCTCGATAACTCTTGTTCTTACACGCACTGTGCGTATAACAAGCCCCTTAGGGGGTTAGTGCCTTCAGTGCACCTCACACGGTGCAGATTCTTTGCAGCGTCCCTTCGCCCCTTAGCTGCAACCCTTTCATTCCTTTTACTGTACCTCCGTTCATATTTTCTTTCTGCCATCTTGCTTTCCACTCTCTACTAACAGTTGTTTCAATATTATTTTCAGCGCTGAAATGACCTCATAGGTCCCAGCGCAAGGCCTTTGGCCAAAATCTTATACTCCAGTTGTAATTCCAATAGCTTAGCAAGCAAATGCTCAAGGAAACTAGTTGGAGGGCCGGTTGGTTAAGTTTGGATCATGTCGGCCTTATGCCAACACGGTCCATTGCCCAAAGGTGGCCCCCGTAATAGTAGTATGTTTGAAAAGGGAATAAGAGACATGGTGCGGATCTCCTGACTCTGTACAACCAACAGATACCCAAGAGTAAACGGAGTCATCATTGCTCAGTTAATCTTTGATGATACTGATGCTTGATTTCATCTTTCAGCTTATAATCACTTTATTCAGATTAGTAGTGTAACTGGTTTGCCTCCAAAATAGTGAAAAATAAAGGCAAATAAGTACAAATAAAAACTTACACAAACATTCATATTTCATCTATGTATTATGTTATGCGCGGAGCAAACACATGTATTGACTGCAGATTGCAGCTACGGTATCCTGTGATATACAATATTTTCCCTACCTGCAGTTTGCTGACAAATATAACGGTCTACCGAAATTATTCATAGGCTTTTCAATCAGATTTTTTCTGAATAATTTTATTCCATTCGTTTTAACCCTCAGAAACTTTACATAACAACAATCCTTATAGTCTTATACCTCATTGGAAATAATAATAATAATAATAATAATAATAATAATAATAATAATAATAATAATAATAATAATAATAAGAGAAAGATAGCGACAATACAAATAAGGTGAGGAACTGCAGCACAAAGATATAGCTCAACATTTTCCTTTTATATTTGTAATCCAAATTTACAACAGGTTATTTATAAAGAAAAAAGTATAGTGTACATATATAGAAGCTAAATCAGTCCTAAAGGTGATTAACAGTAATATATTCCCCTCCCTAATAATAATTGCCCCAACATCTTCATTTCACACGTATAATCCAGATATACAGCTGGTTAGGCATAAAGTGAAACAGTATAGAGTTCATGTATAGCAACTAAAACATTCTAAAAAGTGACTGATTGTAATAGACTCCTATAATAATAATAATAATAATAATAATAATAATAATAATAATAATAATAATAATAATAATGGCAATCTCTTGTGGAGCGCTTCATAACGTCCCTCCTGGAAGGCGTTAATCCTCAGAGCGGCCATAACAGGACCGTGAGGTTATCATCCGCAAACAAAGCTTTTAGGATGGCCCGCCGTTGGGCGTATTTTATTATGGGTCTATCGGCGTTATCGGATAAGGGAAAATTTTGAGAGAGGGCCTTCTGCGGGCCCCACGTTCATCGCCCAAGTATTATTACATCCGGCCGTGTAATTTATTGTTGATTAAAACCTGTTTTCTTTTTCGGGGGGAGATGATGTGAAACCGTGATGTGGCGGCGCCTTGTCGTCAGAATGACACAGGGCGGGAAGTCGCTTCTGCCTTGTTCCCTCTCAAGTCGTTTTACAACTGCATCGTGCTTGTAATGTTTCAAACACGTTGTCTTCCCCGCCATTTTTCTTTTTCAGATTTTGCAACAGTTAACCATGGAGTCTGTTTCGTAGACTATGTTACAAAGGAAGAATTCATACATGTAGCGTATTATTATTATTATTATTATTATTATTATTATTATTATTATTATTATTATTATTATTATTATTATTATTATTATTATTATTATTATTATTACTGCTTGTGTAAGCATAATTTTTCCTCATGCCCTTTTCGTTTTCAGATAATGCAAGAGTTAACAGAATCCATAAAGTTGAATTGATTAATCTTTACAAGGCTAGTGTAGGAATGACAGCAAAACACTCATATAGATATGTAAGATAACAGATGGATGGCAGAATAGGCGATGAAATTCAGTCACACGGCAGGTAAGGCAAGAAGGTACTGGACCTCTCCTGAAGCCGTGTAATAGAAACTAGCACTCAGAGGGGCATGAGAAAGAACGTATGAATAGAATGTTGAGTCAAATCTTTCGTATGGACATGAGGTGTTGATGTTGAATGTGCATGAAAAGGTGGAACCTGTCGAAGTTTGGAAGATAAAGTTGTAAGTATACAAGAAAAAAAATGAGTTATGATAAACCAGAGAGGGGTCAGAAATCATAGCCTACAGAAGAAAATACATTGGTAAATAACGTCGTTTTGTAAATCTTAGAATGAAATAAAAAAAAACGGATCAAGATAGTCGGAGGGTGATAATTGCTTTGAAAGTTAGAACTAAGGAGTTTTTTTTTTTTTTAATTAAGAAAGAGCGAGAGCACGGTAGATAGAGGTGAAAGACGCTATATTTGTAAGGAGGTGGTAAGCTCTAATAAAGTATCTTTGTGGGTGTTTGATGCAGTTATAGAGCTTTATTCAATAATTAGGAAATGACTGTGGTAGCGAATGTTATTTTTTTTTTATTCTTTATCTGTGGAGACATCTGCTTTCAAGAAAAAACAAGTTTGTCAAGAAAATAAAATTTCTATAAGCTTAAATGGAGAAAAAAAGACAACAAAATTGTATGAAACAAATAATTTATTAAAAATTTGAAAACTAGCACTCAGGCCCAGTTATTGACTATCATTATGTGGGTCGTAATCAATAACAACATTATTATTATTATTATTATTATTATTATTATTATTATTATTATTATTATTATTATTATTATAGATGATTGCGACTCAAGCAGAATTTAATTTAACATTTTTTTTTTCTGATGATTGACATCTGTGACTGGAAGTCCATAATATTCGTCCGATGTCTATTTCATTCATTATTTACTAATGAAATTTTACAGAAAATTATGCAAACGGGAAATGTACATGGTTGCAACGAGGATTGAAGCTGAACTGATTTAAAGCAAAAGTAATGATGTATTTACGCTGGGGCAGCGAGGGTAATGAGTTGGTGCCAACGCGATGTACATATGACCTTCAGCGCTCGTCACTGATTGGCCGGCGCCAGGTATTCGATTGCGATGGTCGAGGGTCATTTGGCATGTCTTTAATAAATACCTGAGTGGTGGGCAGCTTGGGGTATTCTGAGGACGTGGTTCCACGGGGCGTCTTGTTTGAAGGGAGTGGTCATGGTCGGTAGTGTCACTATTAGGAATTTTTTTTGTGGTTGGGGTAGATTTTTTTTATCCCCCTAATGCTCATGGGGAGTAGAAACAGTTGTCTGTATAATTCTCTGTAAAAATTTCTTTAGTAAAATGAAAATCTAAAAACGATGATAACAAGGTTTATAGATTAATCTTGAATGATATAAACATCAGACGAATATTACGAACCTTCCAGTCACAGTTGTCAGTCATCAGAAAAACAAAATGTTACTTCGAATTGAATTCTGCTCGGATAGCAAGCATCTATAATAATAATAATAATAATAATAATAATAATAATAATAATAATAATAATAAATGTCGTTATTGAATAATACCCACATAACGGTAGTAAATGCACCAAAGTGCTAGTTTTCAAATGAATATATTATTTCAATTTTATGCAAGTCTATTTAAGCTTAAAGAAATTTTTTTTTTTTTATTTTTTTTTTTTTTTTTTTTTTAAAGATACAGAGCCTCGAGGATGATAAGGTCGACGCTGTCCTGATGTACGTTATTTTCCTCTTTGGGTATTGGCTTCCCACAGGCTGCTCAAAGCCCTCCCAGAATTAATTCTTCTCTCTTCTATTTTATCAAATGTAACATGATTGCGAGTCATCGTCATCCTTAGCTGTCTTTGTTGCTCCTTGGCGTATGTTATTAGCACAAGATTAAACTACAACAGAGCCTACAAGTTCTTATAAGCTCTGGACCCTCCTTTAACAGAGTCCTCCCCAGGTCGGGGTCACCCGGGAGCATTTCACCTGTTACCAAGTACCGGGGATCCTCATCCTGAGCTCTAATCCAGATTGGTTCTGATTTTAATTTAAATATGATTTAGTATACTTTTTCCTTAAATAATTCAGAGTTAAGTTTCCATGAAAAAAAAATATTTTCTAAGTCAAAGCTCTTCCTTTAATCATGTCTTTGCCTAGAAAATAGGGATGTCAGCGTGAACACCGTAGTCTATATGAAAAAATATGTTGCCAACTAGTGATAAGTGTTTTACTGCAATCCCGCCCGTCTAGAGTCAACCTCCTGGAATGCAGACCCTTTACTCTTGTTATGTAACACTTCTGTGTTGATTTTCACAATGACCGAAGGTCATATTGAAAAGTACAGTATTAAGAAGAATGTTAGTTGTCTGGTAAAACTAAGGTATACTTAACTTTACTACTGGAGTGATTGTCTGCTCCTGGAGAATGTAGTGAAGTCCGGGATGTACAGTAAGTACTTTCACCATGAAGTAATTTAACCAAACATTATCCCAAGTCTTATGTTTCCCCATAAAATTCTGTACATTCTTGTCTTAGACCACTAAAAACTTATCCATTATTATATAGTTTTATACCGTCCGCTAAAATCGTTTGCTTCTTATTTCTTATGTGAATGCTAACAGTCGCACCTCTGATCTCTATTGTCCATTCTTCCAGTACTTCTGTTATCATATTCACTTTAACTGAGTCGAATTGCATTAATGAAACTGATTGAAATTGCAATTGTGGCTTATATTTTCTATCTTTCTTCCATGCAATCTCTTATCATTTTATCATGCTGTACTGATGAAGAGTTCGCCTAAATCTAAGCGAACCAAAATGCAGTTTTCGCCTCTTTAGATATCGTAAAGTATTTTATCATGAAAGGTTCTGGTATTTTTTGTGAAACCCAGGTTTGCTTGCGCTGGCAGGAATAGTCACTAAACTGTAGCAATCACCAGCAATCGTTTTCGAGATCGATGCCCACAACCGAATTTCTCATGGTTTTTACGTTGTGCCGTGTACAGTAGCTTGTAACTAGTCATAACATTGAAAATTCAGCTCCGCTTTAAATTTATTTTATTAAAGTTTCACATGAACAAGATAAATAGCATCTAGACGCAAATGTAAATATATTTATTACCTCAGACGAATGTCTCATTTCTGCCCTAGAACAAATTTAATTAAACGATAACTTGGAAATAAAATACATGTGACTAATGATACAACTTACATATCTTTTAAACTTTGTTGATATGCGGGACAAGGTATATCCTAAAGCCGTGACATGGTTTTTTTACTTTTGTAGATAAGTTGTTTCTTCATAGATGTACACACTTTGATAGGTTGGTCAGATAATCATTGCCTCCCTGTACCTGAGATAAGACAGTAAGTAGCCAATCAGTTATTTAAAGCTACCAGAAGTTGTAATGAAAAATCAATTATTGTATGGGTATGCGCTTTTTTCCAGTTTGGGTTTCATTACTTAATTCAAAATTTCGGAAATTATTATCTTGCAAACTAATTTCTGCATAATTTTCTTAGAGAAGAAGAATGCCACTCAGCTGTTGAACCAAAACATAACCAATGTGGTACTGTCTTGGCAAAACTGCCACTAGTTATCACTTGTTGCGAAAAGTAGGGTTTCATCAGCCGGAGAAATTGTAGAGGTTTGTATCATGTATTTTTGTCGAAAATTGAGCCTGAATGCATAAACGATGGGGACTCTTCCATGTCGAGAGAGGTTAAGATGAGGATACATCAAGGTATAGGCTGTATATGGCCTGGTACCGGTAGGCTAACGCTAAGCTATCCGCAAAGATAAAGTAACATATTTAGTTTTTACTTATATTGGTATTTCTACATAACAGCTCCGCACGAATTATTGTTGATGTATTGGGGTTCCATTCGATTAATGATCACTATTAAAGGTTGGCAGAACGGAAACACCTGCTGCAATTATCTCCATTCATTGGTATTTGAATATTATTGTTTACCGCGTCGATCACAAACTAGGCGTGGTAATGCATCTTTACAAGAGTGACGGGGTAGTTTACATATCCTAGGGACGCCCCTGTAGCTCAGTAACAATTATTACCTTGGAAATTGATTTTTCATATGCTTTTAGTGTTGCTGAAGTATTGTCGGTCAACTATTATTAGCCTAACATACAACTCTGGGTTTAGATGGGGAAATACGCTGGTTGAAAACCAGACTGCCATGTTGTTGTTATGGAATGGTTCCATGCATTTGCAAGTCATTAGGGAGCCATATGTTCAAGAAGGGAATGGCTAAGGAAATCTATTATAAAAGCAATCATACTAACCTTACGTGCCCTAACCTAACCTAGTAGGACATGTTACTTAGCCAGACCCACCCCCCGTGAAGGAAACTCCACTTTTTACCAAAACTTCCCCTAGAACACCGCATGCATGATAGCATTCCAGGCTGGCCAGGTACAATAATATACCAATTCTGAGGTTAATTACAGTCAACCAACAAAAAGTAGTGGTAAATTCTTGATAAGCAACCAAAATACTATAGAAAAGTCAATTTCCAAGGTAATACCCCATGCGGAGCTGTTATGTGTTAGTTTCTACTTTTATCTTCTTATGAAGCAGTTTTGACCATCACTGTTGCTTCATCTGTCCAGGTTTCCCCTACTTTTGTATTATGACAACTATGGTGGACACTAGCCTATTGAGAAACTCTGATTCTCTTTATATATATTGCTTGCTTGTGTCCCAATATCCTTGACCATACATCTAATATGCATTGTGTCATAATGTATGCTTACTGCGATATCCACTCACTGCTTATCTTACTCTTTCTCTCATATTCCTCCTTTTGTGTACCCTCACCGTATATTAAATGCTCATGAATTTCAGAGAATAAGTGCCTGTGCACATCAACTTTGAATTCTTTATTAATTTCATTGTATAGTCTTGTATTTCATTATCTTAGTGTTCTCTCTATATCTGACTGGATATCAATGTCTTTTGCATGTGTTTTCATTGCCTTTAAGACTTCTTTTCATATTTATAACTTAATTTTGGAATGTAAATGCATCTTCCTTACTCCAAACACTGATAGCCAAACATTCTTAATCCTCTGAGATATTTGTTTACTTCATTTTTATGAAGTAAGATTGTAAATATTAGGACTGTTCTTAGTTTTCTAGTGATTTACCTTTTTCATGATCTTTCATAAACATATCTTTTTGTCTTCATAATGAACAGTATATGGAAAGGTGACATCATATGTATAGAAAACAATAACAGGAATAGCAAAGTAGACAAGTAGTGTAATGTTCTTGATTTGATGATAATTATGTTTTGTTAATGATTGTTATTTTTTGTGGTTGTCTTCCTTACATTTCAGAATGTCCATTTTTCGTCCAGGCTTATTCAAAGGCAAGGTTGCCATTGTAACAGGAGGTGGAAGTGGTATTGGGAAAGCCATCACAGAAGAGCTGGTTACTCTGGGTATGCTCATGAATACTGATTTATCAAAAAATTGTACTATTTTAAAAAAAATTTTAGTTTAGACTTAAGGTCTGTATCACATGAACAGTTTGTTTTAGCATCTTGTGATTCCTTGCCACCAATACAGACACCAAGAGGTGTAGCTTTTGTCATACTAGAGTAATTGTTTGCTACCATAAGCTGCCATTTTCTTCCTCCAGGAAGGATTCATATATTTATATATCCAAGTAATACACTCGGCAGTATCTGTTTAATAAATATATAAATATCAATTTTGTCTTTGAAGGACAGTTACTAGTTTAATCTAGATTTGGTAGTAGCATGGTATCCCACATTCTAAATCCTAGTTTAATACAAAAGAGGATAGTTTTTTTTTTATCACAAACCCATCATTTTAATTTATCTAATGTACATTACCTTATTAGCAGACTCGCTCCAGAAGAAGAAGGATTTTAAACTGGTCAGCACATCTAGGTTAAAGAATTTGGTTTGTAAAGTCTTAGTAAAGTGTAATGGCAGTAAGTCATTATAAGTCTGTCTGCCAGTTGAAACACATCTAGGTTTTCTCTCCCAGGTTTTTCACTGATCTGTGCTCATACAACTTGGCATTTACTTAATCATTTAAATAATTCCTTTCTGTATTTTGAGCTTGCCACTGGTGGTAGTCTTTTCTTATATATTTCCTTTGTAGGACCAAATTAAATGTGATAAGCATTTTGCCTTGAGATGGTTGAGAGCCACTGAGTGTCTCGCAACAGCAACTTCACTGTTACACTTTTCAAAGTTTGTATACACTTTAGTTATGTGTATTTTGAAGGTATTTTATCATACCAGTCTCAGTTTAGCTATTGGTTTGCTTAAGTGCATTAGGGCTGTGTACTTCTTAAGCGAATTTGCTTATCTCTCCTGAGTGAAGTTTTCACTTCCTTGCTACATGATTTTATCCTCTTAATTGTGTGTTTTTTTTTACTTTATGTATAGTAATTAACTTTTGTTAATCTGAGTTTTACTTACATGTCTGGATAGCTATATTAGCTCAGTTTTTGCTCAGTCTCTGTATACTTACTAGCTCAGGGTAGGTCATTACTTATTTATAATTAAGATGCTTCAATGAAAGTTTTAGGAACTGCTGTCAGACAGAGCGATGGTTTCATGTCTAGCCTAGAGAAAGACCCTGCTTTACTTGACAATTTTTGTAGGATAAGTTTGCACCCTAGAGCTAATTTGTCATGTTGGTGTGAATTGCTGTGAGCCTCACTGGCTTTTATTTATTAGGAGACATTATATGAAGGGAGATTATCACCTTTGTTGAGGTCTTTGTCATACCTGCCTTGAAGAGGTCCTGAATGGGAAGGTTAAAAATCTGTCTTTCATAAGCAGATGAAAGTAAAGTTTACATAAACTGTTACAAGATCTCCTAGAGGATTTTGCCTCCTTCAGACCAAAAGGATCTTAATCCTTCCCCCTTATCACTGTAGTAGATCTCTGTCATTGGAGTAGTGTCAGTCTTCTATGCCAGTGCTTAGGTGCTGTTGGTACCCATTTGTCTTTGCTAGGCAACAGGGCCAGTAGCCAGTGCTACTGCTGGCACCAGTGACTTTTTGAGTGAGTACAACCCCGAATAATGCTTTTGTAGCCCCAATTGATGGACTGTACTTGGTGTTGTCACCAGTGAGGTTCACATCTCGTGTTCATCTCCTTGGCTGTCTTTAACACCATATGTTAGGGCTACTGCTGGAACCAGTGGCTGCTCTTGTGCAAGTACCTCCTGCACTTGTGCTCGGGTAGAATGAATAGCTGCTTGCTGCTGTTTCTGACACTATGGGCACTTTAGGCACTTATCTTCCTGTATCTCATACCTTTCAGACCCTGTGGTTTGTTCTGGAGACCATACCATTATGGGTACTCGGTTGAGAACTTTCATGTGGGTCTGTTGGAGAAAGTGGATTCTGTGGTCTGAAGCTTATATCTTTGAAGCTTCTTTGACATGCGTTAGCAATATATAAATATTAAATTTTCAGAGGTAATTTCTTCAGTACAGTCCAGAGCATGAACTCCTATACTGCATTTACAAAACATTCCATATGATTTACATACATTTTAGACAGGCTCCGTATATTAATATTGTCAAATATTAGAAAATTACCATTTGATTCTTGTGGGAATTATAAATACTGTACATTTAATGCTTTTAGTAAACACTTTCATTGTCAGGTAACTTTTAAGACAAAAGTTCCTTGTAGCAAATGTGTTCCTTGGTAGATATTCCTACATCAAAATGTCTTTCTCTTAAAAATGTTTTTATTGTTTTCTTGCTTCTTTTATTGTTCTCTGTGCTTTCTTGCTGGTGTTTTTCGTTGCATAGCAGGAAAAAATATGTCACTGTAGTTTTAAATTTTCAGGCTGTAGAGTTGTGATTGCTTCTAGAAATGAAGATAAATTAAAAAAAGCCAGTCAAGAGATGGATCCTAAAGGGCAGTCAGTCTTTGCAAAAGTCTGCAATATAAGGAAGGAGGATCAAGTCAAGTAAGATTTGAATATCTTCACAAATTATAAGAAATAAGCCTTGCATTTGTTTTTTGTGTTAAGATAATGTTGGTGTTTTAATTTTTAAAAGATATGAACCCATGTTTAACAGAATTGTCATCTAGTGAAAGCAATAGATTAGTTGGAATCCAAAAAAAATGTCTATAATTGATAGTGGTCAACTACTTTTAGAAAATGACTTCACATACAGGAACATTCCCATAGCTGCCAGTGCTCTTCATTATCAGTATACCTGAATACAGTACCGTTCTGCTGGTAGAATAACCGCTGTGTGATCTATGACAATAGTGAAGCATTTTTACACGTCTAGAAGGTTTTACAATAAATAGATTAGTTGGATTGCTTATGAATGAAGTAGGCAGTGAGTAAACACTCAGGGTTGGGTGTTGTGTACAACTACCAAATGTATGATTGGTTACTGTCAGCATTATAGCATGCCATCAGCCTGGCATACTCATTGTGCTCAGTGAGTGTAAGATGTCTACGGAAAGATTAGTGAGTATGCAAGATAGTCTGCAGGGGCATCTGAAGGTTGGCTCCTTGTGTCCAGGCTGTGGTATGGCCTTACCAACAATAAAGTTGGTAGGGGAAACAGTGTTTAAGAGGAAGATGCCAATAGATCTTGAAAGAAGTGTCGTAAATTACAGTATCTTTATTTCTATTTCTGTTATCTACAAGTCTTAATCAAATGGACCCACACTTGATAAAATAAAGTCATCATACAGTTGAACAAAGTGCCTAATCAGCTAATTCTGAATGTTTCTACTCCCCTCCATTCTACAAATCTAACAATTATGAAAGTTCTACATCTTAACGAAGTGCAATCCAAAGTGACTCAAGCTGGAGTGTCTGGACACCTGGGTATCAGCTTCTGAGTAGCTTTATAGCCTAACTTTCAGCTCCTAATCCTTACTTTAAAGACAGGAAACTTCTAATTGCTAAATAACAACACAACTTTTGGTCTTCCCATGACCTCTTTAGCCTTTATTGTTACAGGCACTCCCCAGTTATTGGCGGGCTCGGTTATTGGCGATCTGGTTTTACGGCGCTTGTGTACCGCAACCACCCGCGAATAGCTAAAATCCGTGAATACTTAAAACCCCTCTAAAAACACTTAGAACTGCCTATTTTGATAGTTTAACACAAGAAAAACCCTCTAATAATGCCTATACCTAAGTATTTTAATAGTTTTATCACAAAAAGTGCATTTAGTCATGAAAATGATATTTCTCAGTGAAAAATACCGCGAATGGGCGAATTTTTCACTAATAATGGGGTAGATACTTTCCACAGAGAAATCCGCAAATACGTGAATCCGTGAATACGGGGGGTTTACTTTAATGATGAAAATCGGTGATTTTCTGTGCTGATATGAGCTGTTTTCCGCTTATTGGCGCCAATCTCTGGTTATCAGCACTGATACTCGGTTATCAGCGCTGATAACCACGGAAAATCGCCAATTTTCGCTTATTGTCACACCGTCGGAACGGAAACCCCGCTGATAACCTGGGGCTGCCTGTATATATGTATGTGAGACTTTCTGACAAATTACTAAGCCCTTACTGTTAATCTAATAGTACTCAGAATTTGCACATTTGCTCAGCTTCCTGCATTGTAGTCTGACATAACACTTAAAAATTAATTAAAAAAAAAAAAATTTACGCTAAAAGTGATCTATTTGCAAAGAAAAACACATTAACTTGTACCAATATCCCTCAATGAATTAGGTGTGTACTAAGACAGTCTGTAATTTCTCTACCTCAGACAAGACCAATACTATTTGTATGCTGAACAAGCCAGACTATCTATTTTAGCTTGTAGAAATAACCAGCCAAGTCATTTTGATATGAATCAAGAATAAATCAAGAAATGGAGATATGTAAGAATATCATAAAAGAAATAAAATTTAATGCATCAAATTTGATATATATATATATATATATATATATATATATATATATATATATATATATATATATATATATATATATATATATATATATATATATATATATATATATATATATATATATATATATATATATATATATATATATATATATATATATATATATATATATATATATATATATATATATATATATATATATAAAACAACTGAACATGTATAGTGAATCAGTTACCCAAGCAAAGCATCATAACATAACATGTACGTTTGTTGCAAAAATGATGCAACAAAATTTGGAAAATCCCCATTAATAGTTTCTTCAGAAATTTGCACTTTGAATTGGTCACACTAATTTGACAAGTGACCATTCTATCAGACTATTAGCAAGTTGAATTGTGACCACTAGGAGTTATGGGGCTGTGGCACTGTCCAGGATACCACCCATACATTTCTGATAGTGTTTTGCTATTCACATGAAAGGAATGTAAAATGCACATTGAAACTTTACCGTGGAAGTATGCAGTAGTGATCACTTTGTGAACTTCATTGTGAAAAAAAACTCTACAGTAATTCCTTGATCATCTGCACTGCACCCTTTGTTGCACCTATCTCATGGTGAATGTGTATATGTACTGTACTTGAATGCTCTAAGTAGCAAAAGTGGAAATACAGAATTGCAGGTACAGATAGATATATGGAGCAATGATTTAACTTTTTGGATGGGAGTGCAAAAGATACATCTAGGCTAGGAAGTAGCAGAGCATTGTACCCAAGCTGATTGGTTCAGTTAGAATGTTCTGTGCTAATTGGCTTTTTGACGAGGATGGTTGTTGGGAAGAAAGGAGTAATCAAGTGTGCAAGTATGTGTGTGATGAATTTTCATTGTATTGCACAATTAGTTAAGTTTTATTGCATTATTGTTGTTTCTCAATTAGTATTGTAGGGTGAAGGGAGTATAGCAATGTGAGGTGCAGTAGCATCACACTTGCGTGTACACTACTGCTCAACATAGCTGGTTAGTATGTTCCCATTTCCTTATTTTACTTACACAGACAGGCACATTACACACATTACTTTTGAATCTCTTTGTTTAATGGTACAGTAGCCAGTTGATCATAAATAAGTAATGTGCTTAGTGTAGGCTACTGTGAGGAAGTTTTTTGAATTACACATTTTTGCTTGATAATGTCTTATATTTTTGGTTGTTTTGTGTTTATTATACCCTGTCTTGAAAAGACCAGATGAATAATTCTTATTACTTTGAATTCTTTTAACATTTTTTTTAAGATACATTTTCATAGTCTAGCAAGCTATGGTAGAATTTTGGGGTAGCTACAAGTAGCATAGCGTAGTCACTGTGCTTATCTAGTTTTACTCTGCTGTGTCTTTAGAGCAAACAGGAGCCAGAGAATACCAGAAGATTGTTTTGATTTCCTCTGCTAAATTTCTGAAAAATTAAAGCTTACTTTATCTAGACTGCTAGCCTTACATCACAAATACAGTACTGTATGTCTATACAAATACTGGATAGTTACTTCTCAGGCAGATTGATGACGTATTGTAGATGACAATTGGAAGTTACGGACATTTATAAGTTATGTAGTTTATTTGTTGTAAAATACTGAAATTGTAAGAATCTAAGAATTTTTCATTGGAACTTTACAGGACGTTGGTATCCCAAACAGTGAATGAACTTGGAAGAATAGATTATTTGGTAAACAATGGGGGTGGGCAGTTTCCATCACCTGTGGCTGATATGAGTTTAAAAGGATGGAATGCTGTTGTGGAGACTAATCTCACAGGAACTTTTCTTATGTGCAGGGAAGGTGAGCACATAATGTTTGTTCTGCTGAGTTGTCCACCCTGGAAAAGAGATGCCATGATTTCTTTCTGTTCTTGTTTTTGTGTATAGCATCATAATTTAACATTTTGCTGTGTTGCATACTTTATTTCTTGGCATTGTAAATTTTGCTTATATCATAGATGTGATGGGGTATTTTACATGTGTGAATGCACTTTTTTATCCCTCTTTTCATAGTATAATGTCTTATGTGTTATAGTTCAAGTGTTAATTCAAGACTTTGGAGTGTGTTCTTACAGTGAACAACATCAATTACCTAACTTAACCTTGTGCTCCTAATTAAAGTGGGCAGTCATATTTATACAAGATAGTAGCAGCTTTACTTATCAGATATAGTGACTATAGTATAGTCTACTTTTAAATAAGCAACTTACCAAGTAATTACATAGCTAGTTGCATTTATTTGCAGTAGCTTAAATTCAAATTTCACGGTAGCGACACTGATGTTCTGTGTAGGTAACTAGTCTCGCCCCCTAACGAGATAGTTAGGAACAACTTAGAGGAACAACTTAGCAGATAATCCTCAGTCTGTTTCTGTGATGTCTGGTGTTAACTCAGGTGGTGGCAGCAGCTTTAATTTTTTTTGCTGGTTATTTAACCAGACTTTGGTGTTCAAGCCGAAAGTCGAGTAGCTTCAGCCAAAAGCTTTCAGGATAAGTTTTTTCCTGTTTTTTCCTTGTTTTGTTGTTACTAAATGGAATCTAGTATATCATTTGTTCTCTTTTACAGTGAAAATTACAGTTAATTGTTCAACTCCTTTGCCAAGTGGCGTACTATAATGTAAACATTGGTTCGTTGTTGAACCGATATTTACGTTCACTACTGAACTGCTTTTTTCGATGTTACAGTAGTGAATTTACAATCTGTGGTTTAACTCAACTTTACAATGAGTAATGTAATAATGTAAAGTGTTGCTGAATAACGTAATAAAGTAAACTTTGCATTCATGACAACGAGTAATATAATAATGTAAAGTTTGCTGAGTAACATGATAAAGTAAACTTTGCATTCGCTACCATCTTTATTGAGTAGAGTAGTAAAATGTAAACATTGCGTTTGCTACAGGACCGATAATGATATGCTATATCTCCATAAGTCTCAAACAGTGTTTGTTAGGAGTTGAGATTTGACTGTATGATGGTATTCTGTGTAATTCAAGAATTAATTAAAATCATCTTATAACTCTTTCCTTTGCAGAGAATTGATCGAAAAATCCTTTGCAGAGAACTGAAAAAGTGTAAGGGCAGAACGTAGTCAAGAGAGAAATTGTGCTTATTTTGGTTGTGCTTGGCTTTTGGAAGAATTGACGTTCTTGACAGCCAAGGATTGGCTTTGAACACCCAGGAGCGCTCACCAGCTCCCAGTTTCTTAGCTTACGAGCTACTAGCTCGTTTGACGCCCAGTTGCCTGGCGCCATCTACACCTGGGAGCACCCAGTGCCCAGCAAAGTGCCCAGTGGGATCCGAGTGATCAGTGGGATCTGAGTGCCCAGCGAATCCAAGTGCCCAGCGGATCCGAGCACCCAGCGGATCCAACCAGCCCAAGGATCCAAGTGTAGTCTGGCGCCTACTCTCCCCGCATCCATTTCTCTCTCTTACTACTAGCTGTCAAATTTTTTCTTGCTCCTGTGCCTGGCTCCCTCTCTTCCTTCCCATGCCATTGCCAGTCTTGTGTCTGGGTTAACAGTCCCAGGTATCGACAGATAGCCACTGGAAAGGTGGAGGATGTGACTATCCGGCTCTATCAGATCTCCTAAACCCAGTCCCTGTCAGACTCCCCTAAACCTGGGAGGAGGCATACTGTCGGTCCATGGGAGTCCAAAGGGTTTTTTGCCCCCGGGTAGTTGCTCCTCAGTCGATCCTGCTGTCTACAGGTCTCGAAGGATAGCCATTGGAAAGGCATCCATAGGGATGTGCTTTCTTTGTCCTCTAGTGATATGGATCCCATTGTGAACAGTCACGGATCCCAATGTGGACAAGAGGCATCAACGGTGTTGTTCCAGGATCCCAGTGTGGACAGACATGGATCTCGGTGTAGACAAGGGGTGTTGATGGCGTTTTTCGGGCGTATTTTGGTCTTTGAAGAGGTATATCTTCCAGTTGTGGAGCGCCAGTAATTGGCGCCAAACGCTCTTTCAATCTGAGTGCCCAGCAGTGTCAGAGCGGAGAGAGCCTGAGCGCCCAGTGTCCGAGCACCTGTCTTCTGAGTGTCCACCTGTATCCCAGCGTCCGAGCACCCAGTGGGATCCAAGCGTCCACTGGGATCAAAGCATCCAGAGGGATATGATGGCTCCAAGCATCCAGTTGGATCTGTTGGATCCAAGTGGCCAGTGGGGATCTGATGGATCCAAGTGTCCAGCAGGATCTGATGGATCCAAGTGTACAGTGGGATCTGATGGATCCAAGTATCCAGTGGGATCTGATGGATCCAAGTGTCCAGTGGGATCTGATGGATCCAAGTATCCAGTGGATCTGATGGATCCAAGTGTCTGGTGGGATCTGATGGATCCAAGTGTACAATGGGATCTGAGGGATCCAAGCATGCAGTGGGATCCAATGGATCCAAGTGCCGAATGGGATCCGAGGGATCCAAGTGTACAGTGGGATCCGAGGGATCCAAGCGTGTAGTGGGATCCAAGGAATCCGAGCGCCAACCTGCTGTGTCTGGCGCCAGTTTCTCTTTGGTTTGCTGCCTGAAATTCAAGAACACACTGTTGTCCTGTCTTGTGCACCAGTTCCCATTGAGCAGGGATCAAGTCTACCTCCGGACAAGACTTCTGGGTCAGAGTTGTTGAGTTGCTAAAGGAAGCTCCCTCTTTGGGCTACTTCCTAGTCATCCAAGCATGTCAAGGTTGGAAAATTGGCTTTTGTTTAAAAGGAGTAAGACAAGTGTCTTTTGTCTTCCCTCACTCTAGTGCTTTGTCAGACATTTACTTTCTTGTCAAGATTGATGGGAGTCCTAATTTTCTGGACTGGCATCAGGAGCACTGGCCAGAGTCCTCCTGTTGACTTTTTTGAGTTTTTCTGTCTGCCAAGAATCTCTGCTTTCAGACTGCCCGAGAGTTTTACCCTCTTTCTCACAGTCTTCTTGCAGTTTCGTTCTTGGTTGAACAGCCTTTCCTGTAAGGCGCCAATTTCCGTTCTCCTGGACCCTTTCCTGAGCTCCTGGTGCCATTTCCTAGTGCCTGGTGCATTCGTCGAGCACCCAGAACTTGCACTAGAACGCTCGTCATTATATCTCCATTACTCGGCGGCCACCTCCATTTGCCTGGCGTAAGCTCACAGGGCCCAGGTTCTTATGTTCTTATGGTTATGGAATTTTTCTCAGCGTACAGTTCTGCACACCTTTGTTCTGTACGAGGGTATCGTCGAGTCCACGCTAAGCGTTATCAAGTTCAGTTTTTGTTGAATCTGCATAGATATCAACATTTTCTCTTATGTGTCATAAAGTCCGTAGAGTTGGCAGCTAGTTCGCACGGTTATCTGTGGTCCTGCACATCCTTCTGCTAGTTTGCTCTTTTGGCTGCAAGTCTGCATGGTCACCAATGCGAGATATGCCCACATCGGATAGAGAATGAACAGACAGCCTCTTCCCTCAATCTTCATGGCTATTGAATGGATTTTGGAGATGCAGGAAGCACCCTTCCTTGTCCTTGCCAGATGTCGGCCTCCTGACAGCACAAGTTCTCTGGAGCCCTTGTTCTTATAGTTGTGTGAACTTAGTCTTTTGGAAAGGAAGTTCCTTCATCCGTGAACCTAGTCCTGGATTTCTTTTCAATGCTTCAGTTACGGGTTGGGGAGCCTTCTTAAGGAACCGGTTTTTTTTCCGGGGCATGGTTCTAGTGAAAGCTAAAGATGTCAGAACAGCCTCTACCTCATCAGCTTTCAAACACTATATATACCTTATGTCCATTTGACAGTCAACTTACTGGTAGTATGATTGTTCTTCGTTTCTCATTTTGAGGGAGTTTTAAACAGTGTTTAAGAATTTTCGCAGTACTCTGCAATTTTTAGTTAATGGCATGTGTATCACAGAAGGAAGCATAGGGTTTTCTCTTACTGCCTATTCACTTTGTAGTGAAGTGTCGAATTTTGGGGAGCCGGGGTGGATACAATGTACCCGGAGCACGTGGCACTCTTAGTGGATGGGTTTAGGTCTTACTTCAGTGTAGGTGACAACATAATTGTTTGTTTTTATTATGGTACTGCGCCCAAGGCAAGGGCACCTTTAAAGTTTTGCTAGCCATCGGATAATTCATTGACTGCATAACTTCCACTGATGCTTTGGTAGCGATTGGAGTGGTCCGCTAAGCTCCCTCTTTAGCAGAGGTGACCCTCGGCTTTACCGCCGCGCCACCGCATGTTAAGTTGAGCACCAACCAGAGGCACTTTATGCTGCAGGCTCTCGTAACTAACAAGGAACAACAAGCATTGTTGTTAATGCTAGCAACTTTTCTATTTCTAATTCATTACATGACTTAATGTTTTAGGGTAGAATATGTCAATGTATCCCACCTCCTGTCAATGTGGGATTCAGCTATGTAATTGCTAGGTAAGTTACTTATATAAAAATGAAATTTTTATAGTAAAATAAAGTTTTATACAGTATATATTACCAAGTAATTACATGATCGGAGCCCTCCTCCTCCCCTCTGATGGACATAAGCATAAACAGACTGAGGATTATCTGCTAAGTCATTCCTAACTATCTCGTTAGGGGGCGAGACTAGTCACCTACACAGAACATAGGTGTCGCTACCGCGAAATTTGAATTTAAGCTACTTCGAATAAATGCAACCAGCTACACGTAATTACTTGATAAGTATATTATATAAAACTTTATTTTATTATAACAATATCGTATTTGTCAAGATATCCCACATTCAGTGGTAATTCTAAATACATACTGTAATTTATACCCTTAGCTAAGCCGTGATTTATACTTATTCAATTTAGGGATTTATCACAAAATGTAGCACTTGAAATCCAGGTAATTGTAGGGTCCTTAGCAGGTCAATTATCCTTAGCAGCTACATCCTTCTCAGCTAAAGTGAGGTTTGATTAATTATAAGTAATGAGTTTGTTGTGAAACAAATATAATACAGTACTTTGATAACAAGAGTTTGTATGGAAAAATAAATTTGTTTAAAAAACTAGCTTTATTTTTGCTTATAAACTTTCACTTTTCTATACTGTCTCCTGAACATTTGCAGCAGATAGAAAATTTAATTTATTAATTAATAGAAATGGTAAGTAAAGCTGGAAAATAAGATTTCAGAGTACCACCACCATGCAACATGACTGCTGTTATGCATTTTTTTGCATCTAAAGTGTACTCTTAAGACTCAGACCTTCTGGAATTGTTTTACTCTATTTGGAGTATTAGTTTCTTTTTCATGTCCTTAGTAGAATTAATTCTGAGGCTTGTTTGATCACTTCCCCTCTGCTACAAGGTGGCTGCGCTCTCTTTTCTACAGGTATATTTTGGTTGCAGTTCTGTTGAGCTCCAGTGGAAACTTCTTCCTCTTAGATGTCTTGTATCGCCTGTTAAGCTGCCTATTCCCATATTTATTTTATGTAAATCAGTAGTCTGTCTTTCCATTTATAGCCAGGCTTTGGAATTCTCTCCCTGCTTTTGTTTTCTTGTTTTGTTTAGGAGACACATCTGTTGCTTCATACTTGGTTAGCGTCCATGGGTCTTTCTTCCTTTTCCTTTTTCTTGTTTTCTTCTGGTCTTGGTTGGAAAATGAGCAGGTTACCCATCTCATAAGCTTTTAATGCTAAAAAATTAATTCCTTGAGCACTTGAGATTTACATTTAAATAGGTTTAAATCAGTTAGTGATGAAAGCTGCTGTGATATGTGTTGTAGTAACTTCTAGTTACACTGATAACTTGAAAGTTTCCAAAAGGAATTAATAAGGCAGGGAACAGACATTAAGAATAATTAAATGATACAGTAATTAAATGATACAATAGGGATATTTCTTAAATATAGTGTAAAAACACATATGGTACAATATGACAGTAAATCTGATGACTGCACATTGATGAAGACTAGTCGAGAGAAGAATCAGTAGAGCGAATGGAGACCCCAAAAGAAATGAGTTAGGTACTCTAAATGCATGGGCATAAAACAAAAATATTCTATTTCATTGTTTTGCAAAAATCTTGTGAATTAATAGTGAAAACAGTTAAAAAAGTATGAATATATGACAACTGAATTAACCTACAGTTTCTTGCAGAATGATGCAGGTTATGCTTCTTAGTTTTATTTTAATAATTTGTATGTATATTGTTTTACATTTTATGTATTTAATGAAAGTGATTGCACATTTGACTCTAAAAAGATTAAAGAATTGAAAGCAAGAATATGATTTTGTATGCAGAAACATCTTAAATAGCTCATATAGTATGTTACTAAAAATATTGTCATTTATTTTGCAGTGTATGAACAGTGGATGTGTGAAAATGGAGGTGTTATTGTTAACATCATTGCAGACATGTTTCGTGGTTTTCCCATGATGGCTCATACAGGGGCAGCACGGTCAGCTGTTGATAATTTAACAAAGGTAAGGATTTTATTTATTTCAATGTGATTTTGATATATACAAATGAATTTTGATTCTATTGTCTACTTAGTTATTTATTATTTTGTATATTTGATTAGGTATTGTTAAAATTTTTCAGTCTGACTTGAGAAAGCTTTGTGTGAATATTGTCAATTTGGTAAAGGGAGGAATGTTTACCATTGTGAAAAATTATGTAAACACTGAACAGCACAGGTGGAATTGTGAAAAAAACTTTTTATCAAGGAAAGTATTTATTATATACACATGTTTCATCATTGAAAAATTGCAGTATGATGTTTTGTTGTGCATTTTGAGTTTTTAAATATCACAAGACAATCATACTTTTAGATTTAATATTTTGATTGACATTTAATATTTAGGTTTTTGTCATTTCTGATAAAATCTCATTGTACAAACAATTTTAAGATGAAAAATAGAAGAAAATTCCAAGTAACTACAGTATACCAAAATAAAAAGATACTCATCTAGCTGTTGTTCCTTCTCTGCACTTTAGGTCTGTGTTTTCAGACTTCTTGAATAGAGATCTGGCACATATTCAAGAGTGGAGTAAGCTTTGGTGCATGAAGCATAAACCTCAAAGTATGATAGTCAGTCCAGAACACTTTTGCCTGTGCATCCTGGTGTACTTTTAAATGGTGTGGTTTTAAGTATCAGTAACACGTTTAAGATTTTAGTTGTAACTTTTGATAATAAATTGCCTTTTAAGAAGCATATACTTAATATTGTATCCTCTGTTCTCAAAAATTTTCTATTATGTGGAAGTGGTGTAGAATGTTTTGGGATGAAGCTGTTATATTCAAGTGTTTTACCTTTTTTTTTTTATCCTTGTTGGAAGTAGTGTACTATTCTCCAGTGTAGTCTTCGGGTGCCTACTTTCATCCCAAACTCTTGGATAGAGTTGTCATTGGTCAAGTTTATTGTCAAAACTCTTAATGTTGACTTTTGGCATAGACATAAAGTGATTCAGTTATGTTTCTCATAAAATGTGCTGCAACAACAAACATCCTCTGCACTCTTCTTTACCTGACCTAGCTGTGTTTGCCATCAACTCTAGGCAGGCTCTTGTTGCAAACAGTGTGTCATTTTCTATCATCATGTCTGTTACTACTCAGTTTTATAGGAGTTTCATTTTGGCTGCAAGTAAAATGTGGAATAGTTTTCCTAGGTCAGCTGATCTCCAAATATTTAAGGCAGGAGCAAATTCATTCATGCTCTGTGCTGACTTGAATTTCAGGTGTATCTTTTTTTTTGTCTGTTCACTCATATTTATTTATTTATCACCTTTTCCAATATCTTGTCTCTTTCTGGAGGCTTATTTCCTTTTGGAGCCCTCTTGGGTTTGACTCTGTCCATAAGGATTTTCAGTAGAAGATTTAAAGAAGAAAATATAGAGTGCACTTGAGGGAGGCTATGATTTTAATAAGGCTTTATCTCTCTCACATGCTTACACCCTTGGTTGGGAGGCTTCATCCATGTAAATTATAGCTTTGCTAGGTATAAGGAGATAGTGAGCTGTTGGTTAACTGCGCTTGTTACATGTTAAGGCATGAATAAAATCAAAGGATTACTATAATTGTGTTAATCTTGAAGTAATTGATCAGTAAGATACTTTTTTATTAATTGATCTTCTTGTATTAATAGGATCATTTCTTTTACATAAAGTCCCTTGCAGTGGAGTGGGCTGAAAATGGTGTACGAATTAATGGTATTGCTCCAGGTCCAATCTTTTCTCCATCAGCAGCTAAGAATTATGGAACATTTGCTGTATTTGAGAAAGCCCGTCCTGGTTTACCAACGAAAAGACCAGGAACACCGCATGAGGTTTGTGTATAGCATTAGAGGATTCTTTCATAGCTAAGGTTTTTATAGTTAGTAATCATTTGAATATTAGAATATGAGGTTCATAACTCATCAGTAGGTTGAAAATATGGTGTTCAGTATAAGTATCATCTTTGTGTTCACTTTTACCTCCCACATGTTTTGAAGGTAAGGTAGGCTATGTGTTTTCTTTGTTAGTGTGGAGTGATGTATTTTATCATCATCTTTATGTCTTACTTCACTAGTAAAAAATTTTCTTACTTATTTACTAGATTGGTAATAGCCAAAATGGAAAAAGGTGGCATCAGTCACTTTGGTTGCCTTGCCAGCTGGGAGGATAACTGTCTCCTTTGATAGTTTCTGTATTCCAACTGAAGTGGGGCCAAATTCCATTCAGTATTGGGGGAGGTGGTTCTGTCCTGAGTGTCCACATGTTCCACCTCAACCATTATCTTGTGTTTGCTAATAAAGTCTTTACCAATCAGTGAGAAGAGACACATTGAAGTGTCACCCCAGTAAATATGAGCATTAGGGACTTGAGTAGGTGCCCTTGAACCTCCTAGCCTGGGGAGGTTAGAATTGAGCTGGTCAGAATGTTAAGATCAGTCAGTACTACAGGAGCAGGAGCAGTGTGTTCTGTAAGTCAAGGTTTTATATAGGTAACTTACCAAGTAATTACATAGCTATAGTTTCCACCTTAACGGCAGCTTAGATTCAAAATTTCATGGGTAGCACTTCAATATAGTTTGTGTAGGTGATCAGCCCGTCCTACTAACGCAATATTAGAATGACTTGGCGAACAATTCTCATTTGTTTCCTGCCTTCCATGGTGGTAACACCTGTCTGGCGGTAGTTTTTTTCACTATTTTCTGGCTATTTTGCCGGAATCCAATAGAGGACTCTAAGTCAACGATCAGAAAGCATATATTGTAGCCTTCAAATTGAAATCTTTCAGGATGAGTTTTTTCTTATTTTGTTTTACGTTGATTCAGTCATCATTGAGCCGCCAGTAAACGATGCCATTTGCATTGATTGCTTGTTTACCGGTTAGGCTTCTGGTGGCGCCGATAATAGTTTTGCCTTAAACTTGGATGTTGCAACATTCCGTGATAAAAGTAAATTGTATGTTATGCATTTTCATTAGGCCATATTGGCAATTTATGAATTGTTCTCCAGCTATAAACTACCAGCGAACCGCTGATAATAGTTTTGTTTTTAAAAGTAATTCTCAAAAGTTATGACACTCCATTATAAAGTAATTGTCTAGAAACTCTGTTATAAAATAATTGGTATATGTTAGGCTTTTCATTAGGCCATAACCTTTGCAATTTATGAATTGTTTTACGGCCTTAATATACTAGTGAGTTGTAGATAATAGTTTCGCCTTAAAATAGTTCTTGGGTATTTTGCCAATTCATTAGGCCTATAACTTTTACAATTATGATTTATTTACCAGACCTATGCTTCCTTGGAGCCTCCGGTAAATAAATTTTTGACATAACCGTGACACCTTCCTTTGCAGAACTGAAAGTGTTTGGGAGAAGTAGTAAGGAGAGAATTGGGGGTTTTTGTTGGTGGCTGCGAGTTGATGTTCTCGACAGCTCTCGCTACAAACCTACAAGCTTGCTGGCACCAATCTCGGGCGCCAGCTTCACCCCCAGCACCCTCTCTCATGCACTCGGCGCCAGAGCTAGTGCCCTGGCGCCAATTCTCTCCTACTAGTCATCTTACCACATGCTCCCACACCTGGCTCCCTTGCTTCCCTTTCCATACCTTTGCCAGTCTTGTGTCTTGGTGACTACTTGTCCCCCGATGCTCCTAGACAGAAGGTTCCTGTCAAACTCCCCACAGTTCCTGGGAGGAGGCAAACTGGAAGTCCAAGGGAAGTCAGGGGATTCCACATGGGTTGTTGCCCCCTCAGTTGAGCCTGTTGCAGTCCCAGGTATCGGTAGACACCCACGGGAAAGGCATCTTGTTGGATGTGTAGCGGAGGAGGTAACTATCCAGCCCTATCAGATGTCATAAACCCAGTCCCTGCCAGACTCCCCTAAACCTGGGAGGAGGCATACTGTCGGTCCATGTGAGTCCTACGGGGTTTTTTCCCTGATAGTTACCCCTCAGTCGACCCTGTTGTCCACAGGTCTCAACGGACAGCTATTGAAAAGGCATCCATAAAGATGTACTTGTCTTGGCCGTAGTGGTGCCAATGCGTTTTTTTGGTTTAGGATCCCAGTGTGAACAAAATAAGGATCCCAGTGTGGACAAGAGGCTCCATTGACACTTTCAGAATCCCAGTGTGCTTACTTATGGATCAGAGTGTAGGCTAGTGACGCCAATGCTTTTCTTCGGATTTATCTCCGCCATTGTAAGGATATATTTCCCAGTTTTGGTGCATCAGTGGTTGTTGTCATTGCTCTCCGAATCTGGACAGAGTCAGAGAGTGCCCAAGTTCCGAGTGTCCAAGTTCTGAGTGCCCAAAACCTAGTTCCGAGTTCTGAGCTTCCAACTTCCAACTTCCAAGCGGCCAAATTCTGAGCCCCCAACTTCTGAGTGCCTAAATTCGGAGCTCCCAATTTCTGAGGCCCGCCCCCCCCAAAATTCCGAGCACCCAAGTTCCAAGCTCCCAGGTTCCAAGTTCCGAGCTCCCGAGTTCCAGGCATCCAAGTTCCGAGCTCCCAGGTCCCAAACTCCCAAGTTCCGAGTTCCCAGGTTCTGAGTACCCGAGTTCCAATCTCCCAACTGCCGAGAGCCCAAGTTCCGAGCGTCCATATGTGTCCGAGTGCCCAGTGTCCGAAGCTCACGTTTGCGCGTCCACCTGTGTCTTATGTCCACTTGTCCTCCTGTCCGTTTCGAGCCAGTTATCAATTATCTAATACCACACTTGGGGCTACAGACGCTACCTCTTCGCTCTTCTATGTTGGTTTCGTCCACTTCTATGCTTTGTTGGAGACCATTCAGCACCAACTTAGTAGGGTCTGTTACACCACCCACCGAAAGTCCAGTGTCAGAGCACCCAGCACCAGAGGCTTGGCGCCTTGGATTGTTTCCTTTCCCTGTCATGTATGGACTTGGAGGAGTTTTTTCTGCTCTTGTTTTGTATTCTCCAGAAGGAGATCTATAGTGCTCTCTTCTACTGTGAAATTCACACAGTTGCAGTGGGTTGTCACTCCCAAATGACGACATTCCGACACTAGTTTCGGAGTGTTCGACATTTTTTCTTGAACTCTGCTCCTGACAATGTGCTGCCTGACCTCAGTTCTTCATTTCTCTCTCTTAGCCAGCAGATGAAGGTCAAGAGGGAGACGATCCAGATAGTTCTTTCACCCATTCTCCAGGGCGATTGGATAGGAGCTTGGATATGCTGGGAGCACTCTTCCAGATCCCCATCATAACCCCAGAGAGTTTTTTAGTTCCGCCTTTTGGGACAGGGCTTCCCAATCAGGAGTCTATGCTTCGACCTTTCCCGATTACTAGCTCTTCCTGCATTTGACATCCCCTCTTGTCTGGGCATTACTTCAGCCTTTACATGTCAACTGACTTCATTATCTTCGAAGAAAAGGGGCTTGGAGGCTTTGACAGTAACCTTTGCCAGGACAGGGAATTACAGTCGGATGCCTCCATGTTGTTTATTAGCCCAGGTTTCTTTAGTCAAAGTTCCAGTGTTGGCTATCTGATCATGACTTGTGCAAGGAAATCCTTCTTCTGCTGAGCTTAGTTCTAGTCTCCTTCTCAGCACCTCAGATCTAGGTCAAAGGAGCCTATTTGAAGAACCGGGAAGATGTCCAGGACTCGGTCCCCAAGAAAACGGAACCTCACTTATACTTTGGAGAGCTAAAGCGTTTCATTTATGGCCCTACTGCTGCTCAACCCTAGCTCTATGGTAGTCTGTTTGGATGAGACCTTAGTCGTAACACATTTACTTACGCAGGGAAGCTGGATCCAGCGTTCCCTCTCGACCAATCACCAGAGTTCTTCCTCTGTTGACAGATCAATCAAGTCTTCTAGTCATTTGATTTATTCAGGGACTAAGCATCCAAGGACATACTGGGTCGTCAGAAGCTTGTCCTTCCCATCATGGCCTTTCGATCCCCTGAGTTGTCAGGATCACTTTATTGTATGAAGCAAGCCAACCTTGGACCTGTTTGCCTCTTCAAGGAACCTTCTACATGGTCAAGGAAGCACTGAACAGTCTCAGGCTCAGTCTCCAGTTACTGGTGGACTCTTCAAGATCTTTCCCCCAAATTGTGTCTTCTCAGACAACCTAGCTTCAGAGATACTACCGGGGGGTCTGCTCTTGCCCAGACAGGCGCCAGACTGTCCATAGGATTGTCTTCCAAAGAGTCTTCAAGATGTGTTGCTGAGGCTGTTACAAGATTCAGAGTGGTCGTCTTGCAAAGCTGGTGTCTCGGACTCTTCGTCTCTTCTTTTTAGACACCTCTGACCCTGCTGCAGATTACCTCTTTGTTTCTGAGAAGATCTAGGTTCTCTCACTTTCCTTGAAGAGGTACCGATCTATGCTTATCTCTGGTTAAGCACAGAGACCTGGATCATTCATCATCTTCTCAAAGACCTCACAAGCCTTTTTTACACCCAGCTTGGAAGTAAGAGATGTGTTATCCTCGTTTTTTCCTTTGATTTTAGCCAAGAACGAGGATCTATCCAAGACCTGGATCCGTTCTTTCTTCCTTAAAGTTTAACGGACATCCTTGGCTTCCAGGAGCTCTGTCCAGCTCCCAAATTCCTAACTCGCCTGGTGTCCAGCTTGCCTGACACCAGCTACAACCTGGCCCCAGCACATGCTCCAAGCACCCAGAAGTGCTCACCGACTCTGAGGGAAAAGAGTGAACTCTCTGACCAATTGAAGTTTTTAGGTATTTACCTGAACAGGACTTGATAATCTAGAGGGCTTTCTTGTCCTTTGATGTTTGGTTAAGAACCCCTCACCCTTGGATTAAGGTTGCATTGTCCTTCATCCTTAAGAGAATTTCTGAAACACACACAGATTCAGAAGAACAACTGCCTTCTTTTAGTGAAAGCTTAGGTCATCTGAGCAGCCTCCACTTCTTTAGCTTTAAGCTTTCAGGCACATATGTCCCTTACTTCCACTTGGCATCGGCCAACTTGAAGTATATTGTCCTTACATCTCACAGGCACATATGGCCCTTACTTCCATTCTGCATTGACCTACTGGAAGTATAATTGCCCTTCACATCTCACTATCTTAAGAAGTGAAACCTGAACTTCTAGCTCTGCTGGCACCCAGCTCTTCGGACACCACCTACAGTCTGTTGCCAGCTTTAGAGCTTCCAGAGCCTCAAGCTGCTAGCTCTCCTGTCCTCCAGTTCACCTGGCACCAGCTACAAGTCTGGCCCCAGCGCCCAGAGCTTCGGGCTCCCCTGGTGCTCAGCTCGCCTGGCACCAGTGATATTTATACCAATGCGTGAGCTTCCACAGCTCACTGGCACCAACTCCAGACTGGCGCCAGCTAAGTAGCATGTAAATTCTGCAGTACCACAGGATAGTGACTGGCATGGTATGGCAGGAGGAAGCATAAGATTTTCTCCTACTATCTCTTCACCTTCTGGTGAGGTAGAAAGTTTTTTAGGAGCCAGAAGGTTCAAAGTACCTGGAGCACCCACCACTCTCAGTGGATGGGTTGTGGTGTTATTTCAGTGTAAGTGACAGTGTATCTGGTTGTTTTTTTACGTTGGTACTGCGCCCAGAGCAAGGGCACCTATTAAAGTTTTGCTAGCTATTGGATAACTCCTTAGCTGCATAACTTCCACAGATGTTTTGGTAGCCATTGGAGTACTCCTTTGCTACAAATCTCACTCAAGTAGAGGTGACGCTTGGCTCTACCGCCATGCCACTACATGTTAAATTGAGCATCAACCAGTTGCAGTTTTATGCTGCAGGCTCTGTTAACTAATAAAGAACGACAAGCATTGTATTCAATGCTAGCAACTTTTCTATTTCAAATTCGTTACACAACTTCATGTTTTTGGAGTAGAATACTGTCCATGTATCCCACCTCCTGTCAATGTGGGATTCAGCTATGCAGTTACTTGGTAAGTTACTTATATAAAAATGTCATTTTTATAATAAAATAAAGTTTTATATATACTTACCAAGTAATTACAGAATTGGAGCCCACCCTCCTCCCCTCTGAGGACATAAGGCACGAAATGAATGAGAATTGTTTGCTAGGTCGTTCTAATATTCCGTTAGTGGGACGGGCTGGTCACTTACTCAAACTGTATTGAAGCACTACCCATGAAATTTTGAATCTAAACTGCCGTTAAGGTGGAAACTATAGCTATGTAATTACTTGATAAGCATATATTAAACTTTATTGTATTATAAAAATGCCATTTTGATTCTAATGTGAATCTAAGAAACCAGATAAACTTATTGTCCTTGGGATTTTTGTTAGCATGCTCCCAGGACCTCGCCTTTTCAGCAGTGAACCAATCTCAGTGTGGGTGGCCTTCAAGTACTTTTTAGTTTCTGCACTGAGGGCTGAAAAGTCTTTCTTCTGAGGCAGAAAAGTCTTTCTTCCGAGGCTGAAAAGTCTCTCCTGAGGCCTGAAAATATCTTAGCAATAGTGTCGAATGGCCTTCAAGGACTTTTTAGTTTCTACACTGAGGGCTGAAAAGTCTCTCCTGCGGGCTAAAAATATCTTGGTAATAGTGTCGAATTTTATATAAGTGACTTACCAAGCAATTACATAGCTACCAGCTTTCCACATGGCAGTCTTAAGAATCCAAATTTTTGTGGTGGCGCTATCATCGTTAGTTTAGGTGACAGGGTCCCGCCCACTTTCGGGACCGACAGGTACAACTCGGCAAAGAGCTTCAATTCATTTTCTGCCGGCTCCCAACCAACATCGGTGATTTTGTGCAGTCTCATCATTTTTTGGATATATTTGTCCAGTTCTTTGGTGAAGTATTCAGGTTTTCCCTGTTTTTGGTGTGAGGTGAATATTTTTCTTAGCTATATAGCAATTTTGTTAGCCATGGTTAAATTTATTCTAATTAGCCAGGATGTGTTGTAGAATGAGATTAGTTAAGTTCTCTTTTCATTCTCACACTAAATGTGTGAAATGTAGGGGGCAAGACAGTTATGTATATCTCTTACTTGTTCAGAATGTCAGGATTGGGACGAGCAAAAGTGACTTTGATATCTCATTTAGTGAGTTTGGGTAGGAATAGAAATAAGAAGTGCGTCCCATAGAGCTGAGAATAAGGCTAGTGTAGCTCCTATTCCATCTCATGTGTAGGAGATAGTGCTATTTCTTTTCCTCAAATCCATGCTTTGTCTCCATTCCTAAGCCCTCCTACTTTGTGACCACATACTCCTTTACCAGGTTCCCGTGCTTCCAGTCTCGACATCATTGCTAGTCTCGAATCTAGGTTTGATAAGAAATTTGAATTTTTAGCCAGCACAGTTGTGGAATTCAGTGCAAAGTGACAGTGTAGTGCATAATGAGGAGATGGCTACCCGTCCCACCAGTGCTCCTAGGTGAAGGTCCCTGTCCCGCTCCCCCGCACCGGGGAGAAGACATACTGGAGGTCCAAGGGAGGCTAGTGGGGTTTGCCCACAGCTAGTTGCCCCCTCTGCCGAGCCTGTTGTCCATTCCCAGGCTGCAGATGAGCGCCACTGGAAAGGCATCTTGATTAGTGCTGATCATCTGTCATCGGACTTGGGTGGCTTGTCACCCGACAGGACGCGTCAGTGGCTCCGAGTTGTCACCTCTAGGCCTTTGAAGAGGCATTCTGCCATTGTGGACAGTTCTTTTCCTCCTGTTAAGAGGTATCAGGAGACAAGTGCCAGTCTACAACCTTTGTCCAGTTTCACCGTTCCACCTTTGGACAGCCAGAAGTTGATGAGGTTTTCGAGCGACCAATGCTTGTGACTAGATGCTCTGATCTTCCTCGTAAGTGCCCATTGCCCTCTTCTCTTCAGTCTCGCGCTTCCTGGCTCCTGTCTTTTTTCAGTTGCGTGTCGCTAACTTCAGCGCCACACTCGGTTTCTTTAACCCGTGCGGTGCCAACTTCAGTCTGCTTGGCGCCAGCCTCACTGCTTTTGCACCCATCTTCGCAGGAGGATTCTTCCTTGACCCCGCATCGTTGTCAGTTGGAGGATATTATGGGTTTTTTTGAAGGAAAGATCTTCGTCTTCAAATAGCAAGGATCCGTCTTTGTCTTCAATGAGGAGGAAGCAGAGCACGATTCCATCCCTTCATTGGCTTACTCCAGTTTGCTGAAGTTCTTCCTGGCAAACTTTCTTGACATTTTCAAGCGTGCTTCTTCTGCTTCGCCTGCATCTACCTTCCTCATGAGGAAACGCTCTTCGGACATTGCTTGTCTCCCCAAATTAGTTCTTTCTTCCTCTTCGAAGAAATTCCTTCGAGAGGTGGATGAGTGGTTGACCTACAAGAGGGAGCAGCACGGTAAAGCTACCTTTGCCTTCCATCCCTCTAAGCTTCTGAAGAAGAAATGCTGCTTCTATGCCACCGGAGAGGTGCCTTCACTGGGAGTCCCTGCCTTCTCCCAAGGAGACTTCTCCGGTTTGGTTGATGTTATGCTCCGAGCTGCATTTGCCTCGGCCAAGATTATGTTTTCCTCTTGATCTTGTCCATCTTGTCAAGAAGTTTTTTAAAGTTTTGGAGATCTTCAGTTTTCTGGTCTGGACTGTTGGAGCTTTGGTGAGAAAAAATTGAAGACTGTCCAGACCTTGCTGAAGATTTCACTTCTAACTGGCTGGGTGTTTTATTGTGTTCCGACAAAGCCATCAGGGATGGTGCCACTGAACTTGCTTCTCTTTTCTCGATGGGTATCCTCAAGAAACGGAAGTTGTGGTGCTTATTTGTCACAAAAGGAGTAACTACTACTCAGAAAATGGCGCTCTTGTTTTCTTCCTCAGGCAGGACCCATCTCTTCCTTCAGGAGACAGTTAAGGAAGTGTTATCAGCCCTGAAGAAGAAATCCACTATGGATCTTTTAGCTCAGCATGCCAAGTGCCTGAAGGAAACTCCCTCTGTTTCCAAGTATTTCTTGCCCTTGCAACCGCAGCCCTTTCGTGGAGCAGGGTAAAGACCTTAACCCAGGTGTCAAGCTAACCTACGTCCTCCTTCGAGGTTCATCAAGAAGCATTTGTCCTTCATGCAACCATTGTAGGTGAGCTTTGTCTCTTTTGGGAGGAATGGATTTGGGCAGGAGCGGACTCCTGGGTGGTCAAAGTACTGAGAAGATGCTATTCCATTCCTCGCCTCAACGACCTACTTGGTAGGGTCTCAGAAGATTTTGGCTCTTGCTCAAGAGTTAGAGTCCCTGATTCATGAAGGGGCAATAGAGGAGGTACTGGTTTGTTTGTGGGAGAGGTTTGACAACCGACTCTTCATAGTCCCCAAATCATTGGGGGGCTGGAAGCCCATCCTGGACGTCAGCGCCCTGAACTTATTTGTAGTAAAGACGAAATTTTGCATGGAGACTCTCCGCTCTGTCATGTCCTCTCTCCATCAGGGCGACTGGATGGTCTCCCTGGACATGAAGGGTTCTTCTCTAAAGGCCTCGGCCTCGAAGGAGTTTAGAGTTCAGGAAACTAGCAATTGTTCACGGCTGACGAGTTCTGTCCTGCCCAGTTCCGATTGTGTTCGCGCGATCAGCTGCCTACTTCCATGTTCCCATCCATCCAGCCTCCAAAAATTTCTGAGATTTGTGTTTAGAAGCAAAGTCTTCCAATTTCGGGCCCTTTGCTTCGGTCGGTCCATGGCCCCTCAAGTTTTCACCAAGACCATCGCTCCTCTTTAGAATGGCTTCATCCTCTCGGGATCAATGTATCCCCTCTACTTGGACGATTTGCTTCTCCACTCCACGTCGGAAGTGCAGTGTGTGGAGGACTTGAAGAATACTCTTCTAACGCAGGAGTTAGGCATTTTGATAAACCCTCAGAAGTCACAGTTGACACTGACACAGAAGATTCCCTATTTAGGGATGATTCTGAACTCTCAAGCTTTTATGGTTTTTTTCAATCCCCAAAAGGATCGGGTCTTGCCTACAGACTGTTCGGGAGTTCCTCTCTCTCTCTCCTGGTATGCTCAGCAGTCCAGTGGATGAGTCTCCCAGGCACGCTGGCCTCAGTGGAACAACTTGTGAAGTTGGACAGGCTTCGCATGAGCCCCCTACCATTTTACTTAAAAGCAAGCTGGTGCTGAAAGACCCAGCCAGACTCCTTCGTCTTCCCCATCTCATTAGAGATCAAGGAGGATCTTCGATGGTGTTTTTCAGTATAAAAGCTTCAAGTAGGAATATCTCTTCTGATGCTGTACCCCAGCCTAGAGTTTTATTCTGATGCCTCCGATCTAGGTTGGGGAGCCCTTTTAGGAGGCCAAAGGGTCTCAGGAACATGGACTTCAGTTTAGAGCTCCTTACAAATTAACTTCAAAGAGCTAAAAGCCATTCACCTGGGCTTTCATTCTTTTGCTCCTCTGGTAGCAGGGAAGATTGTAGCAGTGTATGTGGACAACACCACAGCCTTGTCTTATGTCCGCATACAAGGGGCTACCCTCTCTCCGAAAGACCTCCTCCTCTGGGCAAATCAGTACCAGGTGAAGATTAGTACTTGCTTCAGGATTCCCTCGTATGCGACGATTTTTGAGAACTATAATGCAAACCAGTTGTGGGCCTCTTCGCAACATGGAAAAATTATCGTATGCCTCTCCATGGCTCCCCAGTCCCAGACCATCTTGCATGGGCGACGGATGCCATGCTGTTGGACTGGATGGGCCTGGGTGTCCAGTCCTTCCCACCTTCTGAATTGATCAGCGATCCATTCTGGCCCAGGAAAGAATGGTTTCCAAATCTGCTGCACCTGTTAGTGGACTTCCCAAGACTTCTGCCACAAAGACATTCGCTGCTCAAACAACCACACTTCCTCAGGTCCCATCAAGGATTGTCCACTCAGGCCCTGACAGGCTTCAGACTGTCGGGAGCATTGTCAGAGTGTAAAGGCTTTTCGATGCAAACTACAGAGGCTTTTGCTAGGTGCAAAAGATCTGCTGGCATGCTCTACCAATCCAAGTGGTCGGTTTTCAGAGGATGGCATCAACAAATAACATCTAGTCTTCTGAAAAGCCAGTTAGCTGACTTTTTTCCTTTCCTGAGGACCAACAGGAAGTTGTCTCCCTCTACCTTAAAAGGGGTATAGGTCATTGTTCTAAGACCTCAGAGATTTTATCAGATCCTTCAAAACCATATCTACTGGACTTTCTCTCCTGGAATTCAGACATTGTTCTGAAGTGGCCTCTGAGCTCATCCTTCGAACATCCCAGATTGACCTCTTTTAAGAATCTCACTGGGTAGACACACTTTCTCGTGGCATTAGCGATCACAAACTCGTTAGCAAGTGGTAAGCCTTCGACATGAAAGTAGGTTTTGCCAGTGGAAATGCAGTATACTCTCTCTCTCTCTCTCTCTCTCTCTCTCTCTCTCTCTCTCTCTCTCTCTCTCTCTCTCTCTTCGCCAAGAGTGAGGATGTTTCCAAGCCTCGGCCTCACTCGTTTGTTGTTAGGATCTTAACGGACATCCTCGGGCCAGAGGAGAAAGAGAGACTTCTTTGCCCTGTGGGTACCTTGAATTTCTATCTTCAGAGGACAGAAAAGATTGGTTAAGATAAGTGCCAGCCAAAGGCATTGCCTGCCTAAAGCAGCTCTCTTATCAGTTAAGGTACAGCAAGCATTTCCCCAGTGCTAGCAACTTCTCTTTATTTTATGATGAAATAAAGTTTTATACTTAACAAGCGATTACATAATCGGAGCCCACCCTCCTCCCCGCAATGGACATTTGGGCATCAAACGAATTGAAGCTCTTTGCTGAGTTGTACCTATCAGTCTAGAAAGTGGGCGGGACCATGTCACCTAGTACACTAGCAATGGTAGCACCACCACAAAAATTTGAATTCTTAAGATTGCCGTGTGGAAAGCTAGTAGTTATGTAATTACATGGTAAGTATATATAAAACTTTATTTTACCATAAAGATGTCATTTTGGTATTCAAGGTTGCTTCGAATTCATAACAGGAATCTTCATTGGCATCTTGATTACTGTATTGTGGTGCTCAGTATGAAGGTCTTGATATGTTGTGAGATCTCCTTATAGATCTCAGTCCTCAACTCCAACCAGGTTTCAGCTGTAATCTCCGTATTAGGAACCTCCATCCAGACAGTGACTTGGTCCACTTCTTCCTTATTATTCCATTCCGATTATCTGTTCCGATTAATGCCTCTTTATCTCCATCAGAGAAGTCTTACAGGGAGATCAGGGATTCTGATATCTTGGCATATTTGCCAGAGTATGGAATCTGTCCTGCTCCTACTGAAATCTTGAACCCAAAGGGCTAGTCTAAACTGAGCTCCATCATCATTTGGGCTTGCTGCCATGAGGATGTTGCATACCTTGCATATGTCTGGCAACCACCCAGATTTCTCTTGATGCTTGCAAGGAATATGTTTACAGCAGGAAGTTTGTTATGTCCTCTTAGGTAAAAAGCAGATTATGCCACTCGCAGTAGAGCAAGTGACCTTAGGTCTTTCTTATAGCAACCCTGTATTAAGGGAAAAATTAAAAATAGTGAGAAATGGTAGGATGTGAGCAGGATATATCCATCAGATAAGCAGACTGCATACAAAGATTAAATGGACGAACTTGGTCACAAGCATGATTATGATGACCAGTTAAGAGAAAAGCGTAGTGGATGGCATCCTTTTAATAAAAGTGAAATTAAACTAAAGGATTGTATGAACTTGAACAGTTTAATAATGAAATAATATAACCACACCATATGTGATAAATATGGTATCTATAAAAATTGGGTATCATCCTTTTAGGAATATAAGTGAATTAAAGATAGCATGGTCAGATTCAATTAGTTTAACAAATTAAACAGGTACAGGAAAGAATTTTTTACATCCCACTAAGAAAATGGTATGCAGATAGAAAAATTACTACCTGTGCATGTATTAACAAGGGCATCACAAGAGATTTTCTCAAATAGGGGTTCATGAAGATAAAGAGGGGTAACATGAAACCCAACAAGGTGAAGGAATTTTACTTTGGTAAAAAGTGGATCCTCATGATTAGTGAAGCAAAAGTGGAAAAATAAAGTCCGCAGTAGTATGTATGTAGTATGTTGCTGTATACAGGAAGTTTTCGCCAACTTGATCTGTTGGCCTCCTCAGCCTGAATAAGCATAGAAATAATAATGCATTTAGGACAATATCTTTGAAAAATAGAAAAATGGCTTCTTATTCTTTCAGGTGACTCCAGAATTGCTCAATAATCTATTAGCAATTCTCTGGGAACGTTGTGGCATAGTAGAGGCTGGCATATTGGTCTATGTTGTTAAATACATCTGCAGGGTATAATGAGAATCTAAATTTATTTTGGCAGCTAAACAAACCAACTCATTAGTGAAGAAATCTTCCTGAGTAAATGGTTTGTTGTTCTCAAAAGTACTCATTAAATTTACAAGGGCCCCTTCTACGACCCTACGCTTGCCAGTATTGCTACTCTTATACAATATATCAGCATTTAACCAGTCTGTCGTTTGGTCCAGTTTTAAACTATGTTTTGCTACCATACTTTATTGGGATCCTATTCTGCAATCTCATTTATGTTCCTTTAAAAGGATAAAAAGTCCTCTTCCTGTTTCATCATATCTTTTATTGCAGTCTTTGCATGGTATTGCATAAACACCAGCTTCCTTATTACTGTAGTGGCACCATTTTCCTGTTTGTTTCTTATAACCTGACTGCCTACAGAATTCTTGTAACTAAAGGCTAATTTCACACTTTTGGATGATAAGGTATTATATTGCAAGAATTGCTTTGCAGCAGGTAATGATTGGTGATATGGTAAGACTAAAGTGTTAGTGACATTGAATTTTTCCTTATTTTTTGGGATTGTAGTAATTACCTTTTGCTTTGGAAAATGCTTTAGTTATGAAATGCTTTGGATAACCCAACTTAAGAAAAACTTTATTTATATGTTCAAATTCCCCATCAATATAACAAGGGTCACAGATTCTAAGGGCTCAAGTAACTAAATTTACTCTGACATTAGACTTTACACTTGAACTATGGTAGGAAAAATAATGAATATACATTTCTGAATTAGCATTTTCCAAAGCAAAAGGTAATTACTACAATGCCAAAAATAAGGAAAAATTCGATGTCACTAACACTTTAGTCTTACCATGCCACCAATCATTATCTGCTGCAAAGGAATTCATGCAACATAATACCGTATCATCCAAAAGTGTGAAATTAGCCTTTAGTTACAAGAATTCTGTAGGCAGTCAGGTTATAAGAAACAAACAGGAAAATGGTGCCACTACAGTAATAAGGAAGTTGGTGTTTTGTTTATTCAATACTATGCAAAGACTGCAATAAAAGATATTATGGTGAAACAGGAAGAGGATTTTTGTCCTCTTAGAGGAACATAAGTGAGATTGCAGAATAGGATCCCAGTAAAGTGTGGCAGCAAAACATAGTTTAGAACTGGACCATAGGATAGACTGGTTAAATGCTGATACTGTATACAATATTGTATAGGGGTAGCAATATTGGCAGGCGTAGTGTCGTAGAAAGGGCCGTTATAAATTTAATGAGTACTTTCGAAAATGATGAGCCATTTACTCAGGGAGATTTCTTCACTAATAAGTTGGTTTGTTTAGCTGACAAAATAAATTTAAAATCTCTTTCGACTGCTCCACCTGCTTCTGCTCCCTCATTATATCCTGCAGATGTATTTAACAACATAAGAGCAATTTCTGGAACAACCAAAGAGGCTGAAGGGGCCAACTGATCAAATTGGTGAAAGCTTCCTGTATATAGCAATATACTACATACATACTGCTGCAGACTTTATCTTTCCATTAAAGTTAATGTGGATCTCCAATATATAAAAATCCTGTAGGAGCACTTTCTCTCTGTTGGAAATTAGAATGTTTTCCTTCTCATTGAAATTTGGTTTAGTGCATGCTGAGTGCTGTTTGTTAAGCTTTCCTTTTGAAAAAATTAGCTTTGTAGCATGTATAATAACAATGTCATTGCTATTCAAGTTTGCAAAACTGAATGTATTTTTCTCCACTTTTTAAAGATGCCACTTTGCATCTCAAACAGAACAGACATTCTACTTAATGAATAGATCATAATTGAAAGAGATCATACTGAGCGCCTCCTGCTATCAATCAGAGCAAATGAGAGGGCTGGGGGAAGTCAGGTTCACAAAAGAAATTTTTTCATTACGAGACATGATCAGGATTGTAGACTCCTCTTCGTATAGAAATTTTTATTTTCATGCAAAGTTGTAACATATAGCAATTCCTGAAAGATAAAAAAGACCCCTTATAGTAGCAGAAGAGTGTGGAGCATAAGTTGAATGAAATGATAGAAGGGAAGTGAGTCTTTAAAGATGAGGATTTGGTAAATGAGGTTATTCCCTATGGATTGTTAAAGATAGTTTAATAACTGAGGTTATCCTTAACCAGAATAGGTTATGGCAAGTTCATTGTTATGGATACCAAAGTAGAGTCACCTTTATTGCAAATCAGGATGTAAGGCTCTTATGTCAGCTTACCAGGAACTCATGTTATGGGTTGCTTAATAGAGGATAGGCATAGGTAGAAGTCAAGCAGTAAATGTGATATTGCTTGAAAAGTCTTTTTATGCACACATCTCTTTACAGTTTCCAGGTTTCCATTTAAACTGACTTCATGGAAGGTTGAAGACCATGAATTTGTGAAGTCAATGTTATCATTAAGATGTTTTACAGAAAGATTCAGGTTGCTTTTTTACAGTGCTGTACCTCATGTATTATCAGAATCATTTTCAAATGCTCTGATTTTGTTCTCATTCACGTAATAACAGATTTATGCAACATTCCTTCCTTTACCACACAGTGTTGATATTTATGTGGTTGATTGTTTGTAAGATATGATTTTAATACATTCTGGTCATCTTTCAATAAGTCCTTAGCTGTGGAATGGGCTGAAAAGGGTGTGCGTGTAAATGCTATAGCCCCTGGAGGCTCTATATATTCCTCAACTGCTGCAAAAAATTATGGAGATGTTAATATATTTGAAAGAACTATTCCTGGCCTTCCTACTAAAAGACTTGGGACAACACAAGAGGTTTGTAAATTAAAATTTTTGTTTTAGATCATCTCAAATGTGACAAATTAAAATTCTTGTACTAGATGTTTTTAGATTAATCAAATGTAAGATATTAAAATTCATGTACAGTGGACTCCGACTTTTTCGCGCTTCACTTTTTTGCGAATTTTTGTGGAACATATCTTTCATTTTTATGTGGGAACTTTCACTATTTTGCTAATTTTTCTATGGACCATATCTCAAAAATTACCACTAACTCGCCTTTTTTTTTGCAGAGCAACACTGTATTCACTAATTACTGTATATTTTCATATTGTGTTCATGACTAAATACAGATTTTTTATGATAAAAATGATTTACAGTACAGTATTCAGTACTTACCTACAGGTTCACAATCCATTATCCAAAACCATTGGGGGAAGCTATGTTTTGGTTTTTGGATTTTTTCAGATTTCAGAACTGAAGGTTGCTCCAAAATGCACAAGCATATTTCATTCACAACAATAACATTCCGTAAAACTAAAAACTACACAGCATAAAAAAGAACCATAATTTGTGTATATAATCATGTATCATCTGATCTCATATATTATGCAATCCTTAGAATATTGTCCAAAACATGACTTCATTACATATATAATATCATGTATAGTGAGAGATGCATTTCGTTAGATGACATGTAGATATGCATAATATGCAGGATAGACTAGGCTAGGCTTCCTATGCCTGTCTCATTTTTGATAGATTTCACCAATACAGCTTTTGTAAGTTAGCTTTTAACTAATAGGGCTTTGAACAAAAGTTCATAATATTCAGCCTAGCTTATCAAATTTGTGGCTTATGTAAGAATTCATTACTATTTCGTACAATTAACAACCACTTGCTACTGCATGGAAAACTCTTGAATAAACAACAGCAAATATTGACATAAACAATTGAATAGATAAACAGCTTTTGCCGATATTAGTTGCCGTAACTAAGACATGTTTATTAAGAGTTGCGTTACAGCTGTCTTGTTAAAAACTTGCTAATTTTCAATTAAATTCCATAGATAAAAATAGAATACTTTTTTTTATTCATCCATCACCCATTGGAGAAGCAGATGGTATTATAACTGTGGCTGAAGACCCAAATTTTGGAACAGACTCCAAAATGTTTTGAAGGCAAAAGCGACATTTGAAACTGGCAAAATCACACATTTACTTCATTTAATTTACTGTGTTTATAAATAACGCAGTTAAAATTTTAAAACCCAGCTTTGATAATTCACGAAAGAAACTTATCTCTGAATTAAGTTCCATTGAACAACTAAAGTGATGATGTCGATAAAACGCAATCAGCTGATTATTTTAAGAATGTAAACAAAACCAGAATACAAATGGCACATGATGGCTCTGTGCAATCATAAACCTGTACCAACATAAACAACCGAATCAAGAAACAGCAAGCAAAACAATCTTTATTTAAATCATCATTAGTATGAATATAGTTGTACAGTACTGTTTTAACTTTTGCAAATTATTACTTTTCTCCAGAAAATACTGTATTTTAACTTTTTAGAGCTTTTTGGTTTTTAAAATTATGGATAAAAGATCATAAACCTACTGTACACACATCTTCTGTTTTGTGACCTTTGTGTTTTGCCATGGGTCGAACATCTTTAGAAAAAAAAAATACATTTTATTGATATTTGGCTGTTTACATTCATTGCAAAGTAGTACAGCAAATAATTTTTTATCATAAATATATTTGTACATAATCACGAAAATATTAACATGACGTAACATCCTAGCATTCTGTTTGGAGGAATGTGTCCCGTCCTAAATTACAGTACCCACGTATTTTAGATATGCTCTGCACAGTAGTACTATCCTACAATATATACTGTACAGTAAATATAATTTCCAAATCATCTTACAACGCAGCAAAATATCAATAAAATGTACTATGTACATTATGTGCAGTACAGTAGACGATGCACAAAGTTATGTTAGGCAAAAGAAAATGTGTGTGTCTGAATTATAGGGGATACTTAATAGTAAAAGTTGTAGGCGGTTTATAATGTTGTAAGATGACTTCGAAATGATATCGGGGTGTTTTGGGCTGATAGTTTGAGGTATAATTTTGTTTGAACTGTAAAGTTGGGGAATGAACTGTTAAAACAGGCAGTTAAAGCATTTTAGCGGTGTACATACTTAAGAGTAACAGTTGTAGGAGGGTAATGTAACTAAACTTTGAATGTTTTGGGATGATGGTTTGGGGTGTATTTTTGTTTGAAATGATATTAGATTGTTTTAGTATGATAATTTAAAGTATATTTTGGTTTGAATTATTAAATTAAGCAGTGAACTGTTAAAATAGGCGGTTATAAACATTTTAGTTTAAGGGGTACGGGTATTTGGCAGTTATAAGCATTTTTAGTGGGGATTTTGCATTTCCACCGTGGGTTCTGGAACCTATCCCCTCGAAAAAGTGGGGAGCACTGTACTTCACGTTTTTTTACTGCATCATCCAGACTGGCAAAGTTGTCTTTCAGTGTACTTTAGATTGAAAACCAGAAATATATAAACAGAGTACAAGCCCTTGTTTTACTGAAGCCAATTACTTAGGTATGAAGGAGCAGCCAGGTAAGAATATATGAAGAATCCTTATTCTTTCAAGGGTTGAGAGATCCTATTTATATTCAGTTGTGGAGCAACCTCTTTCAATGTATGCTTGAAAATAAATATTATTCAGTTAGGAAAAGACTGCAGAATTATGAACATAAAACTAGATTAAATCTCACATTTCCTAATGTGCTGTTCTTTATTATATTTCAGGTGGCAAGTGCAACTAGCTTTTTGCTTTCTCCAGGGGCATCATTTATTTCGGGTGCAACACTTAGAGTAGATGGTGGTGGCAGTTTGTATTCTCCTCTTATATGGCAAATTCCAGGTAAAGAAGGTTTGCATATGATTTTGAAAATTTAGTCAATTTTTTATTTATGATTTGTCTAATATGATATAAAGTCTTCTCACTGATTAAAATGTGTGTGATCAAAGATAAAGACTTGTGAATGTGAAGGAGCATGAGTGGTGTGTAGAGCAGTTCACTCTACAGTCTTGTGGGTATATTCATGTATGTGATTCTATTAAACCATGAGTCAAGTAGCCTGCCAGAAACTACAGATTAACTTTAAAGTTGAATTTCCTGTTGCAATAATGAAATTCTTGACCAAAGAAGGCTTCAAAAGTATTACTAATCATTATGGGATTAGTTAAGCTTGGTTTATATTTAACCATTAAGTATGGAGGTGGTTTGCAAAATAGTACCCAATTTTGGAATTACAAAATAAGAGACAAATGTTTTAAAATTGTTTTAATCTATAAATACGTATTGCTCACTGTTTTTCCACACAGTCACCTTGACAATAGGTACTTGTACCATTGACAATTTCTTTAATTACCTAATACATATGTTAGCAGGACATTTTGAAATGTAGTTACTGATTCCTTCAGTTTCTGTTTTTTAAGATATTATTGCAATTATTAAAGGCCCGGTATATTCACTTCAGTACTGCACCATATGTATCGGTGTTTTTTGTGACTCCTTGGGTTATGAGCTCAACAAGTTGACCTTAACTTATGACCTTTCAAATTGAGTGTGTCTGCTTAAACTTCTATGATTTGGATCCTGAACAAGGAGGATGTTATTCTATTGACTGACATTTGTTTTCCAGCGTAATATAAGAAACCCCCATTTTGTATCCCCATCACAATTGGGTAACACTGAAGCAACAGCAGTGGGCCATCCAGAATTACAGTCAAAGCCTAAGAGCTGAAAGAATCAGTCAGTAGATTTCTGAAAGAGCTTGCAGCTGAGGTGTAAATATAAAAACTTCTATCAGTATAGTGAGTGTGTAAGTGTCCAAGGTGGCTATGTGAAAAAATAGTCTGAAAACTCTGTTGGTTATTTCTTTATTATAAAATGAATCCTACTTTTTGGGCTATGGGCTACTCATGTAATAAGCTTTATAATATAGATGTTACTTTGCCTTTTTCTTTTCCTTATTCAATTTTATATGAAAAAATTTACTTTCCCTGCAGAACATGAAAATTTGCCAGCTTACAAATGGACATACAGTCCAACACCTGAGGAGGATACTGCTGAAGAAGAGAGTTCTTCACCAAAAGCCAAGATGTAGTAAATAGGTAAGTGATGCATATAGAACTGGATTCTGTATATTAATCAGTAATGTATTCATGGAAAATTCAGACCATTACATGACAAGATCCTGTTAAATTTGGTTTTTAAAAGGGTAGACTAATTTTATCTAAGAAAACAACAATTTACGTACGACTGTCTCCTTTTCAGTATCATACCTCAGTTACAGGTTTTGGTTCTAAACATGAAGATTCATGTAAGCATTATAGTCTCTTGTTATCAATTTATCTCCTCTTTCCCATTTCTTTACAAGTTTCATGTACTGAAATCAACCAATGTGTGTAAATATTTATGTAAATGGATCTGCCATGGTAAATTGATTTTATTCTTAATATTTTTGTTTTTTAATTAAAGGTTGCACAGTGAGAAGAATACTGTAGTTCAGTAGTTTCCAAAGTGGACAGCATTGACACTTTGGGGCTAATGGAATACTCAGTAGGGATGATTGTATACACCATATATGTAGAGAGATGGGATTGAAAATAAATATCATAAAAACAAATGTAATGAGGATAGAGTATGCACGAAGGGACGATATAGTATTAGATGGAGAAAGGATTAATGAGATTTAATCTTTAAAATATTTATGAACAATGATTTCTGGTACAAGTTGTCCTGATTTGGAATTTGGTGAAAGACTGGAAAACAATGGGCAGGCTGAATAAGGTTTGGAAATAAGTAGATTGAAATTGCATGCAAAAGTAAGATTATACTTAAGTTTAGATGATCTGTATGGCTAGAAGGGCATGAATCATGTTACAGCAACGAAACTTAGATTCTGTCAGTTTGAGAAGAAAACTTTTAGAAGAATATGAGGGGTCAGATGGCAGGATAGAGTTAGAAATGATACCACAAGGGAAATTATGAGAATTCTTCATGGTGTGTAGATAATGACGAAGGATAGATGGGGATGGCTTGCACATGCTCTTCATACAATCCCTAGAAGAATGGTACACGATAGGTTCAGCTGGGCGTATATAGGTACCAGAAGAGTTAGAAGACCAAGAGCTACTTGGAAAAGGGCTATGAAAATAGTGCTACAGATGAGTAGAGATTTGTGGAAGATAAAGCACATGAATCATGGAACTTCACAGAGATCCTTTGCATCTTGCAGCATTTGAGGCATTAGTAATGGTTAGGACAAGTCTCAAGGGATAAAAGTTGACAGATAAACACATGGAGTTGTTGAACTTTGAAGTCAGAAGTTAACATTTCTATATGACATAAGAATATACAAAATGATGCAATAAGATACATTTGATACACATTTTTGCCCATTATTTTCCTTTTTTCTTATTTTTTTACTGAAACATATTTAGGATAATGTAAGTATAGTACTTCATACTCATTTGGAATCACAGGACAATGAAGCCTTTTAAAATTTGTTTCCACCTGGATAAATTGACTTGTATCATCTTTATTCGTATATCTTTACTTGTATAATGTTCTGTAATTTTAAACGCTCTGTAAATGTATGTATCACTATTAGCATTAAGTCTTACAGCATTTGAAAATATGTTATCTCACTGTAAGTTCCCTTTTGTGTGAGTATCCAGGCCACAGTGTTTTTTGTTCTTTGCCACTCAGTGATGTTATCAGAAACAGTGGTGAAGGAAAAGAGGCAATGAAGTTTCTGCCCAACATTAAAGGATACAGTAATTATTATTGATATTTTTTCTTCGTGTGGGTAAAAGTTTGATCAAGGATTCCACAAAGGGGATGATGATCTAAAAAGTTAGGGGCCCATGCTGTAAGTGTACCAATAGAAAACTTGGCTTAGTGCAGTACTGTACTCTGTTCCTAATGTAATTAGCCTTATGGTCTCCATTTAGCTTTTAGGGGCTGCATTCAATAAATGTGAGTGAGAAATTGCATTTACCTTGGTTGTATATTTGTTTGTTCTTCAGGTTTTTTTTTTATTGGATTTTTCATCTTTTCTCAGAAGAGAAAAGGCCCTGGTTTAGTTACCAAACATCTCATATTTATCTTGAATCTGATCTCAATGAAGTCATATGTGATAGTAAAAGTAAATAATGTGATAGATTCTGAAGGATTCTGAAGTGTCTTTTCGTTTCAATAAACAATCTGTTCTTCAAGTACCAGATCTTGTGGTCTTGCATTCTCTAGCAGGCCTCTTCCTTCAGTCATTGCACTTGGCCTTCACCTCATCCTCTCAGTAGGTTTTTGCTTGCTTCGTCTCCAGGAGGAAGGTTGCTTTCCTTCAGATTCTGTTAGTGGTATTCATTGGAATGATCTTTCTCCAGCCCTTGGATCAAGCTTCACATTCAGATTCCCCTCCAGCCAAGTGGACTTGGTCCACTTGGGCACAATACCTATCATTGATGTTCACAGGGAAGAGAACCTTGAGGACCTACATGCATGGATTTGTATATAAGGTTGGTTCATGATAAAAACTTAGTTTCAGTCTGAATTTACTTTTTTTTTTTTTTTGAAGGTTCAAATTTAATCACTCTTCAGTCATTCTAGGGTCTTGCTCAGCAATAATAAGACAGAATCAGAAAAAAAGGAAAACCTGTGAGGTAATTGACAACAGGATAACACTAAAATATACACTTTTGTCAAGTTCAGTAACAAAAACTGAAACTAGTAATTAAGAATGGCTAACAATGAGTAATTGAAAATTAAAATGTGAGATAAGAATGGCTTAATATCAGTGGAACTGTTCTCTTCTAGCTGTTCTTCTCAATAGAATATAGCTCTAACTGCTTTTCTCAACAGAATATAGTTTCACACTGTTCACAGACTAGCATTGATTTGTGAAAACACAGTTTCTTAATATTTTTTTGAATATATGTATGAGCTCATGATTACAACAAATTACCAATATCAGTGATTTGCATGAAAAATTAATTTCGCTGTGTAAGGATTTATATCTCGCCATCTGTGTATGAATTGTTTAACCACAGAATTTCAGTACTGTTTTTCAGTATCCCTACTGATACATATCTATGGAAATGTCTACCAATATTCACTAATGTGAAGCATTATAATGTCTCTCAAGATGAAAATGTTCTCTAGTCAATAAATTTCACAAGTAAATAATGTTCTTGATGTCACTGTAATTTATTAGTAATGTAAACCTTACTGTACCAGTTAAGCATTAAAATTTTAAATGCAGTTGTAATACAGCAGATACAGTCGACACCTGGTATTTGCAAGGATGTGTACCACTAACCCCCCCTGCGAACAGCTAAAATCCGTGAATACTTGACACCCCCCTAAAAATGCTTATAACTGCTTATTTTGATAGTTGAAAACACCAAAAAAGCCTCTAAAATGCTTATACCTAAATATTTTAATAGTTTTATCGCAAAAAGTGCATTTAGTCATGAAAATTATGTGAAAATACAGTAATTTGGTGAATATTTCTCAGTGAAAAATACTGTGAATAGGCAAATCTTCCATGAATAATGTGTACTGTATATATGTTCCACAGAGAAATGCACGAATAGGTGAAGCTGCGAATCCAGAACTGCAAATAGGCTGGGGTCCACTGTAGTAATAAAGTTAGGAGACACATCAGAGTTCCAGTGAAATATGTACAGTTGTATTGTGCATCTTCTAAAACTTAATGCCAGTTTTCAGAAACTGTAGGGCACTTAAGAAAATGACTCAACATCCAGAGCAAGAATGTTTCTATTCAGCTAATTTTACAGTTTTGTTGATTGTTGCCCAGCCATTCCTTCAGTATTAATCATTCGGCAACCTTTATTTGGTACACAGTAGCAGGTTTTCAAATGAACTTTTTCTGCTTAACAATCAGTGATTCAATTTAGCAACGAGATACACTTTGAGAAGGCTTTTGAACACCAGTAATGGCCTTTGACTTTTTGTCAGTGAACATCAATGGCAATCCTCTAAGATATCAAGAAATGGCTGGAATGATTTGACAGGAGGGCCTGTTGGACCTAAATGTAATAGAACTATGCTGATACCATCTAGTTAAGCTGGTGACACACAGCTGCTTAGGGTTTCTTCTATGCTTGGTGTGGAGATCTTTGCCCAGTTAAGGTTGTAGGCTGTTCCTACTGACCCCTAAGGCAGGACCTGGAAATGAGATGGTGACCACAGTCCTTGAAAGCCTCGGTAGGATCAGACTTGGGGCAGCGGTCATTCTTGGATTATGTCACGTTCCCTAATTGTGCTTGTTGTGCTTCATCTGCTCATTCATTTGCAACTACAGGAGTGGGTCTTTAGGGAGAGAAAACATCTGCTTTTTGGGATAAGGATCTACACCACTGGCTTAGGAGGAGCTAAATAAGTGTTAGTAAGTTTTATTTAGTGATTAAAGGGTCCCAACTCTATTGGGATTCACAGCAAAAGGCACAGTGAATAAGGTAGATTTGCCTTAAATCAGAATGGTACAATGATGGTGAGGCATAGCTATGCATGTTTTTCAACCTTTATTGTATAGGAAATGGAAGTGAAACTAGAGAAAATGCAAAATGTTAAGCATGAAAAAATTTAATTTGCACACATTATTTCTTTTTATTAAAATTTTCAGACAAACAAAGAAGAAATTATTCCCTTTATATTGATGTTTGTTTGTGTCAGGGTACTTGAATATTCATTTGTTTATTTATTTCCATTGTTACTCATTTTGGTTGATGTCTTCATTTTTTTTAACAAAATTGTCATTCTTCTTTGTGTATTGTAATTGAATTTTGAAAGTTGACATATTGGGTATGAATGTTGGCTAATTATAAATGATAATAACAACAATAATATTATTTATAATACAGTATTCCAGTGTTGAATCAGCACCCATCCACATGAATTTTACAAAGTTCATCCAGATAATCTGAGGGCTTATATCTGGACAGTTCTTACATGACTGTTTTATATTTCATAATTTTCCTTTTCTAGAGAGTCTGCATCCCATGAGTGACAGTATGAAGAATAGTTTTTAATTCTCCCCAAGTTAGGAAAAATATAATGCTATATTATGATCAGAATTATTTATTTTTAAACTATATAACCTGCTTTCATTACTGATTTTTTCTATTTTTCATTTTAGGTGTGCAAAGATGGTGAACCTCAGTCAAGTGTTGCTAAATTTTAGAAGTATGAGTATGAATTATCATTACATAAGTTGAGGGTGTTATACCTAGTTGACAAGTGACTCTGGAAGATTTTACAGGGCTTGCTTAGTAAGTATAGTATCATAGTTATTTAGTTATTTCCAGTTTAGTAAATGATGATAAAGAGACTTCTATTTTTTTAAATGTATATAGGGATATAAAGATGTCATAGTCCAGTTCTTAATATTTTATTTAATGTACCTGTATTTGCTGGAAGTTTATAAGTTGCATTTTCTGTCTGTAATAAAATATCTTTTTTTAAAATGCATTAGTACAGTAATCATGCTTTTGGTGCTTTTAATTTATCATTTTAGACATTTGTGTAAAATTTTTTGAAGTCTAATATGAGTAATCACTTGCAAGAAACAAAATCTTATTGTGTTAAGGGTGTACTGTTTATAATAGAAATGGGTAGTGTAAAAAAATGCAGTGCAATATGTTTTTATGTTATTAATGTTGCATATCTTTTATAAAATGAAAAATCTTTTTATGTAAATACAGATTTTTACATACACTACAGAAGATATTAATGTAAGTAGAGTGCATACAGATTTGTACATATTATATTAAAGAAATTCTCGTTTGTTATGAAATGAAAATTCTTTATTATCAATAAATTTAATTTGTACAGGAAGCAGACTTAATTTGCCTTGTGTGAATTTTTTTAAATATTGTATTGTTGGTGTGAAGAAGTATGCTGAATATACTAATTACCATAGTTTATTTTTGAAAAATGATTCAGTCATTTTGATTTCTTAAATGAGCCAAGAAATTAATTATTACACTATTATACTTACACGAAGAGAGCATGATTTTTTTATGTAGTAAGTTAGAAACATAAATAGCAATTATTATAACAATTATTGTCCTCTTGTTTTTGTTCAAGAGAATTTTATTTAGATATTTCAAGAGCACTTAGTAGGATTGCACTGGGAAGGTACCTGATTATTTTACATTGGTGTTTGTTATACACTGGAACCAAAGTCCTCCTGGATTTTTGGATGCTAAAGGCAATACAAATATTGACTGTGTTAGAAAAAGAGAAAGTCCTTTAATATCTTTAAAAGTAATTGCAGTAACTTATTTTGCTCTAGAAATACATAGTGAAATCATACTGCGTGGCATATTATTTCATAATCTTGAAAAAAATACTGCATGGCATATTATTTCGTAATCATGGAAAACCAGGTTATGCTTAACCTGTTGTGTACCATAGAAATAATTTAGCTTCTGATTTTTTCTCTGTATGTATGCTATTATTTGTTCAGTTTTCTTAAGACTGTAAGTTTTCTTTCCAGGTGAGTTGATTATTAGGTTACAGTTACAGCTTGGATATAGTAAGAAAGACATGAAACATTTATAAAGCTGCAGTATTTTGCCCCCTTTGGGCCAAGAACAATACAATACTTGAGCACTTTAGAATACCTCGAACTTCATATTGTTCTTTTTGTGATGGACCTGTTTAGAGTGAAGTTATCACTATATTACTGGTGAGTAAAAGATTTTTTAATTTGCAGAGTGATATGTTAAAATTGCTGAGTTTAAGTAATAAGGGAAATGTTTCAAGGAAAAAGGAATGTGTTTTGTTACCAAGAAGTATAATAGTATTACAGTGGTTTGTATATGATGAGTTGTAATTTTGTTGTTTTCCAAAATACTTAAAATAGGCATGATTTCAGGTGGAGCTTTTTCAGGGCTTGCCAATGATAAGTGAAGTAATTGTAATATCAGGAAACTTTCACTTTTTGCTTGAACTTAACTTTGAAATGGGAGTGTCAGCATTAAATTTATTCGTTGTTTTGTAGGGGTTGTATTGTCAGTGTGTAATGGGTGTAAGTATGACGGATATGATAGGTTATCTTACTGAAATTGTACTGAGTAGATAAAATTAAAGCTCTTTTATCATATCTTCCCAGCCTCCTTTTTCATAGCTCTCTCATCTAAGTAGGCCTGGGTCTTCCAGCTATTTTCACAGCAGAATTATGTGCAGTAGGCTCAGCCATTAAAATTAGTGAAGATATACTATCACAGAAATGTGAAAGTATATCATTTTTCAGTGACTGGAAGTGCTCTAGAAAACCTTCAAAATTATATTTGAAAAAATACCCTAGGAAACAAATATAATTGCCAATTTACATTTGAAGGTAGTGAAATGTAGGAATTTGTTGGATTCCTGCCCATGTCGGCATGAAAAGAACTGAAAGCCAGAAAAGCAGTCAAAGCTGCAACTCCTGTGATGAGATCCCTTGTAGATATTCGTGTTAGTGATTATATAACGTCCTTGAGGCCCATTATAATCAATAAATGGCAGAATATATGGAATAATTAACCAGATACACAGGTTCCTTAACTTAATGGACAGCTTAGGGGTCTAGCATCCTTTTATGTAACAAAATCCATTAGGTACAAAGATCCAAGACAAGGTGAGTGAAAATCTGCCTGGATCCCTTTCCTAATCTTGTTATGTAACATCATTGAATTGTAAGTTGTGAGGTAGGTCATGTGAGTTATTATATTCAATAATGAAGGCAACATTGCAGGGATGATAGAATATGAAAAATGCACCTTATGCACTGCATGTGAGTTGGTATGTGCATTCGTAATCTGATTTTATAATGAGCAAGTACTTGCTATTTTATACTGCATTTTTGGTGTATCAGCATTAAAAATCCAATTAAAATTTCATCTAGATCTTGATGTGTGTATGTGTTTGTGTGCAGAAGTTATAAAAATATAAGCATTATTTTTATTTATTCAGTATAGCAAGCAAAAATTTACAAAATCCTTCCACTGTCCAAAACATGTAATCTACTTGAGTTCAATTATGTATTATTTGTTGAAACCTGGGGAAAATATGTTGATCACTGTATTTGCTGATACTGTATACAGTCGACCCCTGCCTATTCGCAGTTCTGGATCCACATTATTTGCGGAATTTTTCATAGAGAAATCTTCACTAATGACTATTTTCATATTATTTTCATGACTAAATACATTTTTCATGATAAAACTATCAAAATAGTCAGGTACAAGCATTTTTAGGGGGGTTTTTGGGTGAACTGTCAAAATAGGTCATTATAAGCGTTTTCAGAGGGGTGCCAAGTATTCGTGGATTTTAGCTGTTCGCAGGGGGTGTGGTCCCTGTCCCCGCAAATCCCGGGGGTCGACTGTATGTACACCACTATACTAATTACATTTTCATGATATTCATCTAAACTGGAGTAAAATAACAATACACAATGGGAGAGAGAGAGAGAGAGATAGGTAGTACACAGACATGCAGACGTACATACATGCTGTTGCTCAGGGAAGTGGAACATACATGTAACTGACAGATGTCATGAGAAAATATACATTTAAATTCAAATGTTTTCACTATAGTATAATGATAACATATACTGTATAGTCAAATTATTCATTGCCAGTTACCTTTTAAATTTTACTGCTCTGAGTAATAATGTGATTCATTCTCTCTCTCTCTCTCTCTCTCTCTCTCTCTCTCTCTCTCTCTCTCTCTCTCTCTCTCTCTCTCTCTCTCTCTCTCTCTCTCTGTCAAGCAGCCAATGACCATATGTACACTGGACTGGACAGATGCAGCTGAGTTATGCACAGGGTTTCCTATTCTTGAATTTAGTCATAGTTGGTAGAAATGTCTTTTTCCATCTCCTAGAAAAGTGTGCCTCTGACTTTGTCTTTTGTCGCTGATCACCAGACTTTTGCCAGTATTAATGATTGTTGCTCAATTGATA
>NC_089751.1:34287860-34389277 GCF_040412425.1 Macrobrachium rosenbergii | reverse complement strand
TAGAAAACAGTGTTTCATTTATTGATCACCAGTGAATAGGATTGATTGTGTGTGCATAAGGCAAAGTGATAAACATGTTTTGTTCTTTTAGTTTTGCTAAAGTGAATTAAGACCAGGGAAACAGTTAGAGTTTTTTTATGGAGTGATGCCCTTTTACTCTAGAAGATTTCTAGTTTAATTTTTATACTCTCACATATTCTGACGAACTTAGTTTGATTTTTCAAGTGATTGATAAATAAGTTTTTTCTTAAGGGATCATTGTTACCTTTAGAGTACTCAGTCGTAACAATTAATGTTATGAGAGTTCAGGTATCTGGCTGAAGTGAGGTATATTTTTGAATCTTGAGATTAGTTGTGTAATAACCAGGTACTTGATACGCATCGTGACAATATATATATATATATATATATATATATATATATATATATATATATACATATACATATACACACACACACGCACACACCTCTAAGCACAGTAAATAACGTTTGTAGTAATTTTGGACAAACAATAATCGAGGTGTTATTTGCCTTTATCAAAAAAGTCACAATGCTGCTCGCGTTTTCTTTCATGTTTAGGCCAGAATAAACACAAAGGAGAAATATATATGTATAATTATATATTATATATATGTGTATATATATGCATATATTTATATATATATATATACACACACACACACATATATATATGTATATATATATATATATATATATATATATATATATATATATATATATATATATATATATATATATATATATATATATGTCAAGATTCTGGCAATTTTAGTGTTTATATGACTGTTATAGCACTGACGCGATTTTTTTTGCGTTTGGAAGTATTTATATGCATGCATGTATATATATACTGTATATATAATACATACATACATACTTACATACGTACATATTATATGCATATATGTATGTATATGTATTATATATATATGCATATACAGTATATAAGTATTTATACGAATATATATAAATGTATACATACAATATATGTATACATTATATATATAATATATATGTATATATATATATATATATACGTATAAAAGAGAGGGAGAGAGAGGGGGGGATCTTAGCTACAGCCCGATAAGTATGAAGGTGTTATTGAGCTTGAGGTAGGATTTAAACAAGAAGCTGACCTCCCGAGATGTGAAAACATGAAGCGCTTCGTCAACTTTTCATTTTATGGTAAGGAATACCAAGTTCACATATTATAAAACAATCTAAAGTGACAAAAGCTTTTCAGACAGTATGCAGTTACTTAAATCTACTGAAGTTTGTGGTTAAAATGTACTTCCTCTCAGAGCGTTGTTGAGATCAGGTCATTGCCGTCGCCATCCCGACGTCCAGAAAGGAAATATCTTCTCAGATCGCCCAGGGAACCCTGGCAGAAAATGTCCCGCAATTCAACGGGACCGAGCAGTCATCTTAAGATATGTAGAGTTGTCCGTCTCTCAGATGTGATCATGTTGTGAATGGGTATTAGGAACAGCTGGGGGTCCAGAAAAGAATTCTGTAGGCGGATAGTGCTGCCATTGCACCTCACATGGTGCACTGTGGGCATTACTTGAGGGTTTTTGCAGTGTCCCTTCGGCCCCTAGCTGCAACCTCTTTCATTCCTTTTACTGTACCTCCGTTCATATTCTCTTTCTTCCATCTGACTTTCCACCCTCTAACAGTTGTTTCATAGTGCAACTGCGAGGTTTTCCTCCTCTTACAGTTCCTCGTTTGGACGAGCCGGTAGAATTTTCGGCTAGCACTCTGCTAGGCCCGAGTTCGAGTCTCCGGTCGGCCAATGAAGAATTAGAGGAATTTATTTCTGGTGATAGAAATTCATTTCTCGGTATAATGTGGTTCGGATTCCATAATAAGCTGTGGGTCCCGTTGCTAGGTAACCAGTTGGTTCTTAGCCACGTAAAATAAATCTAATCCTTCGGGCCAGCCCTCTCTAGGAGAGCTGTTAATCAGCTCAGTGGTCTGGTTAAACTAAGGTGTACTTAACTTTTTTTCCTCCTGTTACTCCTTTCAAACCTTTCAGGGCTGAATGACCTCATACGTCCCAGCGCTTGGCCTATGGCCTAAATTCTATATTCTATTCTATATTCAGGAAAAGAACATGGTCCTTAAACCACATCCCCACAGATATACAATGTATATATATATATATATATATATATATATATATATATATATATATATATATATATACAATATATATATATATATACATATAATATATATATACATGTATATATACACATCTTTTATACACACACACACACACACACACACACATATATATATATATATATATATATATATATATATTATATATATATATATATATATATATATATATATATATATATATATATATATATATATATATATATATATATATATATATATAAAATACCGTTATTTTATATCCAGTCTAAGTTAAGTATACCTTAGTTTTACCAGACCACGACGTGTGTGATTTAGGTTTCGTAGCATAAATTTACTACTTTTAATGCACCGTCAGCGCTGTACAAAGCACCGAATAGATAGAAAGCAACGGCACGAGGTGAAGTAGCAACCAGATATTTGATTATACGTCATTACTTTCATAATTGGTAAGGTGGTGAATCTCAGAGCAGAAGACTGGATTTTGTTTGTAATTACTGTTTGCTTCAAATCCCTAGTTAACTTCTAATACACTTTGAAAAGTCATGGAGTGCTTTTGAAATGTACTGCAGAAAAATCGTGATCAAGAAAGGATTTCCAAGTCTAATCGGGACAAAGTTATGCTGTTTATACAAAAGTAATTTATTATGCAATGCATGTACAAGAGATTTTAACTGAACCCGGGGCGAGAGACGGAAATTTTTAAAGGTATGTTGCAGTCATTTTAGTGACCTTCAGTATTTGAAGCCTGACTAGCCAGAGCTATAAATGTACTGTACAAGAACATAAGTTTAACTCCCAGTAAAAAGAAATCCAGCTGTTATGGGGAAATAACAATGTGTATACATTCTGAAAGATGAGCTTCTAGCAATTTCATGGACATCATGACCAGATGCTGAGTCGTGCCTCTGTGACTGGCTTTGCTCACAGTAGCGGAGGCTGAGGAGCAGCCTTTTCCTGTTGAGTGGCAGGTAATTATCCTGACATTACTTTCCTGGCTTGCATGAGCATCTCGGATGCCATATGCACTGGCACTTGCTCTTCTGCCCCCAAATAGGTAGTCGTGACCGGTTTCTTTATGGTTTCAATGTCCTCATCCAGGGTTTGGATGCGTCATTGAATAACAGTTTGTCAGTGGAGAACTGGGCCATAATTCTCAGATCAGCTGCTTGAGCTCCTGAGTAACGGATTCACGGTGGGCAGATCACCATTCGAATGCAATATGCGAGAATAATCAAGGAGATAAGCAATAATATAATTATAATATAATCAGTACAGGGGGAAATGTAATCAAGCATCAGAGAATCAGTGACATGGATATCATAATGAGAATGATAGAGTAAAGGGACCTTTGAGAGAGTGAGACGGTGGGGAATCGGTTGCCAAAAGATGGAAGGAAAGTCAAGGTCACCGGGAAATAAATTTTAGTCAAAATAACCGAGATCGATTGAGCACATTTAATTTCTTAGAAGTCATAAACTTACAGGTGGGTTGCGAACTATGGCAACGAGGAACGGAAAGAAAACAAAGCATCATGTAGAGAGATTAGAAGTTAGTCACAGACAAACAGATTTAAAAGTAGAATGAATCCATTGCCTAGATGGGCTGGATTTGGTGTACCCAACTAGGCAAGACGATTCGGCAACACAAGACCTATAAATTCTCTTGAGCCTCCGTCAAGGGGAAACGAAACAAATGACGGCAAACCCGTGCAACAGACGTATCAAGAAGGGTTTGAGCGTGGCGAGAAATGGGCAATAAAAAGAAACAAAAAATGCACCGAAGTTTCTTTGGCGCAATCGAGTTTTCTGTACAGCCGCTACCGCGTATAATCAAGGCCATCGAAAACAGGTCTATCTTTCGGTGGTCTCGGATAATACTGTATGAGCCGCGGCCCATGAAACTTTAACCATGGACCGGTGGTGGCCTGTCCCATGTCGCCAGAAGCACGATTATGGCGAACTTTAACCTTAAATAAAATAAAAACTATTGAGGCTAGAGGGCTACAATTTGGTATGGTTGATGATTGGAGGGTGGATGATCAACATACCAATTTGCAGCCCTCTAGCATCAGTAGTTTTTAAGATCTGAGGGCAGAAAAGAAAAAGTGCGGACCCAAAAAGGTGCTGACGGACAGGCAAAACCGGCAAAATAGTTTTCTTTTACTGAAAACTAAAACCCAAGTACTGTTGGCACGAGGAGTGTGAAACTTGCCGAAGGGGAAACTGACGAATTTTTACTTTATAAAGAGTCTAAACTACTTTTACTGAAGGCTGCAGAGGACTCAGAAACCCAAACGATGGTAAGCTACTCGTGGAACAGAATGGAAAGGAAAACTTACAAGGTACTAGGTGACTATGCTGGCCGCGGAGAAGGAAAAATCATATAACAGAAGAAGTATTGATAAGTTGATTAAATTTACTTCTGTAAACAAATGAGCTAGGAAGACTCATTGTCAGCTGAAATTTAACAGGTCTGAATGAAAAAGGAAACTGGTGAGTCAGTCACAAAGGAAAATGCTGATCTCGATAGATCTAAGGGTATCCACAAAAGTAGACACACCGAACACTTATTTTCTCGTGAGATGATGTAATTATTTTTAAAAAAAAGCACTTAAATGAGGTAAAAATGACTCCAAAACGTGAATCATTGAAATTAAAAATAATCCTTTCAGCGAACAGAGCAATTCCCATCAAAATGCAAAAATGATTCACACAGTGACAAGCAATAACGACGTGACTCAATTGAAGTCAATAATTGGCAAAATCAAGTGTACTTTACTTGCTACTCGAATAAAATTATTCTATCACCTAAACCTTTCTTATTAAATGACAGGATCGCTTCGCTGTCAGTGAAGATTAAAGATACACGTAAGTCAGTGTACAGACAAATTCACATATAAACACGAAGACCATTTCGCCGTCCTAGATACTTCGTTTATGACTATGGGATAGAAAATTTTGTTGGCCTTGAGTGCACTGCAAATTATACTTTGCCTATCACGCAGTTCTTGGCGGCAGGGCTGAATGTTCTGTGGTATCGGCAAAGCTGAAATGGTGGCTGTGTGTGGTTGGCGTTCTTGAGTTTCTGATGTGGAATGGATGGCAAGGGTTTGTCCTGGAAGTTTGCAAAGGTGTGGTGAAATAATGTACACCTGAAACACGTGTAATGGCGTTGAAAACACTTCAGAATTAATGCACGGGGACATTTTAAAAACAGCTTGTTAACTTTTCTTTATGGAGTGCCTTCCCTGTAGAACAACTTATTCTTCCTAAAGTTCTTAAGTTTTCCATTTTATTTTGATACTTGCCTTCCGTCTTCCTCTACACCTCTACATGACCTCTTGTGCATTTGCTCCTCGGATTATGTTTTTTCCTTCACTAAGCCTGCCGTGTACTTATCTCACCTGTTTTTATTCGCTTTTCTTACTGTCTTGTAACAGGAAACACACCCTGTTGACTTTATGGCCCATCATTGAGGTCTGTATACGCCTCAGCTCCTTCTACCTCCAAGTCTTTGATTATAGCTCAGATTTTTCCCTTCCATTTTTTTCATACATTCACTTATCACTTTTTATCAAACTCATTTGTCAAATTCTTTTTACGTGATGACATTTTGAGCCTGATTTTCAATCTTTTAACAATTACAGGAAAAGTCTCACTTTCTCTCTCTCCAAATTCTATCAGATTTGTCTTTCACACAATTAACTGTATTTAGCGCTTAACTCATAATCCAGCAGACCTTTTCCTCACCATTCTTTTTCCTAAGTATACCTGTGAATATTGTTCCTCCCTGTTCTCATCTATCTTCCGGAAGGCCGTGCGTTCCAGTTTTATCATTTCCTTTTTTGTTCCTTTCTTTATATTTAAATCATCCAACACACCCACCCCGTCGTAATCTCCAAATCCAGCCAGGAACAAATTCCGCTCTCCCATGCACACACACATGCACATACAAACTCACAAATATATATATATATATATATATATATATATATATATATATATATATATATATATATATATATATATATATTATATAATTTATATTATATATATATATATATATATATATATATATATATATATATATATATATATATATATATATATATATATATATATATATATATATATATATATATAGCTTACTTTGGAAAAAGATTATATGTCTTTATGCCCTTTTATAAGATTTTTATATAAGAGTACTTTGGAAAAAGATTATATGTCTTTGTGCCCTTTTCAAGATTTTTTTACTGTGATCGCAGCAGCAACATAGCCACTGCAGAAATAATAAAGCAACATGCTATACAGACTAAAGAATTATGAAACGTCTTTTCGTCTGTCATGGTCTGGTGGTAGTAACGGACTGCACAATGAAGAGTTAACGAAAGTCACCTCAGCGTGCTTCTTGAAGTACTTGCTATTAACCGTTATGTGACTGTTATTTGACTTTGGTGTTACTGAGAGAAGAGGATATTAAACTGAAAGAAATGGTTGAAGAGTTCCTCTTCTATTATTTACGTAATAGAAATCACTGTTTATCACAGCAATTGTTTTTTAGCGTTATTAACGATTTATTGTATAAGAAAAAGGTTGACTTTTTTATTTTAGATGATGTAGAAGTTACATTCGGTCAACAATTATGTTTCTAAAATAGTTTCAGACGACCCTTTGAAAACACGAAAACTCTGATCGTTTGGTGATGTTTGAAGAGTTCTTATCTAATCCTGAAACCACATTTATTATTGTCTACCCGTTGTTTTGGTCGAAGTAATCACTCCCGGACAGTTTAAATCATAGAGAAGCAAGCAAGCAGCTCTGTGAACCCCTCATAAACAACGTAGCTTCACTGGTGGGGCAGAAGAGCTAAGAAATGCCTTCCATTATCCTCTCAGCAGAACTGGATTGATTGGTTCGTTGCTTTGCTTTGCTTTTACAAGAAATCTATTATCTAATTACATTCAGCCGGTATTGATCTCCCTGTTTCGGTAGATACTGTATTATGATGATTATAGTAATGGTGGGAACCTGTTGCAGCCTCACTCTTTGGTTCATGGAATTTCATCTGTAAGCAGACCGTCAGTGTTGCTTTCGTTAATTCACGGAGTTATGTAATCCCCTTACCTTTCTTTATGGCTCCATCCCCATTCCAGTGATTTTCCTTGGGATTTAACTCGACTGTCACTCCACTGATCAAGGTCCACCCTACCTGATGTTCATCTGTGATTGTTTACCTTACCTGATGTTCACCTCTGAACAAGATTCACGGCACATGACATCAGCTGTTTAGTTCTTCATTGGAGGGGTGGGTAAAGCTCGCGGCTAGCACGCTGTTGGCCCAGCGTTCGACTCTCCGACCGGCCAATGAAGAATTAGAGGAATTTATTTCTGGTGATAGAAATTCATTTCTCGTCATAATGTGTTTCGGATTCCACAATGTGCTCTAGGTAACCAGTTGGTTCTTAGCCACGTAAAATAAATCTAATCCTTCGGGCCAGCCCTAGGAGAGCTGTTAATCAGCTCAGTGGTCTGGTTAAACTAAGATATACTTACTTATGACATCCGCTTTTGATACAGGTTCACATAATATTAACGTTCATTTTGGAATTTGGTTTTCATCATGATATTTTCTTTTAATTAGGTTTGCTTTATGAAGCTGTCATTACATTAAGTTCGCATTTGATTATGATTAACATTCAGCAACATTCGACAGTGATTAAAATCCACATTGCATGACGGTCACTTTTGATTGAGATTCGGCTCTCTTGACAGTTTTCCTTTTGATTGAAGCTTTATTGAGCCTCGCTTTCCCTTTGATTACTTTTGGTCAGTCTTCGCATGGTACCGTTCAAATTATGAACCGTTAAAGTTTCCACACTCCATTTGTAATTTTAGTTTTATCTTCTAAAATTCCCAGGTCGAATTTGCGGCATGCAGTCTTTTCAGCTTTTTATAACATTCCTCACGACTACTATATTGCAAAAAACTTCTGATAACCGCCAATTTTTGGTAGTGGCGTTGTTAGATAGAACTATCCATGTGCTGGCACGGGATCTTGCTTCTAGAGCAGCCCGTCAGTGGCCTCTTTTCGAAGGAAAAACATTTATCATCTTACTACTATCCATTGCAGGGACAGCGAGTCATCGTTTTTCCCAGATATCTTGCAAACTAATTATTTGATCGAAATGGTACTTTGAAACAGTGTACAAGACACCTTCCGCTAATTTTTGGTAATATAGTGGACTGTCAAATGGTGTTAGTTAAAGCGTTTACTCTTGACTTTTAAAGGCAAAGTCGCATGAGTCAGCAGGACTAAATTACGCAATCGAACGTCCGCTATCCCCCATAGAAGGGAAAGGGGGGTTCGGAGATGGGGAGGCCAGGAAAGTGGGTAGATCGAGGGATGAGAGGGGACGGGATGAGGATAAAGGACGTTCGAATGCATAGTTTGGCGATGCTTGGCAACACCATGCAAGCTAAGACGTAAACGCCTTAACTAACACCATTTGACAGTGTTACCAAAAATTAGCGGGAGGTGTCTTGTACACTATGTCAAAGTACCAATCTGATCAAATAATTGGTTTGAAAGATATTTGAGAAAAGCGATGACTCGCTGTCCCTGAAAAGGATAGTAATCTCTTATTAAGTAACCCTTGGTTATAATTTTTTCATTAACCACGATTACAATTGTTACTCGTCTCCACTCCTTGGGAAGCTTTTCTTCTATGAGGCACGCGTTATCTTCAATGTAATAATAACCTTCCTAGAGAAACCTTCAACCTCTGGTGTCTTTCTTTTAAATCATTTCCACCCACATACCTCCATGACTCACTTTACCAGGCCATACGTCAGTCATGTTCACTGCCAGCCACGGACATTGAGCAGTTCTTAATAATTATTCATATTTCATTGATGCTTAACTGTCTTACTCAAATTACATATTGAAGCTTTGTTTCTCCTAACACGCTTTTCTCTTCAGAGCACATTTTTCCCTAGAAAAATATCCTTAGCATTTACTGACTTTTGTTTTTGTTTTTGTTTTTTTTTATTTCAATTCGTTACTTTATTATTTATCAACTCGCATTGTTTGAATAGCTTCATTTTCACACTGCAATTACATTTCAGGTGGTTTCAATCGCGCTGATGCTTCTAGTAATGTTTTACAGTTTATCACCTCACCTTGTAAAAGTACAATAAAATCATATTTGGTTTTGAAGAAAACGAAACAACGTGATTAATTCCCTTAAAGCTTCAAGCTTCGAATGATCGAAATCTTAGAATTGGGATGAGTTAACCTTTAAGTTACGAGGATTTTTATGCTTCTGTTCGTCTATAAACCACTGATTAATACTGCTGTTGCTATTATCACTAATTACCCATGAAAATGAATGCATACAATAAACAATCTTCCTTGTCCCGGCCAGTAACTAGTCTCAGCTCTTGAAAGTCTGAGAAGCAATTTTTTTTTATTTGTGTCTAGCGTTTGTTCTTCCCACTTTCTACGTAGCTATGTAACAACTATGAGCAGTCTATTAATGGCTGCTCTCACGAAATAGGTTAAAGTAAACACTTGTGGGAAGCGTTTAAGGTGTATAATCATTGACTGTGGTTAGAGAATTTAAAATGAGTATGTAGATTAAGTAATAGTCTGTTATTTAATTGGAAAGTAGGCTAACTTGTTGAGTGGTAATATCATGGATGTATTTAAAGTTGATAGGAAATAGGAATTTCTTTTTATTTTATTTTATTATTATTTTTATTTATTTATTGTCATTTTTATTTTTTCGCGTAAAGGTCAAGAGGTGGGCAAAGAAGACTTTGAATAGCCGTCAGTATCAGATGGAAATTCCTCTCCTCCAATTGATTTTATCTTTCTCTGAGACGGGAACCGATTCCCTAGTTACCAGTGGGTTCTGGTTTACTGCAGTGGCACTTACATTTATCTGTTTGCATCCTTGTATGTACCTTTACTTGATTCTCTTATTTTTCAGTCTGCTAAGTGCGTTCCATAGTTTAAATTCTTATGCGTATGATAACCAAGATTTTTAAAAATCATGTTCATTTTACGTCGCCGTTGAACTTATCGTTTTCAGTGAAGTGTGTAGTTACAAATGAACAGTAAACCACAGAGACTAAATCACTTATAGATTAAGAAGGCAGTATCCATATAACTCTTATGTGAAGGTTTGTTGTGGTTACTGAAATAGCGTGGAATGTCTTCTGTTGAGACCCTTGAAGTTCTTTGGATTTTTTCAAATTTGACCCCATTAAATTTGCCTCTATTTGAGTTCATTAATTTGTAGTATCCTCAGAATTTTGCTTTTAAATTATACTTAACTTTGCAGGTACGATATATTGAGGTTAATTTTCCGTGTGTTCTGTTTTACCGAAGTAGCTGTTGTAATTTGTAGCCATGAATTATATTAGTGAATTTTCTTACTGAATTTTACCGGTATGCTTTGAATTTGGATGGCCTCTTCAGTCCTCCAGAGATTGACGTATTAGCAAACATGAATTTGCATAGCAAGCTTAAATGTTTCAAGGTTGCTCATAAACGGCAGAGGTTGTTGCCGCGTCGCCCAGAGTTTTTTGATACTGAATATACATGCATATGATTAGCGTCCAGCCCACCTCTCAACCTAAACTACAGTAGGACCTAGGGAATCCAGGGAGTGGTTACTGATGAATCAGCAGGTAGACTTATGAGCCGACCCCACTCATCGCTTGCTAACAGCGACAGTAAGATCGTGTTGTAAGTGAAATCCATCAAAAAATTATCTTGGTTTGAACTCGAACCCATGGAGTGCGAGTTATGAACAGTCCCATTGAGCTGCTGCTGACCAAAATCCGTATTTGACTATGAGAAAACAGAACAAAGAAAAAGAAAAAAAAGGAATATTTTTGTTTTCATCATTTGCATTTTTCCTTCGGAGTGAATGGCTCTTGAAGAGTATAGCCGTTTGGTTTTTGAGTGCCCTTTTTCATGACCCCAGCAGATAGATGCTGGTAGGCGGACTTGTTTGCTGCTCGTATGTTAGTAGCAGTCCATAGACCTAGTAAGCATTATCCAGGTGGCAGCATCCCTACGCGATTGTCATAATAATTATATAGTTTAAATGTAAATATAGCAGAATATATGCAATTTATAAAGAATAACAGCAAAGTGAATGCATGAGTGAAAGAAGTATGCTTGAGTGTAGCCTCAAGTGCAGGTACGGAAATCCAAGTGTAGAAATCCAAGGTGCAGTCCAGTGTTTGGTAAAACAGGTCGTATGGTCACCATCCAATTCAAGACTGCTAGTTGATCATCAACCGACGTAAGAAAACTAACTGTGGCATCTGATTTAACCCAATAACCTTATTATTTCAGATTCTGAGATTTAAATCTTTGTGTCCTAGGTATAATTTTCGCTTCACTTTTGTCACGCAATGTGTGACTTGCTTTAACAGCTTTCCTAGTATATTTTTCTTCTGGTTTCTGTCGGTATTTACAGGTTCCAGAGGCAAATGAATTTCAAGTGATTAGGTATTCATGGCTGTTTTGGTGGTCTCTTGGATGAGTGAAATTTTAAGTTTTTATTTATATATATAAAAAGACTTTGCACAAAAGAAATTGCATTTACATAGTTTTGCTCTATAGAAACAGAGAGGCAGAGAAATTATTTAATGAAAAACTAACAGCCACCAGAGCTGCTGAAGTCATTTAGGATATTTGTACCGAGATTACGAAAACATTTTGTGGTTGATTTGCTGTCCGTTTCGTGGTTATTTGTAATCAATGTGTCATTAGTATTTTGAAAGCCTACTTAACTTGCTGATTAGCAATTTGTTGTCGTTTCCTTGCTTTCAGATGTTTCTGGTCATCATTACAGAAACGAAGTGTAGTTGGAGAATCTAAAAGCCTCAAGTATCAGAGACAGTGTTATCAGGTGACGTCATGTTCCATTAACTTCGGGAACAGTATGTCTGAAAAATTTAACGGCACTTAATATCCTATGTATAAAGATACTTCAGAACTTTTGACAACAAGAATGGTGTTTTAATGTATTTTCTTATAGATTTTTTTTTTAAATTTTTAGTACTTTCTTACTCTTGATTTCATCATATTAGCTAAGCCATGTCATGGAGAATATGAACTTTTAACTTTCAGTGCCGTTGTGTAATCCACGGGAAGTTCATGTAAATTTTAGGCGCTACACAGCGTTTGAAAGGTAATAAACATAAGATTAAGAAAAATTATGGCATCATGTTTGTAAAGGTTAAATACACGAAGGCGTTCACCATTGCTACTGGATCATTAACTATGTGTTACAAATGTAAAGATTTTCATTTAACTAAATTTTAGGAAGAGTTTGCTATTTCAAAGAAAAGTTCAGTGCGTAAATGCTGTATGTAAATAAATGAACCGGAAAGATGTTCCATTTCTCGGCAGTCATAGAATTTTAATTTAAAGTTTGCTATAGCGGTCCTTAATAACCGGAAAGTGGGAAATTACGTATCACCTGATTTACATCTTGTGTCCTTAAGTGCCGAGGATATTGCCAGGTGTATGATCTTTACCCGATTCATTAAGTTTTTTATTTTCTTCATCAGTGCCACGGAGCGTGTACATCATGTTAACACATCATGTATCAATAAACTGTACTCCTTCTCACTATATATTAAAAGGCTAGTTAGCTTAAGCTGACTTTGTGCATGCAAGGCTTCAGCCCAAAATTTGTGGATTTTAATTCGTATGGTGGCACTGGTACTCTCCATATGTTGGTTTATGGTGCACCTGTCTTGCATATTTAGTTACGCAGAGGATGTTCTGTTTGAAGACATTCTTACGGTTATCCATTGCTTTTTTTCCGGCCAGATTTGACTGAATGGAGTGGTTCAGGCTTATCCTACCAAGGATATTAAATTCTCCTTTGGTTCCTCAGGGTGCCCCAGTGCTTGGCTTGACAGCCCCTATTTCATAAAATCAAGTCAGATCAAATCATTCAAAGGAGAGCAAAGGATTGGATGGTCTTGGCGTGGTTTCCTTAGAAGATGAAAGATTTCCTCTTAGGCTTTGTAATAGATTAAGTATTCTGCTCCATCTCGTTGTAGTACTTTCTTCCCACGATTTACAAGCTTTGCTTGGTTGGGAAGTAGGTTCTGTAGCTGGTAATGTATGCTTTAGAAGCTGTTAACCAGCAGTGTGGACATTTAATGAAGAACTTTTCCTCCAACAGTTTTTTTTTCTACTGGAGATACCTGGTATCCAAGACGTTTTTGGTTTTCTGTGGGATTAGCATAATTTTTTTCCATTGAAAACATGAGACTGGCACCGAATGAGTAACACCCATATTCCATGCTGATAGAAAAACTAGTGCAGATGATGTTTTAAAAGTTGGTGGAGGTTTAGCTTTTATTTGCGACTGGCAAATTTACTGAATTGTTTGCATCTATATGAAACGACCTGCAGTTTCTTCTTAGTCCAGTTGTATAATTGCTTTTTTTTCAAATCTAGTTATTGTAATTTGTTACTTCTTTTAATATTTATGTTCATTTCAAGAGCATTAAAAGCACTGTATTTATATTTAGCAGCTTTATGCTGATGCAGTGCCAGTACATTGAAAATTTATCCACTTGTTGAATTGAGCTGCATAAGAAGTGGAAATTTAGATAAAGTGAATTTTAGTTTAATTCATGAGTTCAGCATTTCATTCCCACTCATTTGCCAAAAATTGTTGTTTTAAGTGGATTTGTAAAGCAGGCACAGTTTTACAATTGCCTTTTAGTACTGTATTTTAAAAGTTAGGTTTTGGGACACAGTTCGAAACCCTAAACAAAACATGTTATTATGAAAACTTACTAGTGGGTAGGGATTTTAGAAATTATAGATGTTTCTTGAGCTGGACAAGCAATGGAGTAACAGCAACCATATTTATCACATATAAACATTCTTTTACCTTTTTGCGCCTTAGTAACAATCTGCCTTATACTGTTATGCACTTGTATAACTTTGCAAATTTTTATACTAAAATTGTTCCAGTGTGTTTTATGACGTGTTAGTTTTCATACTTTAAGATGTCGATACGCATTAGGTTACGTTGGGTATCATTTGATTCTGATCCCCATAATGATATTCTAGTATTTGGCCCCTCTCCCATGTAAACACAAAATAATTTCCCATGCTGAAGATTGGTCCTATACAGTAGTCATTTACCATTCGTTTAGCAACATATTCAGTGCGTGGTTACTGTTTTAATGCTGAAGTTTAGCTGTGCATAACAGATCGGACAACATTTATTGTGGCTTTCGAATTTAAGAGATAATTGTCTTTTAAGTAAAAATAATAGATTATTAGATCAACGTAACTCTCTCCATGAATTCAACTTTAAGTGTAAGTTTTCTATCTATTAATTCAGTTTTCCATTGTTATATTAATCGGGTGCATTTTTGAGAATTGTTTTGACATCAACATCTTGTATCTGAGAGTCAGTTAGTGTAGGAAGAATAACTCCTTTTGACTGTAATTATCATTTATTCACACTCATTAACTGTACAATTTCCAAAATAGCTAAAATATGATCATCCTGGAAAGAACACTCCCAAAGTGATTTGAATATTAAGAAGAGTCGGTTTGTGCCGATTAGCTTGCAAGTCGCATTTCCCTTGAGTCAGGTGAAAGCAACTGTGCTCGAATCAGCACAAACCCTACCGAGGCTGACGTCTAAGAAGAGAGGAGGTGCATCTAACATTGAAAAGACTTAATAACAGCTTTCACCATGTCATGACATCAGTCTCGGGCGTCAGCACCACGATTGGGTGTGTTTCGAACCCAGTCGCGGTAGAGCTCCGTCACACAAGGCTGAGTCATATATATATATAAAGTACAATTCACAAAATTTAGGAAGCATAATTCTATATATGGTGGTAGACATAATCCTCCGCCATCGTATCACAGCAAGAATGAGGATTGTATGCAGACGAGAACTGCATCAGATATCCAACCAATGGTGCATCAGTACAGAGAGAGGGAGACACAGACTACAGTACTCTATAATCATAAAATAAAATTGAATAAATGTCATAACTACAGACGTGACATAGCAGTAAGAGACCAGCTGCCCTAAAACACACAAAATAACAGACAAGAAAAAAATATATATGAAGTTTCACAAAGAAAATAGTGACCACCATGGTACTCATGCTTTTTTTTCCTGTAAGAGAGCTAAAGTACCACCGGTATATCACCATATCTTAAAAGTTTCTCCAAATGCCCATTGATCAGTTAATATACTATCATGAAATGATACTGGAAATTGAAAATATGAAATCGTTGCGTTCAAAACTTACTGGGCGTCTGAACCAAAAGACAGTATCTTAAAAAAAATGGATGTTTTTGACAATTCTCATTTCAGTGTTCCATCTAAACAATCATATGAAACCAAACATATTGCAAAAACAGCTTTGAGAGTGAAATCTTACAAATATTGACTTTCTGTCATCCATAAGGGGAGAAGAAATACAAGCAGCTCCGCCACAAGTTATTGCGGGCACGCTTCAGTTTGCACTTCACCCGGCCACTCAACACATTTACCATTTCCACAACTACGACTACTTCAATCCCCAAATATAATTGTTTCTCGTGCCTCAATGCTATATATACTAAGAGGACAAATGAAAAGAAAAAAGTCGACTTTGTTTGGGTAATGACTGGTACATAGCACATTTTGCTGTCAAGAGTTTAATGAGTAACTAGGAGAGAGGGAAGGTAACATCCACCTTCATACAGCATAGATAAGTAGATAGATAGATGACAGACAGACAGACAGACAGATAGGGAAAGCATATCTACAGGTAACTGGTTATATTCAGACATATTCAGTTTCCGGAGGTGAAGATATTCTAGATCAAATCTCCATTACAGAAATAACAGATGATCGTAAGAGTCCACTGGTTGGTTTATTACGAACTGATGTTAAACCTTGTAAAGCTTTATGGCATGACTTTAGGACAGAAAATATAACTTTGTTGAATCGTTAGAATTGTTCGCTTCACAAGATGGTTCAAGGAATACCAAAGTAATGCAAAAAGCCGATTACCCCGGTAAGCCTCATGTATGTAATGTAATGCATTTCAGGAGGGGCAGGCAGCTGGGGTGGGGGGTTGGCAGGCAGTTATATTGACAGCTTGTTCATTTGAGTTAAGGTAGGAGACAGCATCAGATTCATTCTCCAAGGACGTCCATCATGAGCTTGTTGAATGTGGCAGTCTGCGCGATCTTTCTTCGTCCGCCAATCGAATTCGTCTGAAAGTAACATACCATTAGAAAGTGCAGCATGAATCTTTCTACCAGAGAAGTCGGATCTTTCGTAGATAGCGATTATTATCTAGGACTAATATTTCTTTGGGTCATCTTTATGATAGTTACAGCCTCTTGTTTATGTTTTTACGGTCATCCCCAACGGGCTTGTACTGAACACGCCCCAAAGGTGGATACGTACCAGGTTAAAACCCTTGGGGGTTCACTATCTAGGAAAAATCCAAGAAGAAATTACAAACATGAAATGTTGTGGCATATTTTGCATATTGCACCTAGTTGCATGTCATCTTTTTTTCCCTTCTGCTTCATCCAAGTTAGTCCAGATATAGAGGATAAAGTTTACTTATGATGATTTGTTATCGTTGAAAGTTTAAAAGAAACTTTCTTCGAAACTGTGTTAAATTCTGGTTATTCATTAGCAAGATGATATGCAAGTCTATAGGGGTTTGTGAAATGTAACTGTAAGTTCCTCCAAATACAAAGTTATTAGTTATTTGTAGTACTTAGATTAAAGTGCTTTTAGTTGAAATTTCATAATGTCCAGAATTTTTTTTATTATAAGTAGGTGAAACACTGTACATTGATACAAACAGTGGATGTATTGGAATAAACAAAAAGCGTGGCGCGCAATAAGTTTTAATTTTAATACTATCTTTAATGCTATGTTGCTAAAGAAAGGAATTATCATGTTTGTTAGGTACTGACTAACTTTTGATATTGCTCTGTTTTTTTAACGTAGAAATAATCTGTGAAATGCCATAAGTCGATGTATTTTTTTGTTTTGTAAATTGTTGTATGCCACATGATTTCATAAGATTTTGAGGATAAGTTTTATGCAAATGAAGAACAAGATATTTCACTACCGAATAACTACTCTATGGTACCAAGTAATGTAGCAGCTCCCTGAAGCTGCTGATTGTATCTACTGTATCTACTGTAAAACCATTATTTTAACTACATCAAAATTTACCTCATAAACCTAAGTTAGGTACTGAACATAAGAAAAAAAAACATTTAAACCACTAAAAGTATAGTAAGAAATATGACAAAACTAAGTGAAAAGTATGTTGCTGGCATTAACAAAAATAAATGGCAAAACATCTAAATTATTTGCATCTCGTATTTTTAGCGCTAATTGTGGACGAAAATCAGCATCAAAGAACAGTGGCATAAAAATAAGAACTGCAGAAGCTAAATTATGAGGAGCATCATTGCAAAATAAAGTTTCCTTCCGGACTTTGAAAGTGAAATGAGGAGTTTGCACCCAACAGTCCCGTAGATGTTGGTGACTGGTGGGTCAACAGACCTTTGGACCTCCAGGTCTTCTGGGAGCCTTCATCACCGGCTGGTCGTACTCATCCTGAAGGAGGAGTATCATGCTGTTCATGACTTCCAGCCAGATATCAACATCCCTGTTTTCATTTTACAAGCTGAAGATGCCAAACACCATCAGTACAAGTGTTGCTTATTTTACAAACATTTTTTTTTTTTTGAGAGACAAACTTTTTTTTTGAGAGGGACAAAAACATCCACATGAAAGTCGCAAGATAATTTTTAAAAGCCAAGGATCATGGCCTGTTTGTTTAATTGACTGATCATGCAACATGCCTTTATAGATAAGTTTTTATAAAGGTTAGACCGTGTCCATCTATAACCATTTGAAAGCAGTTTCGTCATCACAAAAAATATGTTTAGCAATAAGAAAAAAAGTCAAAATTTAACGTATTAGGCAGTGCATATGAAATCAAATTTCAGACATTTACTCTAGCTAAGATATGTGTGCTTAATTACAACTGATAGATACAGTTTGCTTATCTTCATAGTGAAGTTTGTACGTATTTTATCAACAATTCGGTACCCAAGAAACTAAATGTAAAGCGCAGAAACTTTCGTTACGAACAATCACTATTGTAGGATGATGATTTTCTCGAGTTGTCATTTTTGAGCTTGAAAGACAAAGTCAATATATTTAGCGCAATAACCTGAAAGATGTCCATAATATGAACAGGAATTAACATGCCTTAGTTGTTAATGCTGACAGTTTGACAGTGAATGTGCCAACACATTAGTGTGTAACTTGTGCAAGCTTGAAACCTATTTAATAGACATTGTTTTTTTAATGTAAGTGCAGTCCGATGAGTAATTTTCAATTATTGATAATGTTTTGAGTTGAGTAAATATTTTTTCTCTATTCAAGTGATTTGGTAAGTGCATTTCATTGTTATGTAAACATATTACTAAATTTTTCAGTACCACTAACAAAACATAACACATCCGTGCCTACCTCATATAACGGAATCTTGATAGGTTCTGTAGTCATTTGGTGGTTGATGGGTTTACTGTCTGCCATAGCAGCTTCTTGTACAGCGGAAGGGCCAATCTTAGGAGGACTTAGTAGACTTCGTTGAATGTCCTGCGGTTCGACGTTATTGGTGGCAGCCTTATATGATGAGGGAAGTAGTTCAGAAACGGGAGATCGTGGTCCTGGCAAGGCATTGGTCCTGGGCTGCGGCCTCTGACCTGGCTTAGGGGCCACTGGCGCTGCATAGACCTCAGAATAGATAGGGTCATGCTCTTTCAAGGATGTGTAATTAGCTACTTTCTCAGGATCGACAGGGGCATCAGTCTCCTGTAGTGCACGCCAGGTGGCACTCGATTGAGGGTTATACTCTTTGGAAGGGGTGAGAATCACCTGCGCAGGCTTGTTGGCGGGGATGGGGGAGCTAGGCAGGGAGAAAAAAGGCAGGAATTATGCAGAGGAAAGCATGCAGCAAAATGCTCACCATGGAGAAAGGATGAAAACATTGAAACTCTGAGACATTACATTTGTGGACAAAGATTATTAATTAATTTGGATGTTTCTTACTGGATTGAAAGATGATCTTGCCATTATTTCATGTTTAAATGTAATATAATGGGCAAGCTTATGATGCCCTCTCCAAGAGTGTTTTAGCATGCACAGCTGCTGTTATCTCTTGGATCATCGCAAACATTTAAAAGTGTTTCATGAAGTGTCTTTGATCTATACATATTTTTATAGATAAGCATGCTGTAATGATTACAAAAAGGTGGATGCAATATATGGGGAAAGGGGTCAGTAGGGAAATTAAATGGAGTAGACTTTAGATTCAGTTGGGCCATGTTCAGTGATGAGTTGACAATTTTCTTCCTCATGAATAATCTGCCAGGTGGCACTTTGCTCTGGATCATAAGACAGAGGCATTCCACGTAGTCCCATTTGCTTATTGGGCTTATTCACACTACTCAACCCAAGTGGCAGAGTCAGAGAAGCGAAGCCATGTGCAACAAAGAAAAAGAAAACATAAAAGCAGTCCCAGGGGAGAACAGAAGAGATAAAAACGTGTGATTCACAGCAACATTTTGAGTTGGTGATGAGCGTTTGGGAACGTCAAGAAATAACATTTTCGATTAAAAGTTCAAAGAGACCGTTGTTACAGTGTATCACACAGGCATAGGTGAGATTTTGTGGGAAAAGTAAAGAATATGGGGTTATACACAATATACCGGTGTGTGTAGCCATCACATGATAGCAAGCACGTTGTGATGGCACACAAGTGCAAAGTGATACCCAGCGTAATAGCATTAGCAATTCAAATATGAGCCCAACCAGATTTTGTGGAATCAGGTAAAAATAAAGTGATAAATATAAATGCATAAAGAGGGTAAGGATGCATGAATTTTGAGTTAAAGTGGCGGGTTCATACGAACACAGATCAGACATGCACAACGGACATGCAAGAAGACATGTCAGGAAAGTGTTACAAATATCCCGGCATGATAGAGAGTACAGTTAGGTAATCCATGCAAGCAGACAAAATGAGCGGGGAGCACAGCAGGGTATACCAAATGTTTGTCAAGAATAAATTTGCCACGCATGTTAGAGAGAAAAAACGGTTTTTGATTGGACCATGTGACGAGAGCGTGGGCGTGATGGCAGTTGGGCAGCCGTGGTGGAAGCCATGTTGTTGCGGATGATGATGGGTGTTACAACATCCGTCAAAGCCACCACCCGGGATGAGGAGAATAGAGAGTGAGACAGAAGATTAGTATGTTGAGCTACAGCCGCAAGCGGGTACTGCTGATAAAAAAAGATCATTTCTACTACTTGTGGCAGGTATACCGAATATTAGCCTCAGAACATACCGTGACAGATTTTAAACTCCAAACCTCTGCAGATGCAAAGAATATCATAAATGAAAAATTAAAGCATTCTGAAAGCTAATAGTCGCCGTGCTGCCACAGAACAGAGAACAGCATCCATCATTGAAATTTCTTAAACAACAAAAACTAGTTCTGTTGGCTTTGAACATATTCAGTCTGCCCCTAATGAAGACAACAGCAGTGTAAGTCCTAGGCACTGAGTCAATCAATAAAGACAAATCCTATGGGTCTTAAAGGTTACAGCTATAGAACATTTATGCACCAAGACAACCAGACACTGTAGCACAGGAAGAAAATACTAAAAGCAAACAGTGGAGAGAAATGGAGAGGCTTTTTCACATGCCTTGGTAGTGATACGACCTAAAATCACAGTTTTCTTTTTAGTTCACTACCGTCTACTGCAAAACATATAGGAATTGGTAGTACACAGGATATCCAGACAGTCAGAATTACTCAGGACATTACTTTTGGCAAAAAATAGCACCGTATTTACACAGACTGAAAACAGAGGTTCCGATATATATCTCGGATGTGAAGATTTATTAGAAATAGTGATTGCTGAAATTTTGTAGCTTTAGTATGTTCAGATGTTAATGACAGGCTACTGCGTTTTATCTTATCATTTTCATTATACATATATTTGGGGTTGTGTTTCTGATGTACTACTATGAGTATTTACCTGTAGAGAGAGTGTAGCGATTAATTAGAAGTGAATATTGGTGAGATTAGAGCTATTTGTGGTTTTGATTATGAAATAAGAATTTCGTTAGTTATTTTTACATTTCCTTGTGTCATTAGGTAGCAAATAAGTACAGGATGATTAGTGTTCTGTAAGTCAAAGTTATACACACAGTCTTACGTATTTTTAAGGGAAAATATGTAACAAGCAGTGTTTCAACTGAATTTGGTAACGAACATTATATATACATTAATCTACTCGGATAATGTGGATTTGCCTAAGACATTGAACTCCATGTAAGCACATTTTAATGTGGATACTCTTATGCTAGTTTTCCATTATAAGCATTAAAACTACAACAAAAATAATCAACAAAATAGAATATACGGTGTAAGCCGTGGCCAGCTCTTTTCCTCTCTCTCTCCCCCTATGATTGATTTCAGTGTTTATTGATACCATCTATAATACAGTATACTATCCTGCACTTCTTTACTGCACAATTCAGTCATTTTTAATTTATACTGTAGGGTATGCTATCAGTACATTTACTGTTAATATAGATGTGGTTCTCTGCCTTTAACTGAATTTGCCTGTGGTGAATTTGCGTAAACGTGGGATTGCTGTATGTAACATGTATAACTGACTGTTTTGGAATCTAGATAAACAGATAGTGCAAGGTGCAAGAACGGAGAACACTGTTTAAAGCCACTCAGTGGCAGACTTGTTTAGTTTTAGATTATAAATATGAATGTGAAACTGGATGGAAGATATTGTGAATTGTCAGATTGTGCTAATATAGGTGTCTTGTAAGAGAGTATGAATTTTCAAATTTTAATGTGAGAGCTGTCCTGTAGCAGAATGCGTTGACAATTAAGGTATTTGACACAGTGCCTGATTATGGAATATGGTCAACATACGTAATCCATGTAGTTATCATGTGCCAAGTAAAGTTGGTTCAGGTTCTGACTCATGACATTACCCACCAAATTTTGATCAAGACTTAATTTTATAATGTCTTAGCTCAGTGCCTGCAAAGTCGTTGTTTTCATTATGACCTTGTTTATCCTTTTATTATGGTTGAGTGGTAGCGATTGTACTAAAATTTTTCCTGCCTGTTTATAATGACTGAGCGGACCATTCATGAAGCATATCTTAGTCATTTGTACAGCGTTATAACTGATGTGTAAAGAGGCATTTTCCTCGACGTTTACTTCAAAACTTTGACGGGTTCGAAGGATCCTTAGCAAAATACCTGTTTCACTGAATGAAGCAGTTATCTTTTGTCGGTGGTTTTCATTCTTATTATGAAAAATGGGAATTATTTAAACTGGATGTGTCAAGGTAAGGGGGATCGAAAGACATATCTTTTCAAATTTGCCTTTTCTGGTAATTTTCTGCTTATTTCATTGATTCATTTAATATTTTGTAAGCCATGAATCGTATCGTCATTACAAAATCACCTTTTCTTTAACTGGTGTGCAGTTAATTGTGGCAATTTGTTAGTTTCACTCGCCTCTTCTACTTTTTAAAAGTAATCCAGAATTGAAGAATTAACGCTTGCAATTTTCACGTTGCAGGGTCTAGACGTGTACCTGAGTTCGTCAGTGTGGGAGTGTTAAGGTAAGATTGCTCCAACGAAGTGTCATTTCCGGTTATTAGTTTACTTCAGTGTTAAACATTCACTTGTAAAATAATGGAATATAACCAATGGACGGAAATTAGTAAGAAATTTGGGTGTAGAAACTTTTGTTCGTGTCGCTGCCTCAGGTAAGGCCAGGCTCAGCTGGTCCAGCTGGTACTTTTCAGATAGGCCCCGAGCTCAGGGTATGAGCACCTGCTGCCTTATAGGTAAAGACTAAGTCCAAAATCAAAATTGAAACCTTGCTTTGGATGAGCACTAGAAGTCATTGCAGTTGATTGTTCTATCTCCTCTGCTACAACTCTAGATGACTGGTGAATGATCTCGGTAAAAATTCAATGGAAAGCAGCGTGGGTCATATTATGCCTCTTTCATTTAGTGTATATAGTTAAGGTGGTTGCATGGTATTGACATTTTGCGATTTTGCTCCGCCATCTGAGCTGCAATGTTGTTGGTTGTAGACGCTATTGAAACCTTTGAAACTCTGCGGGAAAATAACACTTACTTGATGTTAAATGAATTCACCGCCATTTGACATTGATTCCGGTTTCTGTTGGGGAATTACGTTCCTATTTAGTATAGTTATTTGATGTTTTGAACTTGCTGAAATTTTATTTATTTTTATTCTCGCCCGGAAGTTATTCTTGTTGACTTCGCGCCTCAACAACTCGTTTCGGCGTAGGTATTCAGCTTAGAGTGCAGTTGAGATTGTGTTTTGCGAATATTAGACCGGTAACCTGAGGGAATGATTATTTTTTTTATTGGTGTACAAGCTTGTGATTCATTTGTAATTTAGATCTTTTTATGAACTGGGCTTTGAAGAGTTTGTTGAATGGATTTGCTTACGATTATTCTTCCACTGCGTGTTGATGTTCTCCTCCATCTCTGCATGGAATCGCCTACAATGTCATGTTTTAAAATTCAGTTAGTTTGTGATGTCATTTCAAGGAACAATTTTGGAATTCATCATACTTTGGGGGACCTGACAAACAGGTTCAATAGAAAATCATGTTAAATTGGTAGAAGTAACTGTCGGGAAGGTTGGTTGGGGATCGTTCAGATGCGCACGAGGACCTAAATCGTTTGGTTTATTCGTATGTTACACTGTGTCATGAGTTCTTCCTTTTTGTCGTAATATGTGGGACAGAAAGAGACAGAAAAGTTTGAAACGTCAGTCGTTTGGATGGTGCATGTTTTATTATTGCCTTCTTTGTTTTTTACAAAATATAATGTAAACTATGTGGTAATATAAGGTATACAAAGGTATTTTACAGTCCAAAAGGAAAACCTCTCATAAGTACTGTTTTTGGCCTGGAATAAAAAAAAATATATATATAAAAAGTCCCCTTCCCCCTTTACATAAACAGTATATATAAGAGAAACAATTGCCTTTCACGAAAAATATTTTGTTTTGATGCCTCGTCGTTGTCATTTTCCTGAAAAAAATATCAGTAGAGAGTGAAAATTTTGCTTTCCTTGTTGAAGAGAAACTGCAACCTCTTAGTCAAAATCATGCACAGAATGCACCCTCATTATCAAAGTTATCAATCACCACCATTGTCTATTAATAGAGGAAACGCCAGAGGTCCTTCTCAAGTAGGCCTCGCCGCAGGAAAATATATTGTTCATATTTCTCTTGGACCCCTTTTCACTCTTCAAATTTTTTTTCAAGAGGTTAGGAAAAATTGAAAAATAAAGAATATATGAAAAATCGAAAAAAAATAAAAGTGAAGGAGGCTGTTAGATGCCGATTTTAGCTTTGCAGCACCGAAGGAAAGCGTGTTAATGGGGAAAATAATGAGAAGTGACACATAGGCAAAAGAACAAATACGAGCAATTACAATTTTAAAGTTTGATTTACATTGCAATAAGTAGAAGACATTTTTGTACAAGAGACAGGGTGTGGGAGATATTAGAGTGTATTCACAAGTATGAGCGTTTAAAGGTGGAAGTTGCTGTACAATACCATAAGAAAATTAAGCTTTTTGCATAACCAAACGGAACTTGTTAATTGTTACAATTTGCTGAATTTCGAGCACATATCTTGATTTCTAACATTTTAGAAACTTGACTTTTTGCCTCCACTTAGATATTATTTGATTTTATTTAGTAAGATTCCTGGAAAACAAGTATTTTTACTTTAAGAATAATCAGTAAGTGACTTAAGGATAAAGAACTGATTAATAAAAGAATATAATAAATCATAGTTTCAAAATATGCAGTTTTTTCCTGTTAGGTAACCGTAATAATGCTTATATCTTTCATTTCCGTTTTTATCTAATATTTCTTAATTAAACTAATAAGCATGGAGGTATTGTCAGCCCGAGGAAGATAATGAATTCAGTGAATTTTTAGAAATAATTAGAATCATATTTACGTAGTTCATGTATAAATAACAAGAACGTACAATAATGTTTTCTTAGGTGAATAAAGAAAAAGAACATCTCCTTCGTGATAGTTTCAACTTCCCAGAAGTTTGCTACAGCCCTGAATTAGTCGACTAAACGTGGTTCGAAATCTACTTAACAGAGAATTAGAGTGACACTGAAACGTATAAGGGAATGCACATTTAACACTTGATAATATTATGCTCAGTTTTTAATTGATATTATTATGCTCATTTTTTCGTCAAAACCAGTCTAATTATAATTGTAAAGTGGTTTGTCAGTCGACCCATTATTGAATTTTGTGTTCAGCCTTCACTTTAATTGGTATGGCTATTTTTTAAGATTTTGAAATTCAGTTATGCTTTTAAGAGTATGTTTTTCTCCTTCTGTTATTCAATTTAAACTCTCTCTCTCTCTCTCTCTCTCTCTCTCTCTCTCTCTCTCTCTCTCTCTCTCTCTCTCTCTCTCTCTCTCTCTCTCTCTCTTTATATGTATGTGAATATGTATATGCACATACACATATATATATATATATATATATATATATATATATATATATATATATATATATATATATATATATATATATATATATATATATATATATATATATATATATATATATATATATATATATATATATATATATATATATATGTGTGTGTGTGTGTGTGTGTGTGTGTGTAATGTGTGTGTAGTCTCTGTTCATAATGTAGCACAGTATGTTCATAGATATGACATAGTTATTTGTATCGTACATACATAAGCAGTATTAAGGGTAAGATTTAGAGAGCAAAACTGTAGTTTATAGAGATATTAAAAACTGCTATTTAATCTCAGGATTTATACTTATTTATTTCTTGGGAAGTTACAAGACGCGAATAAGCGAATATTAACCTATTTACTATTGAAGAGATATGCAGAGGGAATAAAATTAACTACTTTACCGAGTAAGCTTTTTACACAACTTATCATTAGATAGGTTGTATTTACAGCCTAGTCATTGGGCCTATCCTTTAAGATTTAATTTTACATCTGCAGAATATCCTAACTTACAGTTACACACAATTACTTATGTATATATTTATGTATATATATACACATGTATACACACGTATGTCAGTGTCGAACGTTGCTGAAATTAATTTAGGATTTAGGTAAACACTGAATAAAAAAAATACAAAATGAAAAAAAAAGAAAAAAGAACCAAAAGTGCACAAAACTGGACAGACAGAAATACTGAAACGGACGGACAGATATACAAACGAAAAAGTAAACAACAACAAATGCAAAGACCCGGGACGCATCCCCGAAACGCAATGTTTTTCTTTTCTTTTTTATTTCCACAGAGGTTTTTTTTTATTCTGCTTGGATTAATATGAATGATGAAGAGTTGCCATGTTAATTCTTAAAACTCTCAGCTGATGGAAAGTTAAAGATCATATTTACTATGAGTAAGACTGTTTCAGATTCAAAGATGATGTTTAATAGGAAAAAGATAATTTCAGATTCACCTTACTCATCCCGTATTATTTTACGTTACAAATAAATATGTGGATGGGACGAAGTTCTCATTTTTACAGTATATTATTTTATAATTAAGTGTACATGTCAGTTACAGGCGATAGGCAGGAGCTCAGTCACGAAATTAGCGACACTTAGTGTAAAATACGAGGAGAAAAACATCACCATACGGAACGCCTCCCGTTGCTGTCCTTTTAGTCTTTGCTGCGTCTCATAAGGATAATGTGCTTTCCGTTTGATCCATGATAAGAAAATTCCTTAATTGAAGTGAAGAATATTAGGAATAGAAACCAATATTCATGAACTTAATAACTAAACCTTAAAGGATTAAGATAAAACGATAACTAAACCACAAAGAAATCAAGAGAAAATAACTAAAAGAAATTAAGAAAAATGTCAATTTGTGGGAGTGGAAGATGAAACCTCCCCTTGTGGACTGTGGTCCTAAAATACTTATAATTATCGAACAGAAGTAATTTTCATAAGAATATTTTCTGAATAGCAAATAGACTGGAAAGGAAAGCGCAGTACCTCGTATGTAAAACGGCCGCCACAGTCAAATGATGGACGTAAAAATGGAACAAAATCACAACACGTTAATTTTCTGTTTTAGAGTTGGGTTTATTTGTCAGTAATATTGCTTTTTTCGGCTTTATGGAAAAAAAATACGAAGTTAGTTTTTTATTTGCTATTATCTATTACCTACGTAGCCTAGCCATTCCGCATCAGCCAATGCACGTGACAAAAGAAACGAGATTAGCGCACTTGCCTCAACTTTCTTAGAGCCTTGGCGGCTTCAGCAGCTGCAGCAGAAGAAGGAGTAGGGGCCCTGTCAGTGTTTCCAAAAAAAAAGGGCACCGAGACATGGATTAGGCGGAGCTGAGCTGCTGTTGTTACTGCATTATTTTGGTTTGTTTCAAAGTGGCCTTACTCTAGCTCTTAAACACTACGGACACATGATTGTTATGAGAGAAGTAAACACCAAAAGCTGTAGCCCTTCAGCCTCATCCTACTGAGGAGAATCACTAAGATATTAATCAGCAAGTTGAGAGAAGTTCAGAAAGTGAAGATCAGCGTGGAAGCAACATCATCCAACATAACGATAATATATTATGAGGTTAATTTACAAACAGTAGAAAATATTGGCAGAAGCAGAAGCGACATTAAAAAAATAAATAAATAAATAAATAAAACGGGCATTCTTCAGACGTTGCTAAATAGTTGGAATGGGTTCTTTCTGATCGTAGTCTCTAAATCTGGGAAAATTCAGGCGACGAGAGCTAGATGCATACTTATCCCCTGGGGCCACCTGGGCATGGGAGGGGCGCTGCGGAAGGGCTTCTATTTGTTTTCCGATTTTTACAGTTCTAAAGCTTAACCACGCGCTCTTTGGTTTCAGTATACTTGAAGCCGTGACCCACTCGGTCCTGTACACTGCATATTTTTAGCATAACAAGTTGCATTTCTGAATTGAAGTGAAACAGCTAAGTCACATAAACTAGCGAAACAGAATTATCTAAAAGGAAATCAGGTATTTGATCCATCCTAGAAAGTGGCAGAATAACTGCAGTTTTGTAATGAATAGCAATGAACCTCTGTTTCCGAAACATTTCATATAGCTGCGGTTTTCTTCATTTACATTTCCCCATGAAGATTATAATGGGCTTTTATCCGCACTTTCGAAATAGCTTTCGGGCCAGTACTTGAGGATTCACTCTCAGACGAGGACAGCTGGGGAATGAAGGAAGTGCTTTCTGGCAAGGACGCCAAAGGCTTGACCCAGTTCCGTCAAGGAGATTTTCTGGCAGGAGTCAACATAATGCACCAGTGAGTCACTTTATTGTTTGTATTTTGGGGCAGAGAGGGATGCAACTAAACTGTGACTTGTCACACAGGGAGATGTCTACGATGGGCACAAGAAATTAAGAAAAAAAAGTGAGGACTTTCAAAACAATTGTATTGATTAGGGGCTCATATTCAATTAGTCACGATATTGTCTTGTTTTCTGCTATACCTGTCATGAGAAACAAATCAACTGGATTACTCATTTTCTCCACGTCCACTATTCTCGCCTTTGCAAGACCTGAGTTATATATTGCTTTTTGACCTGATTCTTCGTAAATTGTGGAGTTTCCTAGAAATTCCAGCAGTTGATGAAGATATGTTCGAGTGAGCCTAACAATTACCTTGGTATTGAACGTGGCTACCTTCGGCTTTTGAAATGAAATGTTATGTCTTTTCTGAAGGCATTCCTTTTCTATAAGTCCGTTTCATGTCAGATTTCACAAGTGATTTTGCTATATGATCTTTTAACATATTAATACACGAGTGCACCAGGAAGGTAGCAAATAACTAAGGTTTTGGACGCCTTTCCAATGACATTTTATATTTTGATGAACATGAAAAGCTTAAAAATCACCCCAGTTCTGAACTGACATAAGAAAAATGGATTTGATTGTTCCATTTGAAAGAGCTGTGACTTTACGCCATACATCGAAAACATATCCTATCCAAATGTGTACAATTTTTATCCTCTTAATTCTCTGTTGCTTTCGTCTCAATTTACAACAAACAACAACGAGGACAGCTCTTGGGATTACCCTTAAGCATAAAGGAAACTTTGTTTTAGAAAATTTCCCTCCTAAACTTCAGTTTCCACTCGGTTGCAGGTTATGTATAGTCATATTGTTATAAATAAATTAAGTGACTATGCCATCGTCAGCAGATAATGCTATAGCTAGCTAGTTGTCAGTTGTTTGCTAAGAGTGACAACATAGTGTCTTTTTATGGACATAATTAATGTCTTTATAAGATTTCCTCAAGACATATGGCTCAGTATTTTTTACCGTGCGTATACTGTAAAAGCCGTCATCCAGACTGTTCACATTCCTAGATTAAGATCCAATGGCTGTGAATACAGGGGTATTGAACTTGTTATGGTGCCCTAGAATGGGTTAGGTAGGACAGAACTACTTTCATTCCTTTGAATTTCTCATATGCACCCTTGGTTACGTTGTATTTATTTTTTTTTTTTTGCGTTCTCTTGTTCTATTGTATAGCTATGGCCTTTTTTAGAACAATTCCTTCTTGCCTCTGCTCTCTTTCTTTGACCTTTGTATCCATGTTCTGCTTCGGTTTTCTGCATTTTTGTGCAGTATTCATTATCGCTGTTGACTTTAGTGGTTTCCTTGGCATAGTTTTATTTTAAAAAGTCCACAAAATTACAAGAAAATGGATAAAAACCTCCTTTTTACCCACATTTAACCACATTCAGTACTGGCAAGTGTGTTTTTAAAGAGTAGTGAATTAATTATGATGTCATTTTATAGCCATCGTACTTACAGGGTTGTCAGAGCCATGGAGAAGTTGCTAGAATTAAATTCTAGCAAAACTCAACTCATCTTTGTGTTAAGAAAAATGTCACTAGGAAAATGAGGCTCATGCCCAATATTGCAGAAATCCAGACGACTAGCAGCACCCTTTGGAACTCTGCTGCTGAATAGTTATTGTTGTGTTTCATGCTCTTTGTATGATTTTAGCATTCTGTTGCTTTTGCAGTTTACATTTAATATCAACAGGGCGCTCTGTCTTTTCATAATGAAAACGCATATTTCAGTAGTGCAGGTCTCGACTTTCTTCCAGGATATGCTCATGGTATGTTTTTATGTTGAAAAATATTTGTTGGTACCTGACCAGTATTTAATCGTTAAAGGCTTTTTTGTCGAGATGTTCCGTTAAACTCATATCAGCAACAACTTATGCACATTAGAGGAAAATTATTGTTTCATGCTGTGTAACAAGCTCGGTGATTGCTTTGTCATCAAGGGATTGCCTTCTTTAAAGGATAACATTTCATTTCACTTGATGTTGACCGAAGACATTTTCTGCTAAATCATATTGTTGTCTGTTTACACTTGTCATAAACTTACTTCAAAATTAATAATACATAAAATTAACACCCTGGTCATTCACAATAAACTTAGAACATTGAAGAGCTTAAACGACTAAGAATCTGCGTAAGAGGGAACCAGAGCAGTTTTAATCTCTCAGAGTTCACAAGAGAGAAAGAAAGAAAAAAAGGAAACTCACGGCTTGATTGTAGGAGTGTGGCTTGGAGACACCTGGGGCATCATGGCCTCCTGCACGTTTTCTGCCGAATATAGTGGTAAGGGGCTGTTGTACTGCCTATTGATGAGCTCTGGGTTCGGCGAGGGTAGTCTGGCAGAATTGGCCGAGTTCTGATTCTGCTGGATTTGTTGCAAGGAACCAGTAACCTGAAGGACGAGAGGCCCATTATCCATGCTATCAGAGAGTCTGGAGGAGTGGTTGATAGCTACAAGGGAGGTGGGTGTTTTGACATTCGCTAAAGGGTACCACGTGTATGTCAGCTAGAGGAATTTCAGGAGAGAATGGCAAATAAGTTAAAAAAATAAATAAAAATGCAAAATAACAGTTTTCACAAAAGAATTTTAATGCAAGGATATGCTTTAATAATTAAGAAAGCTTCATAGTAAATCACCTCACCAAAAAAAAAATGAAAACAAATTAAGTGGCAAATTAGTTTTCAGGGTAGGTAATGAATACTGTCATGGTGTAATTATGTTGATGTGATTCACCAGTGAATTAATCTTTATATGAGAAATTTAAAGAATTATATTGAAGTCACTATTGAAGATCTTCCAAAGAAATTTACGTTACTGATTTAACTTCTTATGACTTTCTGTAATTTATCAAAGTTGACAGACAGGCAATAATCATAGAAAAACAGTTATATACCAAAAGCTGTACAAGTCATGTTCCTATGTGGAAGGCGAGTTTTTGAAGAAGCATCAGAGAATAAGCTGATCTAAAATTACTTAAATATATCTACTTCGGTATCATGCTTTCTTGGTATCATTTTGATCGCGAAGTTGGCATTTAGGTTCATGCAGTGGGTATGTCATGCACCATCTTTGTTGATTATTACATGCAGCTGAAAACCAGGTTTTGTCTACATTATAGAAGAACTTTTTATTTTTGTTGGGTTTTTTCTCATGTAAATGCAACACTCAAATGATGTCTCTCAGAATTCTGAAAGCGTTCGGTCAGCTTTGCTTGGCAGTCTCAAAAGACCTTTGCATCTCTATTTTATTTTAGCTAGTTGATACCTAATGGAGAAGCCAGATGGATATCTCTTGAGAAAATTTGCTTAGCACGTCAGAGTGTTCTTTGGGTCTTGAATTATTAAAAAAAATAGGCGGCCATTTGTGTTTAAATAAAATTTGAATAAAGGAAAATCCCAAGCAGTAATTAGAAGTTAGTGAGAAAGTAAACTAAGTTGCAAATTCAGTGACCCAAGCAATTCATCATGCAGATATTTGTTAAGGTCTAAATGATCATGATTGACCTTATTTTTTCCGTACGTCTAAAGCAGTGTAAAACAAAACTGGAACCTTTCATAATGATACTCGTGAGAAGATGATATTTATTTACAGATTCCTGCGATTTTCTATGAAAACGCAGAGCATTTGAAATTAGGTTCATCATGAAAAGTTTATGTAAATATTTTCGATAGTGCGTTTATATTAGATGCTAAGTTTTTTTTTTTTTTTCATACGAAATTATCAGGTTTTAAAAGTTTCAGCGTTTATGTTGAGTATATTTTTGTATAAGAGTTACCCATCAGACCTCTTACTGACGGAAGTTGTGTCAATGTAAAACTTGGAGAACTTTTTTTGTGCTTTTCCTTTCAGATTTTGTAATGTCAATGTCAACGAAAACTTTCAGAATCTGGAAACATTTAGTATTGCATGGAAATAACCACGTTATATCGTTAAACCTTTAGGCACTTTTAGCTTTTGCAAAAGAGTTCTGTCAATAAACAGAATACAGCACTTCATAAAGATTCTACATTCCTGGCAAAGAAAGACGATGAATTCCTTGAGCATATTTTTGGTTTTTCTACTAAAAATGATGAAGGACTGACAGAAATCGCTCAGAATGTTTTTTTTATAAGTTTTCTCTTGTCAAAGGCAATAGGGGAAATGAGAATGGCGAGATTACGAGCGTTTAAATTTCGGGCGACAGAGAAATGAAACATGAAAATGCCATCATCCAGCCCTCGGCAAACCAATGCTTTTCTTTTGAAGCCTACATTTTGGAAGAGCTTTATGGAGCATCTGAAAGTAAAAAAGAAAAAAACAAAAGGAAAAATAATTCTCTTAGGAAAATATATTGACATTTTTTTTTAAGATGGTTTTGCCGAACGGTGCCACCCGCTGCAAAAGGTGCTTGCGGTATTTGTGGCACTCAAAGGCAATTTGGAGTTATGAAGGGTGGTTGCAGGGGTGAATATTTAGTGGGGGGAAGGGGTTTAGATTGTAGCGGTAAGGGGGCTTTATTGAGCATTACCTGTACTACTGGATATGCTCATCTAAAATCTTTTTAGCCTCGAGGAGGTCAGGTCGGAAGGCTACGTACTTTAGGGGCAAAAATATCCGTCATGCTGCTGGTTTTCGGTCATTGTCGAAAAATGATTGATTTTTTTTCCATAGGGGTTTTATATTGCATATAAAAGAACGAGTTGTTTCCTCTGATATTGATAACTACGGTCAGCTGAAGGTGAAACACTCTCGGGGTGATATCTGGTGTGGTTGTGTTACTTTAATAACAAATTACTGTCTCCGTCTCTTGAAATAAAATATTCCCGGGGTAAGAGATGTCTGATCTTGTTTCCCAGATGAGATGTGCTTGTGTGGACAACGGCTGTCTACTTGGAGGCTACAAGAGTAGACGAGACATAGCAGCAAACTCTGCTTAGCATGAGGGAATCCTAAGAGTAACGGCGACTTCATTAGCAGACAGAAGGCCTTGGAGGCTGTGACTGCCCACTTGCAGTCATTGGTATTAATATTATTGGTTTTGATGTATGTGGCCTTGGCGGCCTGCATGCACAGGGGATGGACAGGTCATGGAAATCGGCTTGGTTAACACTTTGAGGAAGGAAAAGCAAGGTTGAAAGCTTTGAGGTGGAACGAAGATTAAGAGATGTTAGGTCTGCGGAAGTTTCGGTTAGAACGTATGTCTCATTCAACGTCAACCGGGGTATGTAAAGAATTTGAAGAAGGAAAGAAAACGAAAAACGGAAATAAGTTGGAGGAATAAAGATAAATGTTTACCATCAATGACACGAGATTATCTGTCGATGTACGATAAAAATGTTAACCGTTAAATGTTGCTGCAGTAAGTGTATAGATTTCTAGAGGGTCTTAAGTTTTGTTTTCATCTGTTTGAGGTTGACTGAACGCAAACAGGTAAACGTACTTCCACCAGTAAGCCGTTTTATTCAATGGGGGTTGGCTCGAAGGAGCTGCTACATTCATCCTCGTAACTAATGAAGGAAACTCCAGATCAGGTTTAGGCCTTCGGCCTGCACTAAGCACACTGACCCAGTTGCCTAGTACCTTGAATGTATGTATTCTTGTGTTTTCTGGATTTGAAGGCCTTTCCATTCATTAACCACAACCTTTCTGTGTAAATTACTGTTTTAAGGTCTCCACCTCATTTAACCAAGTCTCTTTCATTCTCTCATCAAGGCAAACTACCTCAAAACATTGCTTCCATCTTTTCAGAATATTTACTATCCTTTATACCACGCCTTTGCATTAACCATACAGGAAATTGTTCTCAGCAGCTTCCCCTTTTTTTTCTTTCATTCACGTACAACGTCAGACTTCGTTTCCTTACAGAGAAGGGGCCCAACAGTTGTTTCATAGATAACCTTTTCTTCTCTAGACACATCAGTTTACCACTTTTGTTTCGCTGTCGTCTACGCTAGCATCAACTTGCTCATTTTGCTGACTTCCATCGATCTCACAGTCATACTCTGGCTAGAATTCACTTTCAGCTCTCTACTCTTGCAAACATCTAAAAATTTTACTAGTATCTTTGCTATCACTGTTTAATAGTGTATAAGCTGCACACACAAATCACTCTGCGTTCCATTCACAGCCCTTTCATTTATACCACAAATTTGCACCTACCTTTGATTTTTCCATGAATTTTACATGACGATCTTTATTTGATGCCATTTCAACGAGAGACCGTGCTTTTCTTGTAAACCCTTAATTTCTTTACAACTTTTACAAACTACTGTTCCCTTCTAAGTAGTCCCCTCCTCTGGCTACACACGGCTCCCAACGTTTTTTCAAGCACTGGAACATCTGAAGTGTAATCTCAAGAATGGAGTGCAGGCCCTAATTTCATTTTCCTGAATCCCCTGAATGGTTGGAAAACGTCATCCTTGCAAGACTGATATAGAATTTGGAAAGGTATCATTCATTGTGAATTTGTTCCTCATAGTCAGAAAGTGAACAAAGATTGCTACTTGGAATTTTCAAGGCATTTGTTTAATGCCGTGAGAAGGAAGAGGCCTGAGTTGTAGGACAACCACTCCGAGTGTTGCACTAGCTCACGTCACTCTTTATCCACGATTATGTGGCGAAACACTAGACAACTGTTGTTTTCCCTGTTCCAGCAATTAAAGTAGATCTAGAAAAGACCATTTTAAACCCAAAGAGGAGAGTCGGGATAATGTGCTTGGAGGCCCACACGCCATCCAAATATGTTGGGAGATGTATGACATAATATTACGGTCAGTTCCATTGGTTCCGTGCGCCTTTCCATTTCTCAACATTTTAATGATATTCTTACATCCACATGAGTTATTTCGTTTTAATATATATATATATATATATATATATATATATATATATATATATATATATATATATATATATATATTATATATATATATATTTTATATATATATATATATGTATATTTTATATATATACATATGTGTATATTATATATATATATACAAACATACATGCATACATACATACATACATACATACATACATACATACATACATACATACATACATACATACATACATATACATTCCAGCTCTTGCGTCTTTCAAAAATAGCTCTCTTCTGTCATTTACATTCTGCAACCTTCCAGTGATTTTCTTCATCAAAACGACTATCTTTGAGCTTTATCGCTCCACTTATCAGCCTTTTCGTATTTATCCAGTTATTCCAGAACAGTTATTTTCCTCTCTAAATATCTCGCAGCTTCTTCAAACATACCTGTTCATGCTTCACTAAACCTTTCAGTCACTAGCATCCCATACACTCCTTCTATTCTTCAGTTTGTATATGTGATTAATATATATATATATATATATATATATATATATATATATATATATATATATATATATATATATATATATATATATATATATATATATATATATATATATATATATATATATTTATTGTATGACCAGACTGAAGCTTAGAGACCAGTCTTTGGTGTTCTGACAGAGAACGTTCGGTTTCACACCGACTCCCAGCTGCAAGGGCATGGTTATTGCATAGTGTATACAATGGTGTTTTTATTTCGTTGTTGTTGATAGGATGACCCACAGAGATGAAGTCGGCATTGCCGTAATGCCACAGCAACATTTCACGTTTATTTTTTACATCTCGTAACACTGTAGTAACCATTATGAAAAAGTAAAGATGGCTGGCTTTAGATGTTATTATAACTCCTTATGATTTTCTTTACTGGAAAGACCATCCTAAGTATTCTCTTGTTTATCTTTTGACAAGGTAAATGATAAGCTGTATCAAAGAATGTGAATCTAGATGGTTGATAATCAAGTTCAAAATCGAAATTAGAATCTGATAGCCACACGAGTTAACAAATAAAAAAGAAGTTGACACCCGTCCAGGTCACAAGATGGGGTCAAGCACTGATCACTGAAATCGAGCATGCCGAGGTTTTTGTCAACAGAAAGCGCTTTGCCCCTAAAGAACGCGGCTCTGTCGTTCAATCCTCCTCTTTTTTTTTTTTTTTTTTTTTTTGTATCTGTGGCGGAGTACACGCAGGAGAAGGAGAGGACTTGTCGCACAACAAGAGTTACGGGAACAGACAACATTTATCTATTTATACATTGCATAATTAGTGAAGTGGGTGATCTTTTTTTTTAAGGTGTCACGTTTTAAGAGCTAACAATTCAGATATGCTTTGCCTAGTAGTTACAAAAAAAAAAAAAATAAATAAATAAATGAAATTAGTGTGGTGCAACTTGTACGTCGAATGTAATAAGTTTAAAACCATTCACTTCATTATAGTCTGTAATTTTGAAGATATTATCTCTCTCACTCTCTGTGATTGGGCTAGTTTTTATCTGAGTTCAGTTATTTTAAGAAGGTTTTATCATACACACACTAATCACTCAGATATGTGATTGAAATAAAAGAAAGTTGATTGCCAAGTTCAGTTGCACGCCTTATAACATCTCTCTACTGTAAGTCTAGTAGCGCCAGCATAACCAAGCAGGAGCAACCTGAATAAAAAAAATAGGCAAGAAGGTTTCTCAGGTGCATCTTTTATTGTTTTATTAGAGTATGTACATTTTATTTTGCTACAGTACAGCTTTAGCTAAGTGGTTTCAGTTGACTGTTTTAATGCTGCCAAAAGTTAAGCACCCACGGGAGAATCAGAGCGAGAGAGCCGGTGTCACTTTCTGTGCCACCTATTTATTCCCTTGCTTTGATTCAGTCCTCTCCGGTCCCGGGTGTTGGGGAACACTTGGTGTAAAAATAAAAAGAAAATTGAAAAAAAAAACAGAAAAAAACTGGAGAGGAGCATATTTCGGGAATGCGATGCCTAACGAGCTTGGTCTCGAGCGCTTACTTTATACTGTCAGTCTTCAAGTACGAGTCACTGATGAGTTGCGAGCCCAGGCTAGTTGGCATGGCCTCCCCACTGACTTGACTTAACCTAGTTTCCGTTAAAGTCGTAAGACTCGATAATTCCACATGAAAACCTTGTTAGACAAAAAACAAAACATTCACAGCAAAATGATGAAACCATCACATGGCACGAAGGAGGGAAAGGACCAGGACTTTGGGGAGGAAAGAAGAGAAGAAAAGAAGCAGTTTCAAAACTACAAGAATTATTCTGAAAAGTGAAAGAAATGGACCAGACTTATCTTGAGAAAATGGATGAAAAGGGAAGAAGAGCAGCAGAGAGAGAGAGAGAGAGAGAGAGAGAGAGAGAGAGAGAAGTTACATTATCAGAGGTTACAGAAATTACAGGAGCGGCCAACCGGATTTATATGAGAAGGAATAGAGAACCAGAGACACAAATGACGAGAGTTTCAGAATGCGGTCACCCGCCACAGAATGTACAGAAAATAGCCAGGGGCATTTCATAGCTGATATTGATGCAGCCAGTGATGGTTACTTGTAATGGTGGTGATTTTTGGGGTGGTTAGTAAGGGTGTTCTTGGTAGAGGTGGTAATCATGTTATGGTGGTGGTGGTGGTGGCGATAATGTCGGTGGTTCTTGGTTGACGGGAGGGAATGGTGAGGGATGGTGTTACAGCAGCAGGCAAAAAGGTGAAAAAAAAAAAAGAATAGTACCAAAAGGGAGCAAAATTATTGTTACTGCGATAGCCAATTGTGCACTTAGACCCACACTTACCAATTTAGAAAACAGCAAGGGAGCCAGGGGGGAAGAGAACACAGTCAAAAGCTATGAATCAGACTCATAGAAAATCCAAGAAAAAAGCTAAAAAAAATTGATAGCAGTGAAGGACAATCCCGCAGTTTGTGGAATAACACTCGTTACCGAATCAGATTCATGAAATTTGATGCAGTTGATTTAAACACTGTGCGCTTGTCCTTTGCTGCTATGCAATACAAATTTAACAGGATCCAACAAAAATCGAATATAATCTACACGTCTCATTTCCTTCATACTTATGGATTTATTTTTTTCACCAAGCTTCGAGAAGTTCGTTACATTGAATAACCTTTCATTTGATGGACACAGCAGTGTAGAAGTAAGATTTTGCTTTGGATCAGAGCTAATAGATACCATAAATAAAACTAAATAATTGAACAGTCGTAGCAAATACTCCCGCTGCTGTACGTTTTCCCCGGTCTGCTGAAGGTGAATGCTAGGTCCATGTAAACATGCTTTGGAAACCCTTACAATAATGTTGTATTGGGATTATTTGTCGAGGACAACGGAATATGTATAATTAACTTGAAAGACAAGCACATGAGAGTGCACAGAAGTAAATTGACTAGAATAAGTCTGAGCAGCAAAAATGAAGCCTTGTTTTGTCCAAAGGGCACTTTCTGGGCAGATTGGTCGTCTGCTATATCCACACGTGCCAAGTAGGTATATGCAACGACACCTGAATAAATACTACTGTCAAACTGACACGAAAACATGGCTTACTTTATAGGTATATTAATATATACAGAGCACTTTCAGCCGGTTGAGCTTTTGATTCCTTTAAATATTGCACATATTTTTTATTCCCAGTGCGAGGTCATCAGACGAAACATTCATAAATAAAATAAAACGGGATCATCTTTTTTACGAAATCTTATCTCGATCTCTCTCTTTCTCTCTTCACTCACAAATATCCGTCTTGGTTTGTAGCCAGAATTCATCAAGGTGCCTTGATCATCTGTTTCGAACCCCTTCTTCTCCTTTCGATGATTAGCTGTAGCCAATGGTCCTCTGAATCTCTTAAAATAATTATCAGGAAAAAGAGATTTACGTTGAATTTGCCTCACTGAACTTAAAGACACGACCACTCCATTTACTTAGGATTTTTAAACGAAAGCTAACGATTCAGACTTGGCTCGTGGAATATGTACGGCTGTGGCTTGACGTCACTGAAAACCCATTCTTTGGCAGAGGGTCTTGTCTTATTGTAGGAGAGTGAATCAGCGGCGTTGCCATTATCTTGTTAATCAAAACCTGCAGAACATTAACCGCTTCTTAGCCTCCCCAACTCTAAATCAAGGTAGAATGCAAGAAAAAGTATAGAAAATTATAGCTAGTTTTCTAGACCACGGGGAGGAAGATTTGGAGAAATGAACATTGTTAAGCAAGGCTTTGAAGAGTGAAATAAGTCGTTCGTTTTAATGAGAGTTTGTGTTTGTCTTTGTGCGTGAAAGAGAGAAAGAGAGAGAGAGAAGGGGGGTCGGGGGAGAGTTAAATATAATGATGTTTACTCCGTAACTTCCAACTAAAATGTATTAAAGCGGTGGCTACAAAAAGCCTTTACAGCCATACAGCAGCGGGAGTATCTAGAGCCTTAGTCCGACTCAGGAAGATAAAAAGATTAATAATAATAATAATGATGATGATAATGATAATAATAATAAAATAATAATGGTAATAACAGCCTCCCTTAGCTTTATGTTGGTTACAGTCCAGATTACCTCAGTGTTGTGATGCCTCTCCTGTCATAATGATACAAGGTATAATACTCGTACAGTTTTCCTACGTCAGCCTCCTAGATGGCCTCAGGGATGAACTGGCCTATAAACTGACATCTTAAGACAACGAGAGATTAAATGTCTGTTTCTGTTGCATTGTATGATACTGGTAGTATCATGCAGAATACATTGCAGTCAGCTGGTGGGCACGGTTTTAAACTAGGCCATCAAGTGTGATAACTCACAAGTTGCTGAATATCATGCCAATGATATTCATGAAAGCATCAAGGTATTCTACTTTGTAAATTGGACATCGCAATGTTTACCAAAGTAGAATACGCACTTCATTTCAGCATTGCGCAGGGACTATATAAGTTAAAAGTATTGAATAACATTCGAATAGTTGAATGTGAAGCGATTGTGAAATCAACCATAAGAAATTATTCTATAAAAAAAATTATAATAGTCATGAAAAATTGATATTGATATGTTTGATTTCACCATCCCCATTCTCTGCTCAACACATACTTTTCTCTGCAGTTGAAATTCTAAAGAAGAATCATGAGATGGCTGTGGTGATTGGTTTCTTACTTCAGTATTGAAAATGAATGCCTCCAAGATACGAGCACAAGTGCACTCATATCGTTTAAACATACTCTTCAGTGAACATGGAATGAAATTAAGAAGCTGTTGCTGTTTGCAGATACATGTATATATATTTACACGTTAAAGTTCTCATACTTAAGGAGTATGTTGTCAAAGCAGGCCCTGATGCTGGAGAAAGAAGGCCCAAAAACAGAAAGCGAGAAGAGCACCCTTGTTAGCATACTTTCCTTGCCGTCTGTACCACTGGAATGGAGCATTTAATCTTTTCTGTTCTGAAATTATGACTGAATCCCTGCTGTGACGACAACTTCCTTACTGATATTGGAACTGTCGCGTGCAATATATTGGTCTGAGGGCCCTGCGTAATGCTGACGCTGGTCACCACACCTGGGTCTGCTGGATTGGGTGGGAAATGCAATTTGTGAAGCAACTGGAACAAGGCAGAAAAAATAAAAAAAAAGATAATAATTGAATAAAATAAGGTTAGGATCAACGGAACGGAGGAAAAAATGTTGATAATAGGAACGACTCATTCACTTAGAGGGAGAGGAGTTGCCACTGTCCATTCCCGTTTTTTTTTTTTTTTTTTTTTTTTTTTACCCTACCCTACTCCCTTTTGGCCCTAACTGCCTCCCAATACACTCCCATTGCAAGCAACATTCTCGGTGATCCTCCTTGATGGATTCCTTGTAGGTGATTCTCATCTAATTGAGAGTACAACGTTTGCTAACCATTCTCAACTTCCCTGGCATGTTGATGTCATCTACAGTTCTTTCCTTGGAATATAATCATTAAGCTTTATAGTCTGATCAGCCATGCAATGTAGTAGTCACTTACGCTACTGAAGAATAAAGTCTGAGTGGTGACAGAGGAATTTTCGTGTCACGTGGTACTTATGACAGAGATGTCACTTTCATGAGGAATTCATGAGAGTTCGACCATTTGAAAGTAAGAAAATATGTCGGAGTTTTCTGCAAGGTGCTTATAGCAATGAATTAGAAACATTGTTAGCCAGGCCAAGAACGGCGGACTGAATGATCGCTGTTGTGTTGTGGGGGCAACAGCAACCTTAGTGAATCGGCCGAGTAATTAAAACAAAGAATGGCAATAGCTCTTGTTTAAACCGAGGTTTGGAGAACATCCAACTTGAAAATATTTCCCTAGGTCTTGAAAGAATTTAAAATTTAAATTTTCATAGGGATCTTTGTTCTTACAGGCTGTTCAATACCACACTATAATTACTTTGAAGTCTTCATTGGCCAAATTAAAAGTCGACTGTGGCCTCAGCAGCTCTGATCAACTTTCGTGCCTTTTTGTCCTTATGATGTCATTTTTATCTGTGTGAGTTATGTTGTCTTCATTGTCTTTGACCCGATATATAAATCTCTGAAAATGCAATAAAGTACTTTTGGCGCTCTTAATCAAAGTCCAGCTTAACGTTTCAGACATTTTAAGTATATGTAAGTGTGAGTTTTTTCTTTGTGGCAAGTTACTCCGGATGTGACATAATCTGCAAGTTACTCTCTTATATCATTTTAGAAGTTACCATTTTTTCTTTGGGTGTAGCGGTTTCTCGCCCCAGTTTCCACGATTGTCAGTTCTGTTAATTAATTATTGGGACAAGATTTAGTTCGCTACTTGAAATTTCCCAAAAGATGTAACGGAACGTTGTAGCAAACCGTTTCTAGACCTCAGTTTATTGACATAGTAATGAATTTCTATTCCTAAATGAGCGTTTTTCGAATATTGGTAGCAAATATTGTTCTGCAAATGATTAAGGAATAGGTACAATGCGTGACTTTGCTAAAAACAGATTAGATGATTATTCATTTCCAATGCTTTTCGTTTTTATGACGATCACTGGGCAATATCAAAGGTTACTGTCGAGTAAGTTTAATCATTCGTTAAGATTTGACATGTGCACAGAGAATTCACAAGTCACTGTCACGGAATTACCGAATCTTACCTCGTATAAGGTTCCTAGAAGCAGCACTACTCCATCAAAAGCAATATATATACAAAAAAAAAAAGGAATTCAGCAAAAGACGAAATACGAACCTTTTCAGAGTCTCCCGTATTTAATCAAGATCAGACACTGCCGGCAGATTTCTAGGTAACACTCCGATAGCGACGGCTTATAAGATCCGATTCCGTTCTCCTTGAATTCTCGAGTATGACTAATAAGATCCGAGGACTTCCTCGTCTTCGCACCCTAACTGGCGGCCACCCTTCGCTGTGGGGTGGGAGACGAGGCCCCGTACTCAACCCGAAGAGATGAGACACTAGATGTGTTATTAATAACAAACAGAGGGCGTTTCCAACTGCGCAGGCGCCGTCTTGTAAGATAAACACCGCCCTAAGAACACGCACCCTTAGGTGATGCAAGGAAAAAGTGACACGTTTACATTCAACTATTAATGGCATCACCCTCTCACTTGGCCACTAATCTCTGTAAACTAACACCAAAACAAAAACGCGTGTAAAAGTATGTATAATAATTGAATGCGTATTATTTTAATCCGAAATTTATCTATTTTCGAAAAGTTTTTCATTAATCAAGAGTACTACTACATACCAAGTAAAATCATGGTTTCTTGACGGGCAAACAAGTAGACATTTCCCCAACAGAAACTCATTAATTATATATTGTCGCTTTTCTTGTGTACCTGTATGTATAAGTGTATGTATGCATGTATGTATGACAAAGTAAAGTCAGGTGCATCTTAAATTGCAGTCATTGTGTATGAAGTCATATTCTAACCATTTTCTTAATATACTGGCCTGACATGTAGAAAATTACAGGTCACAGACTGGAAACAACTATTACTTAGAAGCTTACTATTGCTAAATTCAATGAATACTTAATTGTCAAAAAGAAAATGAGCTGTGCTGTATAATTTTTAAAGGAATTTGAAAATAAAATCAAATGATGAACTTGAGCCCAAAGTTTCAATCGTCCGTTGATAATCATCAGCCAAACCTAGTAAGATGCAGAGCTTTAAACTATACCCATGAGAAAATAGAGTCGCTATAAATCCAAATTCTCAAATGTCAGTAGCACTTGTACGGAAGTATTATCAGTACATACTACTATGATCAGACTTTTACTCATGAGCTGTCCCTCATTGGCTCTGGGTTGCATTGTCATTGGGTATATATGAGTTATAGAATGTTAATTTCAATACATAAATTAATTTGACATCCTTTTCTGTGAGGAAGTTCGCACTATGAATGATGATCTACCCTTTTTTTACTACAGAAATTTTGTTACTCAGTATCTTGAATATCTGCTGTATCGGGAGTATTTTGAATACCCTGAAGGTCCAGAATACCTAGATGATCCACTGTACCCAGATAGTCCTGAATACCCTGAGTATCTAGAGTGCCCAGGACTAGAGTATGTAGAGTATCGTAGGTATTCTGGCTCATCCAGATCTTCCCTCCGTATCTGGACTGTTTCTGCAACATCAATAGAATCAAAAGTCCTCTCAACTTTCTTTGGCAAGACAAGCTTAATGGTTTCCTCCACGTCTGTTGATTGACTTTGTGATCTGTTTCCAGGAGACATGTCTAGTTTGATAGTATATTGAACCTCTAGATTCTCCCTCTCACTTTCTTCATTTGAGCCGTTGCTTTTTGAAGGCTCCCTTGAGAGTGAAATGTCATCTGTCAGTTCTTCTACTCTGTCTGTCTCCACGGTGTAGGATATTGAAAGGCTTCTCTTCCCAGAGGCTCTTCCAGTGAGGGCAAGGTCCTCTTGGCTAGTATTTTCTGGTACATCAAGATTATTTGGCACCTTCTTCAAGTTATGCTGTATTGGTTGTGCTTTCACGATTTCGGCAGTATCCTCTGGAGTTTTCTTTAACTGAACTATTTCACCGCCTACTCTGAAAGTACTTTTATTGATTTTTGCATACTCAACATTTACTTTATCTTTCTTGGGCTCCTTGGGCTCCTTTTCTTCCTTGTCCGATCTGAATAATGTCGGTTCAAATAAGCTGCCTGACCTCTCTTTTCTGCCTAAAATTTGCGTGTTTTTTAAAGGATCAAGATGGTCCCCCTCTCCCCGTTCCCTCTCTGGTGTGGCACCCACCTCCTCTCCCCCTACAATATCATCAGCCCCCAGCATCACCACACTCCCCATATCGCCCTTGCAATGCATGCGTACCTTCTGTCTCATGACTATCTCGTCGTGTTTAGCCTTTGCTGCCAGAGCCTGAGATTCTGGCGAGGCCTTTGGCTCCCTCACCCCAGAGATGTGTTCGTCCTGCATCCTGAGGTGAATGATGCTACCTGGTCCGAGGTCTCCTGAATACGGTTTAGCGGTGGGCTGGACGAGGGGCAGTGTGCGGTATGGCTGTTCACAACAACACAACACGTTCACTAGGTGATATCCCCCCAAACATAAAATAGTATATATTTATATATATATATATGAATATTAACACCCACCACAATGAAAAGATATTGCCTGTATATAGTACTCTACTAACACTAGCTCTGGTGCGGTGACTGACAGCATTTACAGCAACAGTGAATCTAAGAATGTCCTCACCATCATCCTTAAGAGTTAAGAATGTTGTTGGGGATTATGATGATGCTTTGATTACATTAAAACACCACCCTGTTGTTGGAAACACCAAAGTGTATGTTACTCAGTATTTAGCAAATATAATACACTTTGTTTAGTTGAAGTTTATTGCAAAGATAATTTTTTAGCATTTACCTTTGGTGTTCCAAGGATGATACACAATGTAAATACCAAGGATATAGATGACTGTGACTCATAACCAATAACTAGTCATACAGGACAAACAGTCATTTCCAAAAGCCAATATAAAATAGTTTTTTTACACAAGAGGATTCATATATGATTACACAGTGAAATTGAACTAGAACACCTAGATATTAATTCTTGTTATAAAGCTAGAATGTTTTTAACAAATGCTAGCCTTTTACATGTTCTGTCAAGTTCTAATTATGCAATACAGTTGACAATACGTTTTCCGTAAATAATGAATGTGAGACGTCCATTGAAGTATAACAATTATGCTGAATACCAACTAATAGATTGACATGCCAACACAAGCTGTATAAGTTTTACAACACTCTCATGCATTGCACTATGGTACGTTGACTGTCTAGATTCTTTATTTATATTTCAAAGTGCTTTTATAAAATTATTGTAAGTGCTATGTTTCAAACAGCCACATAAGTACTCAAGATAGACTGACGAGGAAACAGAATGAGAAATAGAATGGACAGAAGAAGGAGGGTGGATATCAATTGGACCTGTTTAGATGGAGAAAAAGAAAGAGAGGAGAAGAGAGAGAGGGAGAGAGAAAGAGAGAGAGAGAAAGAATGATCAGAGGTGTGCAGAGGCGAGGGACATCCCCTGAATATCGCATTGGAGGAGGAGTCCGTCCTTCCAGGTGGAATAGGAATGGGCGAAGAAGAAGTATGATATGAAGTAGGAGACAACTGACAGGGCTGGCTTGGCCCTTGTCGCCGGCCCCTTGTGGCTCGACGCCTTCAGTATACCTGGCTCTGGATGGAAAGTGTCTCCATGTTGGCGAGGGGCTTTTTCTGTGGCGGAAGAAAGCTAGCCTTGTGGACGAAGGTGGTCTTGGGAAGGGATCTCACTGCTGGGTTCTGGCAAAGGGAAACACGAGAAAAAGAGAAAGGGCAAGTTAAGGCAGGTTCTTTCAAGACCAACTGAACAATCTTTGGGGAACCCAGAGAGAGTCGAGAATTTTCCGTTTTCTCCTCGAATTGGGTTTGGTGGAGGGGTTAGGGGTCATTCTCACCCTTTGAGGTGGGCACCAAATAGAATTATTATGAAAATAAAACGTATTAGGGTGATGAATGGGTACAGTCACTGGAAATAAAGGAGAAAATATAAACAAAACTGAGTAAAATAAAAGATTTATTAGAATCTTCCCATAGGAAAGAACCAAAAATAAAAGAACAAAAAAATAAAAACACAGGGTTGAGTGAGAGATGACAGAAATGACATAACATGACATGACAAAAAAACTTTTTAGATTGAAGGGCTCGGGAAGGCCACATCTCACCATGATTCAGTATTTCCCAAGAGTGACGTGTGGCGAGAGAGAGACCGGTGGGAAGTGAGGGAGCCCTTAGGACGTGTCACCACAAGGAACTTTCTGACACTGAGGGTGTCGCCACTGGCAGCGTTTAGCTTCGCACACCAACTACCGATCGCGAACAACAACAGTGGGCCCGAGGTGGGCTAAAATCGTCTACGTGTATTCAGTACGAGCTTGCCAGAGATCTAAGAATATAAAACGGCGGTGTATTTCCAGTGACGCTCTCATTATTTCTCTAGCTCCTCCCTTACACGTATACATAAAACCGCGGACAGTTACTGGCGTGTAATTCTTTTCCCAGCATTTTTTTTGTTTTGTTTTTTATCCCGAGGAATCTTTTGAAATGCCACTTTGGTTCCATTCTACGAGGCAGCTGAATTAATGGTGACATTGGCCTTCCGTTCACAATTAAGATACATGTTTAAATCTTTTGAGCAATAAATGTACTTTCCCTTAAAGCGGTGGAGTTGGGAGGGACGTGTAAGATGTTTCCAAGAGAAATTCCTTTAAATAAACTGTTTTCCTAGAACGTTCTGGGATGCAGGACAAGGAAGTTTGGGTATCATTTTCAGTCATAACAACAGAAAAAATATGTATGCAATAAAACGAGGAACGTTCAAAACTGACATCTGATAAAATGAAGAAAGGGAACTTCTCACAAATTCCGATCTTTAAGTAGAAAATGGTCATAAAAAGAGGGGGCGGGGGAGGTGCCAACGGAAAAAAACCATGTATACTTACCTCGGGTGTGGGAGGGGCTGGAGCAGGTGCTGCCGCCTGTCCTGGACTCCCGTTAACCAGGGGAGCTGCTGTCGCTGGCTGTGCCCCTGCCGGAACTATCACGACGCCAGGCCTGGAATTGGGAGGGCTTTGCCTTAGTTACCTCCGCAAAGGAAGTTTCGATCTTCTTGTTAGTCACTCCATATATGTATGTGTATACTGTATATATATAAAATATATATATGTGTGTGTGTGTACATATTTATACATACATTATCTATATATATATATATATATATATATATATATATATATATATATATATATATACATACATACATATATACATATATATCTCACTAAGGCCTTTTCCAATAATAGGGTGGCTTCAGAGAGAGAGCAAGACGTTGGTACACAGTCGCACTCATCCTTTTAGTTGCTGTATGTACATATATATTTTATATATATATACATATATATATATATATTATACTGTATATGTATATATATATATATATATAAATATATATATATATATATATATATATATATATATATATATATATATATATATTTCTTTACCTTTTCGAGAAGTGTTCGTTGAAATAGGCGTTATTGAACCTTTAGTAATGAAACTGCTGGCTTAAAGTCTCTCACCGTAGGATGGACTGATAGCTGTGCTATTGAAAAAGCTTGGCGCCAAGGGGTTGCCAGGTGGTGGTTATTAAAAGCTATATGAAGATGGCTTTGACGTGCCAAGAGCCGGGGGGGAGGAATTGCGATTCTCTCTCTCTCTCTCTCTCTCTCTCTCTCTCTCTCTCTCTCTCTCTCTCTCTCTCTCTCTCTCAGAGCTAATTGTGAATACCAGAAAGAAATATGAATGTTTCAGCATATGACCGTGATGGAGCATTTATTCTTCCGTGTTTATTGTCAGAAGGTGGGCTTATTAACATGTGTCACATCTCACCCTTCAGTGAACGGCTAAATCGAATGGTTCTTTGCTTCTGGTCATATTTTAAAACACGGGATGAAAATAATATTTTCAGTCCTTGTTATACAAGGGGAAAGATTTCACAGAAATAAATGGTGGGAGGAAGTTTGTCGTGGTTCCTAGAGTCCACTACATTTCAGTCATACTTCGTAAGAAAATACCCCTTGACTAATATATCATGGGCGGAAATAAAACTCTTATCAAGTAAGATGCAGAATTGTCTTTGTACACCATCAGCCAAGCATATAATGATAATGAGTCCGTACTTTGACAGAACCTCGTAATAAATCGTAATTCTCTTCAGTGTCAGTCATGATCCATGAGATAATATTACCTTTAGCCAGATGGGAACGTCATAATGTCAACCATATCCCTATCTGACGATTGCTTGTAAGGTATCCTCCTTGTCAGATGAAAAGAAAATGTTGTCGAGTTTTATAATGGCGTAATAGAGCACTGATGTTCGTCTAAAAAAAAAAATATTGTTTCTCTTATCATATTTTCCATAAGTTTAATTTAATGCCGTCAGTTCACCTCTCACGGTGCAATGTAGTCATTTCTTTAGGTTCTCTGCAGCGTTTCCTCCACCCCTAGCAGCAACCCTTTTCATTCTTTTTAACTGTACCTCCAACCATATTCTCCTTCTTCCATCTTACTTTCCACTCTCTCCTAACAATTGCTATGTGCATCTGCGAGGTTCCCCTTCTTTTGCAACTTTGGAACCTTTATACTCTCTGTTTCCCTTTCAGCGCTGAATGACCTCATAGGTCCCAGGGCTTGGCCTTTAACCTAAATTTTATATTCCATTCCATTCCATAATTGTAATCATTCTCGTCTCTACGTGATATCCACCCTGATTTTAAAAGTATATTTTGATATCATGTTGGAAAAGGTTTCTCGGAACCCTGCATCCATTAAAAAAAAAAAAGTGTTGTTGGGGGGGGGGGGCGACTTCAGTGGCATAAATTCGACCACTGAAGGACATATGCTACATTTTTCTTCTTTTCCGCCTTGAGGCATATTTGTAGTCATTCAGTAAATTTCCAACCTGAGTTTTTTTTTATAAATATTATTGCTAGTCGTTGATGTTCTTGTTGTTTTTTTTTGCTGTTATTGTTGTTTTAGGAAGTTGAATCCTGAAAAAGAATGTTGTACATTGAAGTACTGACTTTAATATCCTTGTTGTTGCCTTTATTAACGATTGTTCTGATGCTTCTAGAATCTAAACTATTCATCAAATACTGTATATACATAAATAAATCTCAATAAGATATAATGCATCGGACATCCAGACGGGAAACGTTTATCATTAATGTTCACATTTTTATAATAAATGTTCATATTTTATTAGTGTAAGAATTTTCTGTTTGCATGGTACTATTATAATGTAAGTAAAGAGTAAATACCCACTGGCAGAGAAAGAGAGAGAGAGAGAGAGAGAGAGAGAGAGAGAGAGAGAGAGAGAGAGAGAGAGAGAGAGAGAGGCAACAGTATGAAAGAAGAATATGCCAAGGACAGTATCTAATTAGACACCTAAGTGGAAAGAAATTTGTGCATATGTGTATGAGATTATGAGTCATACGCCAAGTGACGGTTTCTCCAGGAATAGAAAACTAAAACATGGATGCCAGGAAACATACAAACACACGTAAATATTACGTGGATTATCGACGCTGCGGGGATAGCTGAAGACTCCATGCCAATCTTTAACGATGCTAATTGTGGTCTTTTGTTGAAATTGTTTTGGCACAAAATACTTTGTTTTGATACGAAGAGCTTAATTGGACTCAGAGAATGACTGGCAGAAGGCCTAAAATATCTGTGAAAGATGAAAATGTAAATGTCTTTAGTATTGTTTATGTTTAAATTTTATTTTATTTGTTTTTCTAATAGGAAAAGGCCACAAGGAAATTATTTAATCTTAAGTAGCTCCGCATAACGAGCCGGATTATTGCAGTCTCTTACAGTGATATACCTTCTCCTTATGGTTAGGTTTGATTAGGGTGACACTCGTTTTGGTAAGAGATTTCTTGGTGATTTTGATTAGATTGTATACTCGAGTTTGTCAGACAATTAATAAAATGGATTCTTTTTGAGATTTCAAGTTGTCGCATGCCCAACCTCTGACTGAGAAATTTTTTAATTGCAATATATATGATTAAAAAGCTTTTTTTTTTATTCATTACAAGTTTCTTACAAGTTTCATGGAGAGTTTAGCTACAGAACATCATTGAATTGTTATGTCATTGTCAGTTACTGTCAGGTTTCTTGAGAGATCTGGTCCTGCCGAATTTGTAGGTCAGATACTTATTCCTGGCCATAATGTAATGGCAGTCTTTCTTGGACGACTTCGACTTTTGGTGGTGAGGAGATCCTCTCCCCCTCCCTTCCCACCCTTTGTGATGTTATAGTTTCAAATGTCTCAACTTACTGGCTCCCATAATTTTTTTTGAATGAACGTTGAACTTTTGGCCACACGAAGCAAGTTCCTTTATCACCCTGAATTTCATTCTTGGGAGTCAAAATGATTGCGAGCGCTTGCTAATTTTCTCCAATCTTGTAAATTAGAATAACTGTGAGCCGTGAAATCGTACGCTTTGATAAGCCACTGTATAGGAGAGAATGTGGAAACCACAGGTGTCTGATGGGTGCAAGTGCGGATCAGTAGAGGTGGAATGTGCATCCACATTGCCTTTTGCTGATGCTGTTACATCTCAGGTTTTTAGTCTTTTTCACCTCCCGATTGGTCATACACAACAGATGGGAGAAATCTTTTTAACGTCCTGCGTAAACAACGGGACCAAAATATGTGAAACGCTACTTCGTCAGATGGAAATCATTTAAATCCGATTGAGAAATTGTTAAATCCTATTTAATTCATTTTAAAGGTGTGAAATCCCACTCACTAATTTTGGAGGTGTTAAATCCTACTTTACTATTTTAGCAGCGTTAAATCGTACTTTTTTATTCAAATGTAAGCGAGTTGCAAACTACGAAGTGTTATACAGCTTTTCTTTGTTAAAAGCGGATTTTCACACACTTTTTAATACCAAAATCCCATTTCTCAGGCGAGTCGACGAGACCAAATTATAGAGGCCAGCTCAGCTAGGTTGCCCTTAGTTGTTTTCCTTATACCAGCATTTCATATGGTCGACTGTCACCCTATAACTGCAATGAAATGTTTTCAAGAAACTGTTCTCTTTGTAATTCCTATTGAGACTAAAGTATTTTGATGTAAACGCCATCCATATGTTTACCTTCTACACCAAATTAAAAACTAAACCTTTGTTACAGGGAATTTGTGAAATGAGCAACTCACTTCGGAACATTTGATCCCCGATGGCTAGTACTAAACAAAGCGAAACAGTGATTCCTCTACACTGTTTCGCCGTGTTTAGTACTATACTCCGGCTACAAAAGGTTGAGACTCGAAGTTGATTAGCACGGCTGCTATATTTTTCTTAAACCCGTTCAAACTTTTCAGGAGAAAGGGTGACCATTTGGAAGATTTGGCATTTTTGTTGAGCGGCGCTGCCATTTCCTCGTGTATAGATGATTGAACGAAGTCACCGCGGGTCACGATAATTAGAGGATTGTCTGTCTCATCCTCCATTCGTCAGTACAAAAGCAAAACGAAAAGATCATTATACTTGGACCGTGCTGTGCCTTTTTCAATTTGCTCAATACAAAACTTAAATTTAAAGTGTATATATATATATATATATATATATATATATATATATATATATATATATATATATATATATATATATACAAACATTTTATGTATATAAGTAAATACGTTAGGCTAACATATATGCATGCGTAAACATCTAATACATTACTTAAAAACGAGGTCACTTGTAAGTAAAAACAAACAGCTGGACTGTACTCTCGAATATGTCCATTCTCAAGATTAACCTTATCCTCGAGATTAATCCTGAAAGTGTATCTTTTTGGATTAGGATTAAATACCTCCTTCGGAAAAATGGGAAACGAAATGCATTTCGTCGTGTTTAGTACTAACCCCTGGGGGATCAAAGTCCCGAAGTGCATTTGACCCCCCAGGGGCTAGTACTAAACACGGTGTATCAGTGTAGATGAATCCCTGTTTCACCGTGTTTAGTACTAGCCCTTGGGGATCAAATGTTCCTAAGCGAATTGGTCATTTTACAAATTTGGTAGGGATTTCGTGAAATCCCTGATTTCACATATTCCCTGTAACAACCGTGAGGCAGGTTGTATCTCAGTCCTGACCAACGTAATGTGTTCTTCGCTTTCATGAAGGTGTCATGGGAATGGGAAGCTGTACAGATTTTCAGTAGTTTTCATTTTATACTCATGTCATTACAAGACTATTTTTCCTTTTACCTTGGAAACTATGTTGCGCCATAAAGAAGACCAACATGTATTTGGTCCCAGGAGAAATTAGTGTAAAATTTACTTATATATATATATACAGTATATATATATATATATATATATATATATATATATATATATATATATATATATATATATATATATATATATATATATGGTTTTCGATTGATCCTTTTCATTGATACGATATATGATTCGTCAACTAAACTGGTTATCTCAATATTCATTTGTAGCTTCGAATGCCCCCTTTTTTTCTTTTTCTTCTTTTTCTTTGCATTTATGATGTGACATTACTCCTTTTTACGTGTTTTCTATTCGGTTGGCCTGTTATGATTAGAATTGCGTCATCGGAGAGCCCCAGTAGGAAGGCATAGGCTATATGCCAAGCCTTGGAGTTGCGGGGGCTTGTGGATTGCGTTTGAAGGAGCCAAAGATACATTTGACACTGATACATTTACTGATATCCAGCACGTTCTAAGCGTGTCTCTTTTAAACTACGTCGTATTTCAACGTCTTTCGTCTTATTTAGCGGGTTTTGATGTTTCTTGTGAAATCGTGGAATTAGAGAGTTTGATGTTTACTCATGATTACCTGTGATTATTCTTGTGTTTCATTATTGTGACCCGGGAAATATTCGGTACCAGTTCCCCAACCTTCACCAGGTCTTTTCTGTATGTGAAGGTAGTAAGCAGTCAGCCAAGTAATTCATTGCTGGTAATGTACTGAGATACTGAATGAGAAATTAAAGCAAACTGGTGTGTTTATATTTTTTACATTTGTCATTAGCCAATCCTAACATTACTTTTTGGCATAATGTATGCTATGTGGCACAGTGGTATTTTTAAAACGTGAATGAATATGTATATATATATATATATATATATATATATATATATATATATATATATATATATATATATATATATATGTGTATATATGTGTGTGTGCGTGTTTGTATGGTTATATTTGTGTAAGAATGGAACCTGTTGACGTGTATATGTATTGTAATTTGGAGTAAATGTTTCAGATGATATTGCCTGAGAGAAGAGGTGAGTCATACAGTAGGTTAACTAAGGAAGGGATTTTGGCATATGAAGAAAAGTACGAAGCCTCAGAGTGTACATGGAAGCTAAGGTAGGGATAGATGAAGGGATTGTTAAGCCACCTCTGAGCCGTTATGATTAACTGTTTGCTTAATATGTATAAATAAGAAGAATTGAAATGGTGAGAACATGACACTCCTAAACCCATCATTTAAGAATTTACTAATATCACCATTATTGGCATACATTGAGAAACCATCTACAAAAATTTGACAGTCCTGTTATCGTGATTGACAATGGACACTTCTCTCGAGTAACAGCACCTCATGTAACTCTCTCTCTCTCTCTCTCTCTCTCTCTCTCTCTCTCTCTCTCTCTCTCTCCACTAAACCTCTTGTTTTCCCATCCTGCAATTTACTGGCTGTACTGTATATCCTCTTCCTGACCTCATATACTCTGCCACGTCCTTGTCTTTGACTCTTCCCTTTTAACACATTTTCTCCTTATGTACCCTTCTTCCTCCTTTTTATCAAACTCGGTTGTCTTAACTACACATACAGCTATATTTACACCATTTTTTCTCTAACCTAAAGTTCTTTCTCTATCTTAACTTTTGCTTCAATAGAATAGTGATCACATGCCTTCAGCCGCTCTTCATTTCACGGTTACATCCATCAGTTACATCCATTAGTCTTTCGTGTACTCTGTACTAGTGCGCAATCTAACACATTTTTATTCTTCATTTTTTCTTTCCGTAAGTATGTGCCCCTATTCTTTGATACCATGTATGTCCAAGAGTGAGGCCCCTTCCCGAACACCTGATCACAAGCCTTTTCCAATTTTGCATTGGGTTTAAATAGGAATTGTTTTTCTTAATGCTTTATCTTTTCTACTTTTCTGCGTCTCTTCATCATTATATCTTGAGCTCTTCTGTGCTGCTCCCACCTCAGCCATGTTTCCTTTCTTTGGTTTTCCCTCGACAGTGTCGTATGTCTGGTACGCAACCATGTTCATGGTTCAGACCATTACCAGTTTTATTTACTTTTTTTTTGGTACTCTCTTGAGGATTCTAATGTAGGTAACCCAGCTTTTGTGGGGAACTCTTGGCAGGAGAGACGAGACAAACTGGGTTATGTAATTGCAACTCTGTAAAGGTGATCACGATAATGTTGTTTTTGCTGATACTGTTTCTCATGCGTATGTGATGATGATGAATAGTGATGATGGTGACAATTATGACAAAGAGGCTACAGCCCTATTTCTCTAGACTAACTTTTCCGGTATAGTTCTTAGATTCTATTTTGCAAGGGTATATTGAATTGACTTCGGAATTTAATTGTGAAAGTATTACATCTTCCGTGGTTTATACTACTATTTAAAGTATTCTTAGACCCAGTTTCAGTTCACTATTTTCATTAACATTGCTTCCAAAGTTTTCACTTAATTTTTTCTCAAGAGAGCCTGTAATTTTGAAGTTACTTCATCAGCGAGAACTTTGGTTTCAGTTCCCGACAAATTTAGGCACACGTTAACCCCCTTACGGCTCTTTTGATCCAAGTAGTGCATTAAGTATTCGGTAGTTAGCCGCTGCCTGAGTGTGAGGACTTGGGACCAGCAACCTCTTCTCAAAATGCTTGGTGACAAGTGAAAGGCTAATTTATTCATTTTGTGGACCGTTCCCTTTATGAATGGATTGGTGACGTTATCCCATCGATGTTAATTCAAAACTTCTGGTAATCAGCAGTTCATTTCCTGTGTATGTTTGTTTTTATGCAACAAGTATACATTCCAAGGTTGCCGACTGCCCTAGAACAAGAGCCCGTGCCAGCATAAGGCTAACTTAATCTAAAACAGACGAACGTACAGTATTTGGAGATTTTTTATACCACTCACCGGGAAAAGATTGCGTTATTTCATTTCCTGAATTCTTAAGGACTGAAAGCAATTAGCATGAGCTTCAGAAGGAGTGACTGATTTATCATTTATGGGATCCACAAACAACCATTTACGAGAGGCTCTTCGCTTTGAGTTAGTGTGCTTTAGTGTCTGAAATCACTGGAACATCGTAGGCAACAGCATCATGTACCACTCCTTACTACCACTTCGGTGGCTGTTGATCACTTTTTGGAGCTGCTCTGTTAGGGAAAATAGCGTATGAAAAAATTATATATGTATACACCACATACAGTACATATATAATTTATATATACATATATATATATATATATGTGTGTGTGTATATATATATAAGTATATATATATATATATGTGTGTGTGTGTGTGTGTGTGTATAATATATACATATATATATTATATACAGTAGGTTGTTGTTATGATGGAGAGGGGGCTATGGGGATAGCAACTTCGTCCCATAAGTCTGAAAGAGAGCCGAAAGGTTATCAGCTTATGTAGCAACCCACTATCGGGAAATTGTTATAGCTGTATATGTATATATATATATATATATATATATATATATATATATATATATATATATATATATACACAGTATATGTAATATATGTGTATATATATGTATATATACATGTATATAGATATATATATATATATACATATATATATATATATATATATATATATATGTATATATACATGTATATATATATATATATATATATATATATATATATATATATATATATGTATATATATATATATAGAGCTATAACAATTTCCCGATAGTGGGTTGCTACATGAGCTGATAACCTTTCGGCTCTCTTCAGCACCTATGGGATGAAGTTGCTCTCCCCATGCCGCCTCTCCAGCATAACAGCAACTTACAGCAGTCGACTGTTGTAGTCATCGGGTATATAATTCATTGTTTAGGTCAGCAGGGATACGATGGGTTTTCAGGAAAAAGGCTAAAATGTCCTTGTCTATGTGTGTCATGTTACGTATTTTTACATTGTTGGAAACTGCCGGGTGTGACTCGCATACAGACATTGTTCGAAACTGCCCAGGTGTGATATCGCACACACCTGTTTGTATAATAACTCAATTACCCTCTCGCACCTGTAAAAATGTGCTCAGTCCTTTTCCACATTTTTTGTGTATTTGAGAATGGTATAATATATACTTAAAATAATTAAACATGACCATGATTATTAGTTTTATATTTGACTGTTGTTTTTCTTTAGTAGTTTGAACAGCTACTGAGCAGCTATATGAAACTTTCACATGGCTGGCCCGGAGAATTTGTTCATAAACGAGTTTGAGAATTTGAAGCCTAATGAAGTTGGGCAGCAGAAAGCAATGCATTGCAATGCACCCTGGGTTCGAAGCACCTTTGCCATAAACCTTACTGCGTGCTAGGTGCACGTAGTTTCTGCCCCAGTTCTCGACCGGCCAGTTATGTTAGGAATGTAGTTTATGACTAACTTTTTTAATTCGAAATTTCAAGTTTTTCCTATCACGTACTTAGGAGCTGAAGAAACGGAGAGCGAGCTTGGCAAGATAAGAGAATGGGAGGGTAAACAAATTGCTATTAAAAAAAATAACGTGTTGTGTGCTAAATAGTTCTGACGTTGAGGCTTAACTGTGTGGGAGTCTCTTTTTTCTTGCATAAAACTGTTTTTCTTTGTTGTTTTTCTTCGAAGATGTCCTTTTCCAGGGAATGATCGCTTTTTTAAGAAAAAAAAAAGCTAATTAAGAAGAAGAAGAGGTACTTAAGGCTGGTGTAAGAGAAGGAAGGGAAGGGGGACACGGTGGCTTGGTCATGTGTGCATAGCAAGTCTGAAAATACCCGAGACATTATTTGGCACCGGGCGCTCGGAAGACAACCCACTTATGCCGCCACCACCCATTAGCTTGTTGGGCAGAAATGCCCCGTCACCCTCCCAGTGTATACTCTCATCAACGAAGGGGAATAGGGAAAATGATTTTAGCTGTAATCGTCAGGTTCCTGTAAAATGGAACGAATAGACTCGTCGTACGCCTTCACATATACTCGTACAGGAACACTGCATATGATCTGTGAAAATTATGTGTGCGTAAGCGCAAATACATACACCGTTGCATGCACAGGTCCGTGCGCACACATACAGACACGCAGTCATCGTCTCTCTCTCTCTCTCTCTCTCTCTCTCTCTCTCTCTCTCTCTCTCTCTCTCTCTCTCTCCGCCTCTTCCCCTCCCCTGTTTTCTGCGAAAAATTTTGGCGATGGAAGGTGGCGGAAGTTGATATACTCAGAGCATATAGTCTCGTAAGTGTATTTGGCTGGGACTGAAGCCCCACTTTTTATATGTGAATTTTATTTTAGCTTGTTTACAGTATGTGGGATGTTTGGCTGTAATATATAGTGTGCTTAGAGAATGAAAGGAAAATGAGCATGCGTGTATGTATATACATACATATATATGTATGTATGGATGTATATATATATATATATATATATATATATATATATATATATATATATATATATATATGTGTGTGTGTGTGTGTGTGTGTGTGTGTGCGTGTATATTCGTGTATATATATATAATATATATATATTATATATGTGTGTGTGTATATTCGTGTATATATATATATAATATATATATATATATATATATATATATATATATATATATAGACAGATAGATAGATAGGTAGATAGATAGATAGATATATGCATGTGTGTTTACATGTAGCGGTTGTATCCGTACAGGAACATATAAACGTGTGAGTGGTTACTGTATATATTTCCACACACACACGCATATGTCCACGTCCTCATGTATTAAATTCATGAGTTAACATATGTGTCACGTGAAGGTGGTCACGTGACCAAGTAGTGTGCCAGTGATTCATTCTGTAGGAAAAAAAATCATTTAATGTTCTGGGATTTCCAACTTGCTTAATTTTGGCAAGGGAGGGAATACGAAACGTGTGGGAGACATTCGGATGAAGTAGAATTTTCAAGATATCTCGATGTTTCGAAGACAAGAAAAGAAATTTTACCGGAGGATCAGCCATTTAATATCCACCATAGTTATCTAATTTTTTATGGTTTTATGCCTCAATCTATCATGGTTTTCACTTGAAACTTAACCAGGAATGATTTAACAAGAGCTCTTTGATGAATTAGCCAAAATGATAATCGGAGATGATCTAGCTCACTTGCCTCCGGTTTAATGATATAACTCTCTCTCTCTCTCTCTCTCTCTCTCTCTCTCTCTCTCTCTCTCTCTCTCTCTCTCTCTCTCTCTCATTTTGTAATTTTATGACATTCTACCCTTTGGTAAGAGATCCCCCATGTTTTCCCACCATTGTGTCTCTCTCTCTCTCTCTCTCTCTCTCTCTCTCTCTCTCTCTCTCTCTCTCTCTCTCTAATGCACATGATATCGTGTCCAAATTGCAAGGAGGTGTGAGAGTCGAGAGAATGGAAGCAGAGGGTTATTGAGGTAGTTTAGTGGTTGGCAGCGTAGGTGCCCTTTCTTGCACCGGGGTAAAGGATTTGGAAGAGTGCCACGGCTGCCAAGAACGCGCTCTTGAATGTGTGTGTGTGAGAGAGAGAGAGAGAGAGAGAGAGAGAGAGAGAGAGACAGACAGACAGACAGACAGACAGACAGAGGGAGAGAGGCCCACCCACTCACTCAAACTATTTCTACGATACGAGGAGAAGGGGATCGGTTTCAGAATGTGACGATGCTTCGTAAAGGGAGAATTCGTTTGTTTGCCTTTTTGTTGGTTATTGAAGTGTTTACTCATGCGTTCTTTGTTATTTATCTTACTCATTTGATCATATATATATATATACATATATATACACATATATATAGTATGTATGTATGTATTTGTACATATGTACACACATACATATATGTATGTAAATATATAATTCTCAACATTGTTTTCCTTGTTAGTGGTTGGCTCGTAAGAAAAAACTTAGCTGTCACTACAGCATTCGTACTTTCACGGCTGAATCATGGATGAAACGCAGAAGACTCACCAACAGCGCATCCAACCCCCAAACACTCATGACGTCATTCATCTTTTTTTTTCACACATTTTCGAGCGTGTGTGTATGTGTTAGTCAAAGTGTAAATGTAGCAGTAGTCGTTGTGTTTTTGGGTTTGTAGCCGAGTGAAAATTTGTGTTTATATTTTCCTGAGTTTCTAAGCCTTCACGTTAATGTTTCGCAAGAAGGCTGGCACGCAAGCGAAGTAAATCCTTAGCCTCATTCCACGTTATCTAGCATCGGTTGCGCGATATTGTGTTGGCACCAATGTTTTAAATAAAATGTAGTGGCAGTTGATTACTTTACAGTGTCGATATGGAAGAATTTTCCAATTTTCTTGTCAGAAAGTTTTGCTTAAAATATTGATAAAAAGGGTTTTGGAAATTTTAAGCAAAATACTTCTGCGTTCATGATTTACTGACTTTATGCAATTAAAGTGACCTTTTCAGTGAATTTTGAATGCCATTATGACATGCTTTTCTTTATTTTTTTTTTAATTCAAAAGGCAGTGGCTTAGGTAACCCAGCTTTCTTGTGCACCTCAGGTCCCAAGAATATTAATAAATGAAAAAAGGTTACGGTTCAACTTATTTTTAAAGAATGAAAGGCCATAACATTCACACAAAACAGTCAGGCGCTGTACCATACAGTGCCGAGACTAATGTTTTTGGCAGGATTATTGTGGAAAAAGGTTGCCTGGCGGCTGGTTATGACGAAGTTACCTGAGAAACGTGAACTTTCTCCCAGACTTCAGCCAAAAAAATAACAACCCTTAGAAAAAAAATAATAGAAAAGCCACTTTGCCAAAGAAAAACAAAATCACCACTTTGCGGCGGGGAGAAAGAAAAAGAGAAGAAACGTCCTGGGAAAAATATATTGATTTTGCTGAATTGCTTTCGACTGTTCTCTCAGGAGTAAGTTAAAAGATGCAGGCCCTCAAACAGAAACGAATAAGGCCGACATAACATTAAATGATAAAGGAAAGAAGATTCAGCATCTTGAAAGTACATCTCGTTTTCAGAAAGCAGATTTAGCAATTTACAGTGCGATGTACCTTCCAGACTAATCTGAAGTAACTTAAACACCCAAAATGTCGTTAGAAATGAGAGTTTTCCCAAAGTATTCCAGGAGAAGTACCTAAGATCTGGACGGGAATGGAGAGAGGCAAGTTTCTTGTTTCCCAGGTACAGTGGCTGCCCGTTTATCTAAGTAACCGAATCCCCCTTCATATATAAATCAAAAGCTGTTAGAAAAGGAAGAAAAGCATGAGAATTTAAGGGAACAGTAAATGATATTAGTCATAAAGTTCAATTTCATATAGAAATTTACGGCGGTATCACTAATTTCGTCATCTAATGCTCATATATCTTATGTCTATGCGTTTATACTTGTGCATTCTAGTATTACTTAGTGTTAATTAGGCTGTTAAAATATTAGATTCGTCAACTCTCATACAAAGGTAATCAACAAAAGCCTCCTCCAGTAAATAAGAAATGGTAATTCTACTTCAGATAAACTGTCAGTGGACCCAGCGGGTGGTATAGGTGAACCATGGGGAATTTGGGTAGCATTCTATGCCCTCGGGTCATTTACGAAAATAGACCCTAAAAGTTGCTTTCTGAATTTAATGCTGGATAAAGATTCCCTACCTTATCATGGGCCGTCTTTGTATTCTTTATTTGTAGCTCTCTCTCTCTCTCTCTCTCTCTCTCTCTCTCTCTCTCTCTCTCTCTCTCTCTCTCTCTCTCTCTCTCACTACTGTTACATAAACAGAATACCCAACACAAGACGTCCCGTTTCCTTCAGTAAATTCAGTCATACCTGTGATGCAATGAGCGCGTGACATCATGCACAATTAGCTGATGCAACGGGAGACCAGAGTGAGTGATGTTTTATTCAGCTGCAGAAAGATAACCAGATGATCAGGTTTGTGTTGTTGATGAACCCTTCATGGTTAATACATAATATGTATATATATGTATATATATATATATATATATATATATATATATATATATATATATATATATATATATATATATATAGACGAACACACTGTAAATGTTCAATTCGAATGTGTGGAGATGAGAACACTTGCGCATGTTTATGGTACACATGAAACGTACTCATAATATATATATGTGTGTGTGTGTGTGTGTATGTGTGTGTGAATTATTTGGCACTTATGCATGCGTGAATTTTTATATTCATAAATATTAAGCCACATTATCTTGTGATGTGTAGTTCACTTTATCACGAGAATAACTTACACACAAATGGAATTTTAATTACCGTTGGATGTTAGTTGCTCTCGTAATAATCGATTGGTGAAAGTCGTCTATTTATCGTTGTATCTAAACCAAAGCCCCAGGTTCGAATCCCGGCATGAGCAGAAGTCTTATCGAATTAATCCTTGGGTGTAACTTTTTCCCTGGGCGTAGTGAATTTGATATCAAACCATATTTATTGCTTAATACACACAAACATACATATATATATGTATCTTCTTCTTCATATATACATATATATATAATATATATATGTATGTATATGTATACATATATATTTATATACATACTTATATATTATATATATATATATTATATACATATATATTTTACACACACACACATATATATATATATGTGTGTATATATATATATATATATATATATATATATATATATATATATATATATATATATATATATATATATATATAAATAAACAGTAGTCACTGCTACATTCTTACTTTTAACTGTTGAGTTACGGATGAAATTCTTGCGTAGAAAAATTCCACAGCATCGGCTACATCATATGCCTACACAGGAGGCTTATTAGTAGCGTGGCGAACCGCCGTACATGTTACCCTGCTTTGTCGCTTCATCTAGCAAGCACTAATACATCCTCGTGCTATCATTCCAGCCTTCTGAAGTTTCTCTTCCACTCTCTCCTAGCTCTTTTGAAGATTGTATTCTTTTCAGCAACTGATTGTCGTCCGTTTTTTCACCATAAGTAAATCATCTCAAAATCTGCTAATCCAGTTCTTCACCTACGATAATCTTTTTACCACATCCTTTTTTCTCCACATTTCTCACCCTTTCTGTTCGAGTTAGCCACATAAATGGCGCTATATCTCGACCGCAGCAACTTTGCTCTTTCATTTGCATTTAGTAACCACACTTCACTTCCGTAAAGAACAGTTGGCTCACCTTTTCCTTCATCTGTATTGCAAAAAAACAGTAGGAGGCGGACATTTTATGTATTCAAACTAAAAAGAGCATCATATTGAAGTAATTTTATCTTTTCTTCAGATTGGTTACTCACCTGACCCATGGGTACAGAGTGAATAACCCACATGACCTGGTCCATATATGCTTGAAATGTAGGTCATCGCTAAGTTGACGCGAATATGTAGATCTGAGCCAACAGCAAGCGAGTGGGATTAGATGGATTAAGGAAAATTGATCCGAATCATTATTTTCCATTTGTCCAATTACTGAAAGTTTAAATATTGCAGCTTGGTAGAAAAAGTGAAATTTGATTATTAAAGACAAACCCTAAAAGGTGGGAACGGTAGAGATTAGTGTAGTGGCAAAAGGTTATCATTGGTGATAAAATGAATCTGTGTTTAGAGATGGTTTGGTCACGCAGAACAGAGTGGAGGACGATAGGTTTGATAAATGAGAATATAATTATTCAGGAGTGCTTTTGAGACAGGAGGAGAGGCAAACCATTTAAGGCCTGGAGAGACAGCGTAAAAGAAGCATTTGAATGAAAATATCCTAATAGCCAGGAAACACAATAGTGGTGCAAGGTCGAAGTGAATGTTGCAATGGGCGTACAGGGGCTCTTTGCGGTGCTGGTGAGCCCTTTGTGAAGGTTTATGGAGCGCCTAATGTTGTGGAATATTTTTGCAGAGAGGGTTCATCCACGATTCAGCAATTAAAATATGAGCTGTTTTTTTGTGGGCCTTCATTTTTGTGGGAGGTTGCTTCCAAGCCTTTTATGAATATTTGAATATTTTGAGTAAAATAATAACAGTCATGGTAAAAATCCAGTATATACAATTTCATAATAGTTTATAATATATATATATATATATATATATATATATATATATATATATATATATATATATATATATATATATATATATATATATATTGTGTGTGTACAGTATATATATATATAATAATATATATTATATATATGTATGTAGGAATACGTATTCTTCCTTATGAACATTATGTTTTTAGAATTAGCTCATGAAAAGTTATTAAGGAGTCCTAAATGTTATTATTGGCGGTAGCAAAGATTTGTCATTGCCAAACTTTGACGGTTGTTTGGGGATTGTGTCAACGGGGCTGCTGTAAAGAAAAGAATGCTGCTGCTTTTAGAACACCGAGGGTTAGGTATGTGGTTTACTCATGCTTCGGGAATGGCGCATCTGAAGGAGATTTTTTCCATTATTATTTTCCGTTTTCTAAATACATAGTATAATCTTGGGTCACATTGCAGCAGTTGTGTGATAACACAGATTTACACACGCGCACAGACATAGACACACACACATATGTTTATGAATATATATATACATATATATATATATATATATATATATATATATATATATATATATATATATATATATACATGTACACATACATTTAGGCGTATGTGCTTGTGTATTTACGTCTACATACATAATTGCTACATGCATTTGGTGTCTATTAAAAAGGATTTTGAGCAAATACACAATATATATATATATATATATATATATATATATATATATATATATATATATATATATATATATATATATATATATATATATATATATATATATATATATATATATATATATATATACAGTATATATAATATATGTGTGTGTAATTTTTATATATATATATATATATATATATATATATATATATATATATATATATATATATACATATATATAATGTTTATTTATAAATGCTAGGGCTGTAGGTATTAATAATAAAAATAGTAAATGTTCACTAAGAAAGTCAACTTTGCGTCTGGTCACTTGAAAACTTATTTCATCACGTAAGATAATTTTAACTTATGTTATCAGAGTCGGTTATGTAACTCGTCATGTCTATAAGGCATCACAAGTATGACATTGATCCCAGTATGTAATCTTGGTGTCAGGAAATATCTGGATTCAGGTTGAAAGAGCATATGAGGTAAGGTAACTGACCTTTGAACTATTGCCGTTAGATCTACCATTAACCTTTCGAAGAACGGTTCTTCGAATGAAATTGGTTAATGATAATAAATTTGAGAATTTGTCTCAAATAACTTCAAGCATCATGCTGAATTTAAGTAGATCTTTCACACCCCAAGTTTAGAGAATTTCTTTGATAATCCATTAGCGGAAAGAAATTTTGCGATAAGTGTCTGAGACTGATACTACTTGGAAAGATGGTCGTCTTAGGAGAATAATTTAGCCTTATGATTATGAGGTGGAAAGCATTTCTGCTTTATTCTTAGGGTTGGTTAACGGTTCCTTGGCATATTTAATGTTGTAATAGATGGCGCTGGTGTGTTAGAAGTATCTGACATTTGGCTTATCTAACGTTAACCAATCTGCTGACGTATGCTTGATTTAGATTTTTGCATGGAGCAGGTTCAGTGCTTCTATAACGGCTTAGCCTTTCCTGAAAGAGTACAGTAACTAAGAGAAATAATGCGATACAGTGAAAGCCACAGAATAAGTGATCGTATACACTAGAATCATGTGCATTCAGTTGAGCAATGTAGTTAATCTAAGCAATCACTTCTGTCATAGTATACTGTTACCAGCGGCATGGCATATGATAGACCATGCATGACATTCTTTATAGGAGGCTCTTAAAAACTGTAATAATTTATGATAATAACGAAGCAAAGTGTCCCATAGATTCTTTACGTTTAAGATAATAATTTCACATATTTAAGAAGCATCACAAGTGTGTGTGTGTGTGTGTGTGTGTGTGTATAAAGACGTTTTCTTTGCTACCGAGTTGCTCCAAAAACAGGGCCACTCTCATGCTTTCTCTATTTTGAATCTTGGAAACTTCAATTTCATTGACATATATTTACACTCGTGTAAAATTCTCCTGATTCTGTCGTAGTACTGTTGTTTGACGTTATAAGACCCGACCGGTCGTTGGCATCAGGGCTAGGTTCTATTTTCGAAGGGTTGCCAAATAACAGAAAACGGGTTGTGAGAACGTAATATAGCCTATCAGAAAGAACGAGCCTCATAGAAAATGGGATCTCTGGTTAGATTCCCGCAAGGTTTTCCCGTTTTCTCTCACATGGGATCTATGTTTATAAGATTATTGTCACCGCAGTATTTTATTATCTTTTGTTATCACATCTTGTGATTAGAGTGTTTTAATCACTACTGTATTAAAGTGAAAATGCATCAAGTTATTTTTTCTAAAATATTCCCCTCTCAGTATTTTATCAGTGTACCACGAAGGAATCTCGAAGATATTTGCCGTATCAAATTCTCTTAAGACGTCTGGAAAGCCATTATGATTTTATTTAAGAGCGTAGGCAGGAAATTCTATCCCCATACGAAATCTTGTGGATATCAGGGGACTGTGTGCCAAGAATCTTCTCACTTGTGATGTCAAAGACTTGATTTACAGCTTGTTCTTGCTGTAACCTTGGTTTTTTTTTATGAGGGAGGGAAGCATTTATCTCATTCGTTTTTGTTTTTGTTTTCAAATAGACAATCTGACTGTTATCGGGGAAGGCAGATGTGAACGTATTAGCTTTTACTAATACGTATCCGTTTTCTGATTCTGATTATTTTTATCATTATTGTTTATGTTGTTGCTGTTGCATTTGCAGTGAAGTTCCATCTAGCGAATGGTGGCTTATTTTTGTTAATAAAATGTAATGGTATTTAAACAGCGTCCTGCTGATTCTTCTCATCTTATCCATGTGTAACATACTTAACGTATAGCATAGGATACTTTTTAATAGGGTGATCATGAATTTTAAAACGGCCGCAGTTGTAAATGTAAAAGGAACGCACGCTTATTTAAATATGTTTAAGTATAATTTTTATATCTTTTCCCTCCGAGGGGATTGCTCTATAAGGAGCCACTTTTCCGGACTTTAGGGAGTAGTTGTAGTCCCCAAGATGTTCAAGGGGGCTTACATGCCAAAGGTGTCTGGTATTTCTCATCTGACAACTTCGAACCTACATATACGATCCTTTCTCTGACTTCTTGCATCATTCCATCAAAAGAAGAAGAAGAAAAAAAAAAGGTATTGATCAGGCATGGAGAAATAACACGTTTATCTCCATTCTGAAAATCAGTCTCAAGAAGTTATCTTCTTTACTATACATTCTCAACACACTTCACACTGCAGCTTTTTCCTAGGTCTGTTTATGGCATGCCAGCTTTTCCCACCCACCTTTCTGTTTAATATCTCCTTGTCTAAACAGACTGATCTTCCCCCATCAATCCTGGGTTACTTTCTCAATCAGAATTCCACTGTATAAATTTCCTGGTTTGCTTAGTAATGTAACACCTTAGTCACCTTTATCTTTATACAGTAGAATGGCCCTTTGTTGGCCGAACCGGTTGAGCTTCAGACTGTCATTCGATGGGCCAGAGTTCAATTCCCGGGGCCGGCTGATGAAGAGTTAGAGGAATTTATTTCTGGTGATAGAAATTCATTTCTTGCTATAATGTGGTTCGGATTCCACAATAAGCTGTAGGTCCCGTTGCTAAGTAACCAATTGGTTCTTAGCCACGTAAAATAAGTCTAATCCTTTGGCCAGCCCTAGGAGAGCTGTTAACCAGCTCAGTGGTCTGGTAAAACTAAGGTGGAACTATACAGTAGAATAATTATTCGTCTAACCCATTTCTGTGGAGATTATTCGTCATGTAGACACTATCATCCTTGGTCCCCCACTGAACCACAATATCACCACCATATAGTAGCATCTCAGTTGAATTGTAATCACATCAGCTCTTGGTAGCGTTTATCCCTACCCTCTGCGATCTTCCACTGCATTCACTTCAGTGTGTTAACATCTCTATTTGCATCTTTTTTTCTAAAATCCATATGTTCATTAACCTTTATTTTACATGTATTTCCCTGCAGAATAACTTAATATTCTCCGTAATATTCTTGTACTCCGTGCTCCATTTACCCTCTGTATTTTCATTATTTGCCTGGTTTTCTTATTATTTTCTTGATTACCCTATCCTTCCTCATGTATGCCTGTACACTATTTTTTTTTTTTTTTTTTTGCCTTGCAATTACACCCCCAAATAATAATTTTTTCTTCATTCAAAACTTTCATATACTCATCCCACTCGTTACTGTTGTTATTTCCTCTTTGTACCCACCTACACCCACAAACACCCCATAGTCCCTATGACTCCATCCCAGAATATGACAAAACTCATATACTTTTCCTTTAAAAAGTACATAGTTCATCCATTTCATATGCTCTCACATCCTTCTTATCAAATCCACTTATTCTTAACTCTTCCTTATCCCTATTCTTAACCCTTCCTTATCCCGTTGGGTGAGTCGGTAGAGCTTCGGACTGTCACTCGACGGGCCGGAGTTCAATTCCCCGGCCGGCTGATGAAGAGTTAGAGGAATTTATTTCAGGTGATATAAATTCATTTCTCGCTATACTGTGGTTCGGATTCCACAATAAGCTGTAGGTCCCGTTGCTAAGTAACCAATTGGTTCTTAGCCACGTAAAATAAGTCTAATCCTTCGGGCCAGCCCTAGGAGAGCTGTTAATCAGCTCAGTGGCCTGGTAAAACTAAGGTATACTTTTTTTTAACCAATGACAAAAGTATATCGTCGTTGTTCCAACCCCTGGGTGTCCCACTAGTTTCTGTGGTAAGCTTCAGGGGAGGGTTCCTCAATGAAATTGCAGTTCTGGGTTTACCAGCCTGTCGAAGGAGAGACTCACTCTGTAGAACAGAAGCCTCCACTCTTCCCTGGAAAACACCAGAAGAAGGTCCCCTTTGTTGGACAAGGGACCCATTTTTCACCGCTACCTCACCAACTTAAACTTTATCTCTTAACTAAAAATGACCCGACATCACTTCCAACTGAGAATAATTTTCCTGTCATAATGTGGTCAAGGGGACCGAACTGTGTAAAGCTGCGAGTACTTTGAATAGTTGTTGCAGTTGTTATGGTTGGCTGGCTGGCCGTCTTATGTGGTAATCAGCGTTAGATCATAGCTACCGTCTTCTGACTGAGTATTTCTGTCTCCCTCCATTTGCTCATATATGACCTTTATTTGTAACTCCATTCCTCCACTCCCTGCTTTTCTCTGTTGGCACTGCGTTTTCAAATGTTCCATTTGCTGTTACACCAATCGGATTTGAGCTATGGTTCGTATAAACGTGATTCGATCACTGACCACTTTATCTTACTGTGCCACTTTTTCTTGAAATATTTCTTGAGGAAAAGAAAGGCAAGTATTTCAGAAAGTAGTGTGAATGTTTGATCAGGGGAGAAACAATACCTCAGTTGAGAAGACGAAACATTATTTTCATAGTGGGACCCAGACATAACCTTGATACTTTGGTGCAGATTGACAAGTCTTAGTTGAGGATTAACTCACAGTGAATGATTTTGCTTTCTCGATGAGCGTGTTTGTGAAGTACTTGAAGCCTTTCCGAAACTGCAGTTGATGGACCGGCAATGCTCGAAGTACTTTCGCTTAGCAACGGGAGCTCACCACTTCTCACTAATCTGATTTGACAGGAGTGTCTTGCGTCATCCTAGTGTGTGTATATATATATATATATATATATATATATATATATATATATATATATATATATATATATACATATATAAATATATATATACATATATAATATATATATATATATATATATATATATATATATATATATATATATATATATATATATATATATATAGCATTTCTAGGTTTGTGTTAACCAGTTCTAATTGGACTGAAAGATTTACTCTTTTACTGTCCCTGCAGTTGTCTTTCCCAAGGATGGCTGCTGGGTTATATCATACTGAATTTTTGTTCCGTGATGGATGAATCGTCCTGAGACAATTCGTCACATTTTCTCTAAAGTCATGACGTCACTAGTGGCATTTCTTCGTGCCATTTTGACACAGATGTCATCATTAGGATCCTCAGGCGCACCCAAGTGGCTGGCAGAGAAGTGGACGGTGATGAATCTGCTATTTTGCAGAATGACTTGGCAGTATTAATAATCAGAGATATTTCAGGCATGCTGTTTATTTTTTTTCGAGAAGGAATAATTGATTGGATAACAATCCCTTGCGATAGGGAGTGAGAAATGACCAAGTATACAGATGTATCTGTCATGCATTTGATGCATACTTTTCTGTAAAATTCCAGAAAATTAATTTTTAAAGCACCAGAAATTATATTTGTGCTTTATACTGTCTTATCCACTATGTCTCATTCTTAAATGAAGTTTCATGTCCAAATATATGTTTGGCTGTCGACATCGTATGCAGAAAATATGTTGACATCAGTAACACGTCAGTTATATTGCTCAATGTTGCAAATGCCTACGGTGTAGCTAGCAAAATAATCTAGAGATCTATCTTGTTTATGCCTCTAGCGGTTGTGATTTGATATAAAGATAATCTAGTGACTGTGACCTTTACTATTTCTGAAGAAATGCATGAAATTGTCTCAACCTGCTTTTAACCCTTCTGCATAACAAGAGAGAGAGAGAGAGAGAGAGAGAGAGAGAGAGAGAGAGTATATAGTTTTATTCCGTAAATAACGTAACCAAGGGGCCTTTTGTTTTATATTATCATTTTATCCCCTTCATACTCCTACACTGAAAGCTCATCAGTAGGTGAGCTATTCATCCCTGTTTATCCAACCTTTTCAAGGTCCTCCTCAAAGTCACTTCCTTAAACATTCTTAACCTTACAGGAACCCCTCTCGAGGCTTGATATCATTCAGCTCTATCGTTTTCATTCAACAAATCTTCGAAATACTCTCTCCATTAACTCAGGGGTGCGCACACACATACATACATATATATATATATATATATATATATATATATATATATATATATATATATATATATATATATATATATATATATTTGTCAAGAAACATTGGCAGTTTTAGAAACCAATCTGAGTAGGTGTGGAAATTCAGTGAAGATTGGACTAATACGCGGAGTGCATATTAGTTAGTCTTATTAGCGTGCTGATGTTGAAGAGGCGTAATGGGACATGGCATAATAAGATAGAAACGGATACTTTATGATGCCTAGTGTACGCTAGAACTAACGGTCCCTTTGGAAAGATTTAAGGAAGATGAAGAACGCAAATTAGAATGTGCTGGGTAATCAAATATAGATAACGAAGCTCAAGAAAAAAAGAAATAGAACATGTAAAACAAAAATAAAGCGGATGATGCTGTCAAAGCCTCTCTCCCCCTAAGACTTTCGAATATACTCGCATTTTACGCACTTGTCCCCCTCTGTTCTTTCCACATGACCAAGCAGTCTCCAAAGATGCTAATCCATCCTTTAGAGTTCATATCACAACTTCACTCACATTCTCAATCTTTTTTGTTTCAGTCGTATTCAGCCTCCACACTTTACTCTCATAAAGTAGTTAGATCGACAATTCCCTTACGCCGCCCCACCCGTGTTCTTGATTTATCTGTCGCTACATTTCTCTCGGTAACTGCTTACATTCCTCCATCATCCATGTTAACTTTCACTGCTTCACCTTCCTGGTTTCCACTTATCTCCGTAGCCTTACTCTTGCTCACTGTTACTCTCAACTTTCTCTTCTTTCAAACTTTCAAACTCATACATTAGTTTCTAGAGGGCACCGTTAATTCTGTAATGTTTAAACATCAGTTCTTCTACACACTATTCACAACTCATTTAATGTTTGAAGAGAGCAGTGTTACTTGTTGATAATAAGGATGATAGGCCGGGTACACCTGGCAAGTGTTGAGTAGATTGGAAGGCTGGTGTGCAGAAGATATAGGTGTGTTATACAGTGTTTGTGGGTGGTGTCGTTGGGCTGCTGAATTCTTTTAAATACTGATTTATGAATCTGCTATTTTTTTATCACCGTGTGACCAAAGTTAAGTGATGAGCATTGTAGTGACTTCTGTTTTGCCGGATTTTTATTTTAGGGAAATGCAGGTAGTACTATACCAATTGTTGCTGCTTTGTTTCTTTCTTATTGTAAACAGGAGACCGCTTAAGGAGTTTTTGGCTCTGCCAAATGCTCTGTATCGCAGTGGTTGAAGACTTAAACTGTGAAAGTATGTAGGACCTTATGGAGACTTCCAAACGATTTTAGTTTGATGAATGAAAGTGAATATTTGTCTGACAAGGGATGATAGTGGTTTTATTTCTTGTGCTTTTGGTGTAACTCAGAATCCTTCCCTGTGTTCTCTCAGACTAGAGATATTCGCTTACATTAGGGGACTCAGTTTTTCAGGGATGCAGGAGCAACTGCAGAAACGAAAATAATTTCTTAAAGTTTTCGCCTTGAAGGAAACATGGAAGAGAGCTATCAATTGTGCTACTGTTAGTAGAAATCTTGGCTCTCTTGCTACAGAAGTAAGAGCGTTGTCAGATAATGCTTTCACATTTGGGGACCTTTCAATCAGAATGTTTCCTGTCCTGCAAAGTATAGTGTTGAGTAAGATTCGTAGGTCTCTCTATGGGCTGTTTTTTTTTTTATCTTAGAGATGCTTACAGATGGAGGGAGACAGTAGAGTTCTTAAAATCTAAATTTCAAGACTAGATTATAAAGGTAGTGTTTGTTATGTAAGTCAGTAGGGAACGATTTCACTCTATAGCATGTTTATCTTCTTGTAAATACAGATTAAAAACGAAATATCGTATTGGAAATCCGGGAAAACTCCATTTTGATATTACAAATCTGTATATGCAAAATTGATGAAATTGTTTTGAAGCTCATTAGCAATATCAGCGGTGGGGCCTTATTTGTAATTGGGCATTTTCGACTGGTTAATAGGATGTCATTACTTTAAAAAAACTTATTTGTCTTATTCTTAATTTCATATTTTCGTTATTTTCACAATCTTAATACCTAATACTTTATACAGTGATGATAAGAAATCTTATTATATAACACCATTCAATATTGTAAACCGTTTTAAAAGTTCAGACGTGCAACCATACACAATCGTTGTAATAATTTTGCAAACGATCTACTTCCAGTGAGCCAAACGCAAGGGAATATTGTTGCCATAGTTACCAGTAGTTGAAGTATACTGGTATGTTTTCAAATAAAAACTCTCTTTTAGTATTTTAATTAATTTAGCGTCGTTAATTGACTTCTAGAACCGATTGCGTGGTTACGTGACTCCATGTAATTCACAGAAGGTAAACCTAGCCAAGTCTCCCGTTCTTTGAAAAGAAAATGGGTAAGCAAGGTAAAAGAAAACGTAACTTTAGTGATGAGCATTTACAGGGATGACTAATGCAAATTTAATCCCCGGTTCACACCGCACAAGTATCTGTTGTATTAATTACCAAAGTTTTAAGCTAAGATACTCAGATTTACTCATTTTCAAAGGTTGACGAACATTTTTTTTCTATGGATATTAATGTACCAAACTGATTTGACTACAGTATATAGTACAAGAACTCCATCTAGCGTACATAACATTCATGATTACTAAAGGGCGGGGACGTTTTATTAAAAAAAAGAAAGACAAAAAAATTGGCAATGTAAAGGGGAAGTGATTCGGGTAGACGACGATGTAGGTGGGCAGGTGTCTCGAAAAGAACCATACCTTAAAGATGCCACTCCTTCACTCAATGAATTTAAAAATACAGGTACGGGGACGAATAAGGCCTGTGGGAAGTACAGACAGACATGCAAACAGGCAGATAAAGAGAGCGCGTGCAACCACTGAAAATTGTGTATTAAGGGTGAAAGTAATTTTGGCAGTGTAATATAAAAAATATGTCTCCTACGAAGGATAATAAAGGATCCGTCATGTCTGAACCAATAACCAATACTTTATCCTAATAATGACCTTGGCCATGGCATGCCCTAGTGCCGCTTTCAATTGAGTACAGGTAATTTGGAAGAATGCCAGAGAATCTGAGAGGAAGAAGTGGCGGTAGAGAAACTGAGAATGTATCTCTCATGAATAAAACCAGGAAGCTAGATGGTGCAGCGTCTGGAAAACTGAAGAAAGGGGACAACTGCTTATAAAGGATGAAGAAAAAAAAAAGAAAGCTTATTTCTGGGACAGAATCTTGTCACGTTAATTGCCGTTTTCCTTGGAAATACTGCACGTACATTTTGCACCTTGATTACATAGAACCATATAAATGTCAGCTTTGCATTTTCCTCTTAAATAATGATGAAGCGTCAATTCCAATATAGTTTATCTCATTATCGTCAGTCTGAAGAGTTCAAGACCAGTTCATTTAAAGTGCTAAGCACAATTTTTTTTTTTTTTTTTAGTTTTTCGTAATTAAAGCTGACATGATTTTCCAAAGTTTAGATGCAAAATATTTATGGTATTTCTTAGGAAAACGGCAGTTACCATGAGATGTTTATCCCAGAAATAAATAGATTTTTCAAATGAAAAAAGGCACCCTTTGCACGCATCTGTCACCATCCTTTAATTTTCCAGACGTTGCTGTATTTAACTTTTCTAGTTTTAAACATGAGAAATGTAATCTCAGTCTCTCCACCACAATTTCTTCCTCGCAGATTATGACATCATAAATAGGTCAAATAGGTCTTTGGCACTTCCTCGTAAAGTAATATCACTAGCATTTACCGCCACTATTCGCAGCCATCCAATTAATGCGAGATTTTGTGGGAAAGATTTGCCAGGCGGAAGAAAATATGTTTTACTCTCTCTCTCTCTCTCTCTCTCTCTCTCTCTCTCTCTCTCTCTCTCTCTCTCTCTCTCTCTCTCTCTCTCTCTCTCTCTCTCCGTTTCTTGACAAGCTGACGCTACGACGGCAGCTTATATTCTTATTCAGTTATAATAAAGAAACATTACAAGAACAGCCAAACCAATTAAGGCTCATTGGTGTAGATGATTCAAAAGAGACTTAAACGCAGCAAAGGAGATGAGGGATAAAGGCAAAAACATAAACGCAATGAGAAACTGAGGGTTAGTCTCGGAGTGGCACATGTGGGGTTTTTAATTGCTCTTTTTTTCTGCTCGTAAAAACTTTCCGCTCATTTATGTCATATCCTCGTGAAAGTGAAGAAGAATTTAATGAGAAGTAAGCTGGTGGATTCCGCACGCCAAGTGATGTTGAAGGAGGCAAATGTCTGTGCTGTGGAAAGTTTTATATTCCGAGGAACTTTTCTTAATTGGACCGTGAATCACGAAGGCTCACCTTTCCATTTGATTTAGAGCATAACTGGTGGTGTTAGAGCAAAGAGTTTAAATTGTACGGTCGGTTACGAAGTGATGCACAGAATTTTTGTATGCTTTTGTTAGAGCTTTGTTTTTGTTGTGGAGATATGAATAAATTAGGTATAAACACCCTCCGATTCCATTCCATTTTAGGAAGGCTTCCCTCAAATTACTAATATTATATCCCCTATACAAGACCATTTGAAAGGGAAACTATCTCCAGTTTACTTTTATATCTTTATCGTTTTCCTGTTCTTATATTTACCGTGATATATGAAGAAGACTATCAAATAAAAACAAAGAATTTAGCAACTTTTTAAAATTTAGAATTATTGAAAATATTTTTTTTTTTCGACCATGGCATCTTGGTTGAGTTTACTACTCCTAATTTAATTAAGTTTTTGTCAAAACAAGGAGGGAAATTTTTCTCGATATTGCCCGAAAAGGAACCGATTTTGAGTCTTTGGTAATGAAGCGTATCATGTGTTTTAGATCTCTCAACGGTATTATCCATCAGAGTATGTAGCACCAATAATCTCTTGATCCTTTTTATGATTTTTTTTTTATAAAGAAGTGCAGACCCATTTATAATGCTTTTTTTAATACCTCTTCAGCAACAGTTGCAATCTGTAGTATGTTTTGGTGCTTTTCCGTAATTTCCTAAAAGTTTGGCCTTGAGGAGTAATGTGCTGAGTTATAATTTCGTGGAACATGCATCATTCTATTGCTCTAAATATAACATTACGTCAGTGTAAATGTTCTTGATGATAATAGAACACTGAACAATAAAAAGTAGTATATCTCATGAATAAAGAACCATTGTGCTTCACATAACTTTCTACTTTAAAAATCTCAAAGAAACCAATTACTGTGTTCACAAAATGACTGCAGTTCCACACCGTCATCATTATATCTCATCCCTCAACGTCGCTTGTCTCGTTCCCTTTATTTCACGCTAAATGAATTTGCCTTTAGAGAGCAAAGCATTTTCAGCTTGTAGGAAACAAGCAGAAATTCACAGCCCGTGAAATGCCTTATGCTTGGAATTAGACAAGTTATGCATATAACTTGATATATTTAACGTACGTCTTTCACCTAAAAGAATGGCACAGAGCGATTCGTGATTTCCTGGTGCTTTATATGTAGGCAAGTCGTAATTTATATTCTGTGCTTTTTTTTTTTTAAGTACGCGGATAGTAATATGAATGAAAAAGTTATCAAGTTAACTCCTGTCAGATATGGTAAGAGTATTTTCATAACATTTCCATGGCACGTTGTGAGAATGTTCATCGCCTTTATGAAAAATAGAGGAAAAATTGCTTAATGGAAAATTTTCTTTCCTGCCACTAATATTGAAATATTAGCACATTTTGTTCAGCATGTCTTGGAGGACTTAAGAAACAAGGAAGAGTTGGTGAAAATAAGAAAGTACATTTTGTAAAAAGGTTAGAGTTACTTTGCAATGGAATTTCAGTAAAGCGAACAATATTAGGTTTTGCTAAATTCTGGAAACCGAAATAATCAAAGATAACATCCCCAAAAATTCTGATAACCTAGGAATTATTCGCTCTTCAGGGGTCATTACTTCCAAATCCCACCATTAAAATAGTAATTTTCTTCTCTGTATGCATGAGTGCGGGTGAATATATTATATATAAAATACAGTATATAATATATATTATATATATAAATAAATATATATTCATAAAGCTACAAATGTTGTTTAATATCAAATTCACGCTACTTCGGGAATATTCCCGATGGGGAATTATAACCGAAGGGGAATTTATAAGTGATAAATGGATCGGTACTGCCGGGTCTCGACCCCTCGACACAATTACCTTCCAACAACTCCAGTCGACGGTCTACCCACTGAACCCGAAGTACCGTAAATTTGATATTAAACATTTGTAGCTTCTTGGATGTATATAAATCACGGGTTGATAAAAATTTCATATATGTATATGTATATGTATATATATATATATATATATATATATATATATATATATATATATGTATATAATATATACAGTATATATATATATATATATATATATATATATATATATATATATATATATATATATATATATATATATAATATTGTGTATGTGTGTGTGTTGGTGTTTGTCAGCAGGAAATCCAAAGAACGGATGAGCTGGTTGTCATGAACGTGCCGAAAAACTTTATTCAGAGTATTACCATTTGCTTGGCATCAATGAAGATTAGGAGGTTTATTGCAATGAAAAACCTTGCCCTACAGTAACTTTCTCAGGAGGTTAAGAAGTGAAACCTGGCAAGGCCGCACCTTAGATTCAGGAATTGTAATTGGTGATGATGATATCCGCAGGCAAATCCCGAGTGAGGTTAGGTTAGGACATTATTATCTTCTCTCAGCCTAAGAGATTTCTGCCGGATTTCGACCTTGAAGCGTTTTGGGGCAGAGAAATATTTGGTTATGGGTCGACATTGTTGAAGGCTTGCTCCTTATAAGTGCACTTGTCTTGCGTGTTTCTGTGTTGAAGTTTAATTTATTAAGGGTATGATTTTATTTATTAATATGCTGGAAATGGCTTGTGCACACACCCATTAGCTTTTTATACCTCCACATTTAATTCAGATTTTATGAAAATGAATACACACACACACACACACACATACACACATATATATACATAATTACATACAGTCTGCTGATCACTTTTATAGACAATATATATATATATATATATATATATATATATATATATATATATATATATATATATATATATATATATATATATATATATATGTATATATATATATATATATATATATATATATATATATATATATATATATATATTTAATACCCACAATGAGTTCTTTAACTTTGAGATTTCCTCGTACAGTACGGATATTCTTGCCAAGATAGGCCTTGAATCTGAGGTTGCTAAGAAAATGTATATAATTCGTAATTCAGGTCGAGCATACATATATCTCGAATTCAGGTACTTTTTAATAGAGCTTCAATAGAGCTAAAATCCCCATCATCTTACCATAATGTTTTGGCAGTTAATAGTTGGTTTTGAAAGAAATATATTAACAGAACTTACTTTTACTATATACTTTTAGCAAGATTATTGTTTATGTAGGTTTGACAGTCACAGTTATTCCGTAACGTCTCGATTTCCTCGCGCTTTTTGGATACACAAATCATTTAAAAGCATTGACGCCGAAAGGGGGACAGGTGGAAAAGCTTTCACCATACTTGCACTGATCTGAATCCTGCCCCAGAACTTGGTCTCTCTCTCCTGAAGTTTCAAGGACCAATATATACATACATACATACATACATACATACATACATACATACATACATACATATATATATATATATATATATATATATATATATATATATGTGTGTGTGTGTGTGTGTGTGTGTGTGTGTGTGTGTGTGTGTGTGTGTGTGTGTGTGTGTGTGTGTGTGTGTAATATATCTTCGGATGTATGCCATGGCAGTAGCCCAAGGGAAAACTTGATTCCTTCCTTTGTGTACAGAAACTCATGGATGTTTACAACAAAATTGCAGCTTATGAAAGACTGTCTAAACAGGAAACATCGCTAGATTTAGGATCTGGGTTACCGTACCCGGAAATCTTCTATGCGTCTAAAAGGCACTTAAATATAAGTGTAACAGTGTGCATGTTATTTGATATTTGAATGTTTGATTTGTGTTTTTTTTTTTCTCAAAGAAAACATTGCCAAAATCATATACTGTTTATTGAATTCAAATTGTGCCGTTTTTTCTTATTCAATTTCTTTCTATAACCAGTCAAGATTGAAGAACAGTAAAGCTAGAAAATAAAATTCTTGAATATTTCTTAGAAACAATAACGTAGAGGAAATATTCGTAGCTGTCTCAGGGTTCATCTTCTGAATAATAATAATAATAATAATAATAATAATAATAATAATAATAATAATAATAATAATAATAAAATAAATACTAACAACGATAATAATTATTATGATTTCTTTTCAAAAACTTGTGACCTGTAGTAACTTTATGTATTGATTGAACTTAGTATTCGGGTGCATAAACGTATCGTAGTGAAATCAGAAGACGTCGAAAGGATTCAGAGCAATTCTACTTAGGTTATTTTAAGTTGAAGAGGTGGAAATGCATTTCCTTGATAATTTACTTTTTTGTGCTTTCGAATTGGTCAAAAATCGAGTAGTAAATCGCGTTTTGGTTAATTAGGACACGACCATATAGTACAAGTCTCAGACTAAACACTTTTTTTTTTTTATGTAAGGCTCACAATCTCAGTTTCCTTCAACATACATGCATATATATATATATATATATATATATATATATATATATATATATATATATATATATATATATATATATATTACCACAGGTGAAAAATAAGAGACGGGGTGTGGGTCCTGACCGGTTTCGACTTTATATCAAGCCACTGACGAAGGACTGATCAGTCCTTCGTCAAAGGCTTGAAATAAATTGAAACCGGTCAGACCTACACCCCATCTCTTATTTTTCACCTGTGGTAATGAGTGATAAATGAATCACGTACAAAAGTGATAGTAATCATATATATATATATATATATATATATATATATATATATATATATATATATATATAATATATAATATATATACATATATGTATATGTATAAATATATATAGGTGTATATATACAGAATATCTGTGTATTTATATATTGTAAATATTGATTATCTCGTAAATCTTTGTCGCTTATTTATAGCAAATAAACAGCAAAGACTGTTGAAACAGTTCTGTGATTAAATGAAAAACGAAGTATGTAGAGGGTAAACACGCCAATAGTTAGACTCCTGCTGGGAAAGGAAACGTCAGGAAGACATGTAATGGAATGTAGAAAAGAAGGAAAATGAAAATCAATTGCCTGCTTAGTGCGAGGCGGGAAGGGTGGAGTTCGTATATGACTGGATGGTACGAAAGCCAGCTTGTATGAAACAGTAACCAAGTAGATTTGGGTGATTCTGCTCATGTTTTCGTTGACGTTCCCTTTCCCAGCAGGACTCTAACTATTGGTTTGTTCAGCCTCTCCCTACTTTGTTTTTCATTTCCTCACAGAACTGTTTCAACAGTCTTTGCTGTTTACTTGCTATAAATGGGCGACAAAAATTTACGAGATAATCAATGTTTATTTATAATAAATGAATACACAGATATTCTATATATATACATATATTATATAATATAATATATATATATATATATATATATATATATATATATATATATATATATATTATGTGTGTGTGTGTGTGTATATATATATATATATATATGAGAGATGGGTTAGTTAAAGCGTGAATAACTCTGAAATCATACGAGAAAGGCAATAGTTGTTAATTTGCGGAAGTGTAGGAACACAAAAGATTCTTAATATTCATAAAACGCCAGAGTATTCGAAAGATCAGAGGCGTAATGCAAAATACATATAGGAGGATGTGTTGCTGATGACGAAGGTGCATGAAGGAGGTATGGTAATCCACATGTAATTCTTCTTCTTTGGTTCAGCTATTAAAAGAAAGAAAGATGTCGCAGTGACTGCGGTTTGTTTGTTTCTGAAGCCACTTGCTCCTAAATAAGGAATCATCCTTATTATTATTATTCCGTATTCAGGATTGTTGTGTTAAAGAAAACATGACACCCACTAGACTAGATAATTAACTAGGGTTGGTCGCACAAATTTGTCGCAAAGGAAATAATAACAAGTATGAAACGGAATACTTTTTCATGGGAAGGACGTGTAACATTGCCTTTGACATGCGAGAAACTACTACTGGCCGTGTTCCAACCACATGTGGCATTTCATAATAGAAAAACACATACCAACGGTCTTGGCCGACAGTTTGGAAGAGAGAGAGAGAGAGAGAGAGAGAGAGAGAGAGAGAGAGAGAGAGAGAGAGAGAGAGAGAGAATGTACAGAAATATATATATATATATATATATATATATATATATATATATATATATATATATATATAAATATATATATATATATAAATTATATATATATTAAATTATAAATATAACATACATATATATGTAATATATATATTTATGTTTATATATAATATATATATATATATATATATATATTATATGTGTATATATATGTATATGCATGTGTGTATATATATACTATATATAATATATGTATATACACACATATATATATCCACTTACATACAAACATACTCTCATTCCCCTTGATGGCTGTAACCTCTCAATTCGTAGCAAGGTCTTTTGGGATGAGGTTGCTATCACCATGCACTATAACACGCAACAATCGACCGTATAATTTCACTTCTTAGGTCAGCAGGGACGCAATGGCCTTTTCAGGATCAACTCTAAATCCCACACCCCCCAGAACGTTCTCCCAGCTTTCGAAGTTGCGGTAGACACACGCACACACACTCATACACGTATTCTTATTACTCGTATTAGGTTTCAGTACGGGATGGTATAGATTCCAGGTTCTTTAATTTACAAATTACAAGCTTTCGAAGACATACAGTCGTCTGATTTAGGTACCGAAGAAGAAGGCTGTATGTCTGCGAAAACTTGTACTTTGTAAATGAAAGAATCTGGAATCTATACCATCTCATCTTATTGAAACCTAATACGAGTAATATGAATATGTATACACAGTGAAGTTGTGTGGCTATTTTGTGAACACATATATATACATATGTATATGTATGGTTTTTTATCATACATATGTGCGTGTGTATGCTGTTTCTGTGAATGACCGTATATACATCATACCTGTGGTTGCTGAGATTCATGGGAACAACGACCCTGATAGCCATACTTCCCTGTATCCCATTACACTAATCAAACAAATATTAGTATATTTATATATCGCACTAGTAATCATCGAGGTACATGTATATACACACACTGGCCTCATTTTTGTTTTGACCATAGAATATGCCGAAGCTTTTAAAGTGAGATCGAATTAATTACGTTTCCTCTCCCTGTAGATGAGTGTTAAGAGTTTCCACTTATGACGATTATTTGAAACGACTGTTGTGGTAATACATAATTCCTTACCGAATAACCAAATACTCAAAAAATCTTTTTTTTTTTTTACCTAGTGTCTAATTCTACACACAAATATTCCTCAGTAAACCATATTTCTAATAGTTGGCAGTTCCTAAGATCAAAGCAATAGTAACTGCCACGTTCACCCTTCAGATAATGAACATAAAGACAACTGTCACATCCCCAGCTCCTTCGTATACCAGCAGTTAGTCTACCCATACCACACACACACACACACACACACACACACTGATTCTCACCTGTACGTTGCGCGCGCGCACACTTGCATTCATTGGACATTCTCTTCATTTGCATCACCTCTTCCAAACCATCTAGCCAGTACTTGTCGCTCTCCCTATTGACCTCCATTTTAAAACTGCAGAATTATACGCCATTGTCACCAGCACGTTTTTCATTCAATTAACGTAGGAGAACCTCGTCTCTCGGCTCCTACTTTCCACCTGTGCTAACCTCTATACCCATCTTTTCCAAGTCTGTAAATTTCCGGCTCTTTTAACTATTCTCCCTCCTGTTATACTATGCAAACCATTCACCCCATTGTCTTTCATTTATTTTCTTCCATTCACTTCAGCATCCAAGCTTCATTTTTGTAGAGCTGAGACAGTATCCATGTTCATCGTTTGTTGTGAGAACCGCTGGGTCATTTACTTTTTTTCGCATTAACACCTTTCCTCTAAAAATCTTTTTCTCAAAGGCCCCCCAAAATCTTCATTTTTCGATCTTTGCCCTTGACGACCGTATGTATTCACTTAGTGATAAATACTGTAGCTTGTTTGGACTAGTATGGTAATTTTATCATTTCCTTGCCATTCCTTTGTGAGTATAAGTATTATTTCAAGTGATAATGATGGAATCTTTGCTCTTCCCAATTTTATTTAGTTTCTTGTATATATAGACTCAGAAAAGAATGCACTGTGTATGTAACATTGAAGTGACGCACTTTCCATTATTTTGTTAGGAAAACATCCTCTCAACAGATGGCGTGTGCATTCTCTTTGACCGTTGGCTTTGCTCCATTAGTGAACGGAAGTCTTGAAAGTAACACTAAAAATTTGTCCCCCTAAGAGAAAAACTCCCTGGGTGTTTTTGCGTTGCCGCTTCCGGGTTCTTGCTGTTTGTTAAAGGGTAAGCGCTCTCTCTCTCTCTCTCTCTCTCTCTCTCTCTCTCTCTCTCTCTCTCTCTCTCTCTCATTATATATATATATATATATATATATATATATATATATATATATATATATACATACATACATATATATATATATTATATATACATATGTATGTGTTTGTGTGTGCGAGTGTGTGTGTATGTGTATGGGTGTCTGGTTCTGTATAATGTGTATTTTGCAAGTTGTTAACGATAAGCCATTTTAGCTGGGCGTTTTTAGATGAAAACAAGATGGAATTAAGTATGCGAATAACGAAATGTCTGCTCTATATATATACAATAGACATAAAATATTATTTCCTGATATGTTGCTTCTTATTTGTTACATTACATATATATATATATATATATATATATATATATATATATATATATATATATATATATATATATATATATATATATATATATATATATATATACATACATATATATATATATATATATACACACACATATATATATGTATATATATATATATATATATATATATATATATATATATATATATATATATATATATATATATATATATATATATATATATATATGTGTGTATATAGGCTATAGACCTGTTTGTGTTTTTGTAATATGATATTTTTAAAGAGTATTCAGGGTACGAAAGCATGGAATAATCTAAAGCATTCTTAAATGTGTGTAATTACCCTAGTTACCTAAGTTCGGTTAATAATTTCTTTGCGTCATAAATTCATACTGCGGTAGCTACTATTGACTGATGTATTTATTTAATCTTGTCTCTGACATTTTCCACCCGGAGGATAACTAGGTTACCTGTAAAGGCTATCCTCTGGGATAGTTACCTATTGGCCGATAAGATTTAAGATATAAAGAAAGGCGATTTCTGCCTGTGACAGTCAACTTTTGGCGCATACTACAAAAGGTGCGATTGAGTGATTCGTTTCAATTATAATAGTTAGTAAGTCGTGGTAAATACCTCCGCCTGTGACGATTATCGTAGATAGGACTAGCTAATGATGGATATGTTTTTACATAGATTGAAATACTTGTGACTGAGACACTTTCACAACTGTAAAAGTTACCTTTTGACATGAATGGCGATCTGGTTTCCGGCATTGTTGAAAAGGTCCGCCGCCTGCTGGTGGGTTATGCCTTTGGTGTCGGTACAACTGATTCTGGTGATGATGTCGCCCTTCAAGAGCGTGCCGTCGGCCGGGCTCCCCACTAGTACCTGAAGGAGGAAAAGAAAGTGAAAGGAAGATCTGGTAGTAGTATTTTTTCTTTCATTTGATATTTAAGACGAATGTGGATTGTTTAACACTGTTATTTAGGCACTGCATATAATGAAATCTTGACAAAATAAACAAATATTGAATTCATACGCGCAGGTAATGCAGTTATCATTTAAACGTAGTAGTTAAAATTGCATACATGTACGTCTGTTTTCAAGGATTTTCTTTCTTGACACAAACACTATCGAATGTTTATATCCTGAAGGGTGATCGCTTGTGCAGAAGGCACAAAGATATCCTACGGAGCTAAGCTTAAAATTCCAGTCCTCATAAAATTGTTTTCAGCGCTCCTTGTTAAATTCTAGTTGCATGTTAGTCGAAGCTCTTAATAATTTTTCGTGTATTATCTTCTAGTGTTTCTCTTGTGGCACTCATCCTCTTTTCAGCAGTCATTTTTATTATTATTATTATTAATACTATTATTATTATTATTATTATTATTATTATTATTATTATTATTATTATTATTATTATTATTATTATTATTATTATTATTCAGAAGATGACCCTTATTCATATGGAACACGCCCGTAGGGGCCGTTGACTTGAAATTCAAGCTTTCAAAGAATATGGTCTTCATTAGAAATCAGTAACAGAAGGCAATGGGAATACAGAAAGAAGAGATCACTTGTTAAAAAAAGAACAAAACAGATTAACAAATTAATAAATAATTAGATAAAAACGTAATTAAATTTTATTAGAATAAAAGGAGTATGAATTTGGCAGTGACCATGTCTTGCTTTTCTTTCGGAAGGCACTCCATGTAAGAGAGCAGCTTCATGTTAACACAGAATATATTTGCTTAAGCATTTCTTATTTTAACCTGTTGTTTCTGTTGTGGAATTCACCCTTGGTTCAGCAGTCACGTATAAATATTATAGTGCCTTTCTCTTGTTTTCCTCACCGGAACCACCCCATATAAGGGAAATGGCTTAATATTAAATAAATCGGTGTGTACAAGTCCCCTTACAGTCCTCCGTTTTATGGCGCACGACGTCGAGAGAGGTAAAGGAGGCATTTTCCCAAGCCGTGTGTGTCCTTCCCCCCCTGGGAATGACCCTGACATCAGTTGCCAAAGTAAGCGGGCATTTGTGCACCCACCCCCCACCGATTGTAGAACGGGGTTTATTGATAGTGGCTGATCATTTCTCAGTGTCTCTGCCTATTTGTCTTGTTTTTTTCCTTCCTCTGTGGTATCTGTGCGGGAGTTATGTTGATGAAGACGAGAGGAAATAGTATGGCTATTTACCATGATTAATTGCAGTGCGGCTTGTCGAGCAAATTGGCACATTTTAAGAAATGTAGTTTGTTCATATTTTCACGAGGAAAAATTGCGAAGGGGAGGATATGTATGTGGTATGCAGGGGGCATACTGTTGACACCGGGTCTGTTGGCACTGTGCCACGCTGTCCTACTCCAACAACTCGCGGGTTGGGTGAAGGTCACACAAACAAACGCAAAGTGTTCCCGGATAAGCAGATGTAATATGTGTCCCCAATTTCCTATACATGAAAGATGCAACAGCAACAACAAGAAATAAACGGCTTAGCGCCGCTGTCCGGAGCATCGCCTCGTTAAATGTGGCGCCACCAACACTGCAGCGGCGTTCTTTCGGTGACCTTGCAAACGTCGAAGGGGTTTTGGTACACAGAAGCTAATTCACCGAGTTTCCTGCGTGCCACAGCTAGCGCTGATTGATTTTCGCCCTCTCTCCAGAAAAAAAAAAGTTGAAGAAGCACGTAAGCAAGGTTAAAACAGAAATGGTACCTGGTGAAAAGAAGTTAGAGAACGAAAGCGTCTGGGAATCACATGATATTGGCGTGAAGTCTCTTATCCGCCCCTAACCGGCAACTAGGCAGAGAGAGAGAGAGAGAGAGAGAGAGAGAGAGAGAGAGAGAGAGAGAAACATTGGCAGACAGAACATTCCTGGCAGTTTCAACAGTCTCAAAGCAGACACATGTGGCCTTTGAACGTGTTAATGGAGGAAGCATCTTCCTTCCTGTTACCATGTCATCACAAAAAAAAAGTATTGCCTGTATATTCTGCTGACATTTCTGCTCTATTGAGCTTTACTTGTAATTCCCATTGCTTTAGGGGTTCTATGCTTCTCTATGCATACGCCCGTCCACACGCACACGTACACACGTGTATATGTGTATATGTGTATATATATATATATATATATATATATATATATATATATATATATATATATATACATACATACATACTGTATATATATACATGTGTGTGTGTAATGTATATGTATATATACATATATACATATATATATAATGTTGTATAAATCACGAATATTAAGCCATAGATATTGTTTAATATCCAATTCACTATATCTTGGGTACAACGTAAACCCAAGGGGAATTATAATTGATAAGAGGTTCGTCCCCGGCAGGATTCAGATATCGATATATATATATATATATATATATATATATATATATATATATATATATATATATATATATATATATATATATATATATATATATATATCGTTTAGCACGCATTTAATTCATGGAAATTTTCTTTTAAGTACTTTTAAAACATTTCTAATTATATTTAAGCACTGTCGTAAACGCGATGGCATAAACATATACAATCTTACATACACACTTATACATATTATGTATGTGTGTGTATATATATATAATTTTGCAAGGTAGTTATAGAGTATATTTCTTGTTATTATATATCTCCTCTTGAAATAATACTCTCCACCATGAGATTGGTATTGAAACTAAGTCTATAACAAGCACAATGGCAGTGTCTTGTCTTCTCAAACAAACCAAGTCGAAGGCCAGGTGATCCTTAGGATTTGCGAGAATATGTACAGTACCTGGACAAGATAACTGTGGACACTGACTCACCCGGGAATTCTGTCCTGGTCAGAGTTATTGCTGCAGAAACAAGAACAGCTTTTAGATAGTTTAGTCATGCGCTATTTTGGGCACAGCACTACAGTGGTTGAGGGATAAGTAACTGGTCTGTATTTTGATCTGCTATCATTTGTCTTTTGCTGTTGTTGGTACATCCATTTCGAAAAGGTAGTAATTGGACCTCCTCTATCATTTAATAGGAATGTGATCAAGGATTAACTTACTTTATTCGAAGACCTCTGCAGTTTGAAAATAGTTGGGAATTAACAAAAACGCCTTGCCTTCATAGTCTTGTAATAGGCTTTCATAAGTGGAATTTCAGTGTGACTGATAATTTGCATTAAGAGTTCTCTATTATGGAGCAACAGCAATAACAATATTTTGTCAGCATGAGGACTTTTGTAGGCAAAATTAATATAGTTTGTGAAAAGCTTTATTTTGTAAAATCAGGAATTGCAGTTTTTAGATGTTTGTCTTAAACCAATTATTGTTTGGATTCAGTGTTCCTAAACCTTAGATATTTAGGGCCGTGCCACTAATTTTAAGAAACCGGGAAAGTGTGTCACACCAGATCACAAAAAAAAAAATCTTGGCGCTTGCTTAAGTAGGCCTAGTCCTTTTTATGTCAGACTTTCAACCACAAAACTTAAAATCACTCCTCTCCAAAGGCGTAGGGAGTTTTAGGAACATCATCGAAGAGAGAGAGAGAGAGAGTGATGTCATTTAAAAGGGCAGGTGGCCATTGGAAAGGCCTCTGCCATATCCTAAATACAATGGAGGCTATCAACCAGGGTGCCAAGTTGGTCACTGAACAGGATAACATTTTTGTGGGAAGGTGTAAATAACAGGGCGGTAGGTGTTCGTGTCTCCACAGAGAATATGTTCTTACTGTCATGAAATTTGTTTTTTTATAAATAACTATTTCTTCCATACTGCCAGAAAGGGATCGTGAAGTGGTTGACAGGGCAGTGATGAATTTGTTCATTATTGGTAAGCAGCCCATTTTTTTTTTTTTATTCATAATGATGATACAAAACTTGTCGTAGGTTTGAGTGATTCGAGATCACTCTTGAATCCTCAGCGTGTCTTTATATCTCCGTATGAATATGGCCGTAGGTCCGACCTTATGTAGGTGAATCTTGCTTTGCAGTAAGGTTTCTCAGTGTGATGTGGTAATGAAATAATTAGGATTTAGTTTTTCCTGCTCACTATATATATTTGTTGAATCGTTTACCTCGAAGCAAATATTCCTTTGAGTTACCGGAAGAGTTCATTTTTTAGACCGCCACTGATTTGGTGGACAGCAGCATTCCTCATTTGACTATGTTCATTGACTATTTTTTTTTCATTCATATTTGTTTCGTGTATTAGTTGAGTTGTATACTGCACAGTAAATATTCCTTTGAGGGCCTGGAAGAGTTCACTTCTCAAACCGCCACTGATTTGGTGGAGACGCGCATTCCTCAAATTACTCTATGCATTGACAATTTTTTTTTTCCTTCAATCGTAAGGCAGTGGATTTTTCTTTATCGCCTCGTCTGTTTCAATGAGTCATATTACCTCATTTCTTTCAAGAGCAACGTCTATAGCTTCCCTCTTTATTTCCTCCGTTCCCTTGATTCTCATCTTGGGCACTGAACTTGCCAGTTCCCTTTGCTCATAAAAATAAATTACTTCCATTTTACCACTTTTTTGGGGGAGGGGATTATTTTATATTGCTGTAATGATAGACTGCATTTTTTGAGAACTATTACTAGGCCGGTAAGTAAATATCAGAATAAATCTGGCAAATTATTTTAATCGATAAGGCATTTAAAATTTGCTAAGTTAATTTTAAGTTAGAATTTGATGGATGTGGTCCATCCATATTTCTCTCAAGTACCAATATGAAATTTAACATTGATTCCTCTTGATAATTTTCGTATGCCGTTTGGGTTTGTTAAAAGATTATCACTAAGGCGCTTAGTTAATTCTCCGATATTTGTAAATGCTACTAAAGGTTATAGATAAGCTTGAGAAAGGTTAACGGAAATTGCCCTACTAATATAATTAGATCTTTTTTTACACGTTTCTAAACTCGAAGAGGTTTTTCCTCTCATGTTTTTATTGATTTTACCGGGGCATTCTACTCTCTGTATTTGAAGAACTCTTCTAATTGGAAGTAAATATAATAAACCAGTCTTTCAGCGCAACTCCATAAAGTGTTGTAAGAATTAGTAAATAATTTTGTTCAGTAACAAACCGTTTTCTCTTATGAGAGGCTGGGGTTGAGTTTCTGAATCTCTCAGTGCAGCATTCACTTCGTGCATCCTTTAATTAGTGTGAATGAAGGTTGGAACCCATGTGCATAAAATCTCCACTGTTATATATATATATATATATATATATATATATATATATATATATATATATATATATATATATATATATATATATATATATATATATATAGACACACACACACAATGAAAGGCTCACTGGCAGCGTCGACCCTCATCTATGGCCAAACATACTGAGCCAGCAAAAGGATCTTCCTTTCCAGCACATCAGCTGCTTCATCTAGCCAAGTAATTTTTCGAATTTGTTTCTCTTAAACAGACCACTCTTCATCAAAGCACCAAATCATATTTTAAAGCATGCTAATATTCAGTACCGCATCGTTGACATATCTGGGTATTTCTCACACTTTCAATCCTACTCACACTACATATTCCATGCAGGCAATTTATCTCATATATTCATATGTGCATGTATGTATATGTATATAATTTATTATATATATTTTCATGATGTTGCCTTGTAAAATGTATGTTTCATAGTTTTGATATATTTACTCTTCTATTTATCATGTATTATGTGTAATAATAATAATTGTTGAAATATTGTATGTAGTGTAATATCAGATCTCAAAAGAATTAATGATTTAGTTAACAGCATAATTTAGAATTAATAATACAATTTTAATAGTAGCTTAGTATATGAGCAACACGTGTGTGTCATAGTGAAGGGTTTGTTTCACTTCAGCTGTCATCGCAAAAGATAAAGTGATGACAGGTCGAGATAACAGTTGCTACTCTGTTCTGGAAATCAACTCGGGTTTTTCGTTTTGTTTTTAAAAGCATGCCAATCATAATTAGCCGGTTTTGATCATGTAAGGATTTCTGTAAAAGCTTTGTCTCATACGAGAAGAAGACAAATGTTTTGCAGTGTTACATACATGGCTGTAATCACATATGTCCTTTTGAGAGTATACATATCCTGATCGATTACATCACCTTCCTTTGTCTAAGAACTTGTATCTCATTCCCAAAATGCCTTAATGACATCACTTCAGTGTTTTGTGTGTTACTGGAATCCCAAAAAATTTATTCATTCTGATTAGAGAGACCTTTAGCGGTGGTTCCTCTCTCTCTCTCTCTCTCTCTCTCTCTCTCTCTCTCTCTCTTTTCTTTCTTCAAAAGAGAGTAAATTTAATGTAAAATATTTGTGGTCACTAGTATTACTCTTAGCTTCTGAGATCTGAGTATAGGAAAATTGTAAAAATTTAATAGTAATGGTGCCAGACTAAAAAGTGTTTTGTGAGTCAAAGCAGCTGCAAAAGATTTTACAAAGGTGTTCACAAGCTTGTGTAAGGTAAAGTGAATTTTACTTATTACCATGGTATAATAAGGTATATTAGGGAAATCTTGTCTTAGTGAAATTATTATTGATAAATCTTTTGTGTATTTTTTGTGTTGTTCTGTTTGCAATCTCTAGTTTTTTTTTATTTAATATTGTGGTGATTTAACATTTATTTACTTAGCATTTTAAATGTTTCTTAATGATTTAGCATTGCATACTTGACTTAATTTTCATTTATTAAGATTTTCTTTACAAATCTTGAGTAATTCTTGATAGTTTAATTTTGCTTGATTAATTTAATTTCTTGATAAATTAAAGTTCTGTGATTTAGTTTTGCTTAATAAATTAACTCAAGAATTAATTAAATTTTTGTGTTGTTTTCAAGGAATAGTAATTTTTTTTAGATTGTGAATTCTAATTATAAATTTTGAATTTAATAAATTTTTTGTATTTAGCATTTTTAAAAACAGTGTTTCATTTATTGACCACCAGTGGATAGGATTAATTGTGTGCATAAGGCAAAGTGATAAACATGTTTTGTTCCTTTAGTTTTGATGAAGTGAATTAAGACCAGGGAAACAGTTAAGGTTGTATGATGGAGCAATGCCCTTTTACTCTAGTATATTTCTTGTTTAATTGTTGATACCTGCACTGCACTAGTCTTGAGTTTTTAAGGGATCACTGTTACCTTTTAGAGTACCCAGTCGTAATTCTTATTGTTATGAGAGTTCAGGTATCTGGCTGAAGTGAGGTAAATTTTCGAATTTTGTGATTAGTTGTGTAATAACTGGGTACTTGGTACACATCGTGACAATTATATATATATATATATATATATATATATATATATATATATATATATATATATATATATATATATTATAATATACCGATATATAATTATAATATACCGAACATAAATACTAGTTTTTAGATCTTCAGTTATAGGCCGAGTGATTATTCCAAGAAATGTGGGCAGTTATTACAGTCATAATTATGAAGTGTAAGCGAATTACGGTAAGCGTGATATTTGGTTTTTCATTGCTGGCAATCATGAAGATACTTTTAATCAGAACAAAATTTTCATATATTGTTTGCAGTGTACAAAAGTTAGTAGCTGGACTTTTTCCTTAGAGAAATCTGAAATTATAGTGTCGGTAAAGTAGATGAAAAAACACTTACATATATAAATGGTTTGTAGTTTTACCCTGCACCACTGAAAAAAGTGCCCTAGATAAAGAACAGCTGTTCATGTTTATTTTTTCGTGTGTGTCAGGAATGGGCTATTGATGTTTCTCTCTCTACCAACTACTCATCCACTGTACAGCTCAGACTCTCTCTCTCTCTCTCTCTCTCTCTCTCTCTCTCTCTCTCTCTCTCTCTCTCTCTCACACAGCTCTCCATATATATATGTGTGTATATATATATATATATATATATATATATATATATATATATATATATATATATATATATATATATATATATATGTATTGTGTGTGTGTGTAGTAAATGTGTATAGATAGAGAGGTAGACTGAAAAATAAGCATCATTCTAATTGCCCTTTTTTTTTTAACGGCACCCATAGAAAGCCCACCCATGCACAAAAGTCGTTCGCTGCTTATGGATTTTCTGTGGTGAAGATAGCCTGATATTTACTGCTGTTGCGTTAGCAGTACTTCCAGGCAAATGTAGGCATAAGGATTTGGGATACTAATACGCCACGCCTAATGAAAAGCAACTGATTAGTAAAGGGTTTTGGACCACTAGTGAGCGGGAAGAGTCTCTCATATGAGGCCAACGGCGATTTAAGTTATTGGTTTTGTAGGATGCTATGAGCATTTGCCGCTGTAGGATGCTGGGAATCATTGCTTCTGTAGGAAGCTGGGAACCATTTACTTCGGTAGGATGCCGGGAACCATTGCTGCTGTAGGATGCTGGGAACCATTGGCTTCCGCAGGTTGCCCGGAACCATTGCTGCTATAGGATGTTGGAAACCATTTGCCTCTGAAGGATGCTAGGAACTATTGGCTGCTGTAGGATGCCAGGGAACCATTGCTGCTGTAGGATGCCAGGAATCATTTGCTTCCTCAGGATGCCGGGAACCATTGCTGCTGTAGGATGAAGGGAATCTTTTGCTTCCTCAGGATGCTGGGAACATTGCTGCTGTAGGATGCCGGAAACCATTTGCTTCCGCAGGATGCCGGGAACCATTGACTTCTGGAGGACGCTGGGAACCATTTTGCCTACTAGCATTGGGGAATAAATCTCCAAATCTCGAAGGGGTGAAGGGCCAGGGATTAACAACACCATAACCTCCATCACTCTTGTAAAAACTCTGAGAGAGAGAGAGAGAGAGAGAGAGAGAGAGAGAGAGAGAGAGAGAGAGAGAGAGAGAGAGAGATTTGGCATTGAATACAGTTTTTTTTTTCTCAGGAGACATCCCCGTTTGGAGGAAATTGCTTATGCGTGAGTTTTGTTCTTTTCTACACTTTGATGAATGACTAATCTTTCCATAACGTTTGTATAGTTTGTATGTGTGTTTATATATATGTGTGTGTATATATATATATATATATATATATATATATATATATATATATATATATATATAAATCTGTGTGTGTGTGGTTGGGTTGGGTGTGTGGCTTTCTGTTGGATTTATATATGTTATTTGACTGTTCATGAAAAGACATGGTATTAATAAGAATTAGAATCTGAGCACGTTACTTAAAGCCCATCTGTTCTAAGAAATTTTCGTAGATTCATGTGTGCCTCACGATCTCATATAAGTGATTCTGTTCCAACCAATTATTCTTATCTGCTATCTAGATAAAAGTCGCACCAGACGAAAAAGTCTCATTTGTTTGAGTCACCTTTTTTCATATCTATTTTTGCATTCCCACTTTCCTCGCAAGACCTCATTTTCCTCTAACACTAACGCTAGCACGTACACACACACACACACACACACACACACACACACACACACACACACACACACACACACACACACACACGTATCCACACACACATACACACACACGTGTATACATATACATATACATATACATACATATATATATATATATATATATACATATATAATTAGACTAGTTAATAATGCCCCCTTAATTTCCCGAATTCCTTGCGCTTTTTTAATACTGAGAATTTGAGAAGTTAAGAGGGCATTGTGGCTAGTACAATTACATATGTATCTGGTAAGAAGTGACCAGTAGCTTTTACATATATATATATATATATATATATATATATATATATATATATATATATATATATATATATATATATATATATATATGTATATGTATATATATATATATATATATATATATATTATATATATATGTATATGTATATATATATATATATATATATATATATATATATATATATATATATATATATATATATATGTAATTTTTTAACGGTTCGTCAGTGGTGTACAAAGTTACAGGAAAAAGAGAAAAATGAAGAAGTAACAAATACCTAATTAGTGACAGGAGACTAATGAAGGGCCTTTTGGTGATGACGAACTAGACAAATCGTTAGTCTCTTGGAGAAACGACGTTTGAGATCATCTGTGTGTGTGTGTATATATATATATATATATATATATATATATATATATATATATATATATATATATATATATATATATATGTGTGTGTGTGTGTGTGTGTGTGTGTGTGTGTGTTATAAATTCCTAGTACAGTATTATTACAGTACCCTTAGAATAACTTGCAACGAAATGGAAGTTTTACTTGATAAATATGCCATGTGTACAATTAGTGACATACCGTCACACATTCTTAGGTATTATCTGTCATCTTTTCCGCTACGGATATTAATTCAGTAGATTAACAATTTGCCACCTGATGTCGGTTGTAAAGTAGACAACACGCACTTTCTCTCTCTCTCTCTCTCTCTCTCTCTCCTTATCCACCCTCGCACCCAAGCCAGCCTAAAATTAACTCAATTGGCTTGGAAAACACATCACCGAAACTCATCGCAGAAAAATGCTACGAAATAAAATGTTACAACAAATCGAATAGTGGACGAGAGATTCCCTCGAGAGGTAGGGAGGTGTGACGGAGGTGGGGTATTGTGGGGTTCAAGTGTACTGGGAGGGGCGGGGTGAGGAGAGTACAGTACCAAGGTTTTACAACAAATGACTCTGGAGGACTTGGCAGATGGGCTGCATTCCCAGCTCTCAGTCCCAGCGACATCTGCTCCAGGTCACTAAACAAAGCTTGCACAATCACGTGAGAAACCGACTTTGAATGCACTGGATAACATCTATTGTTTCTTTTCATGCACTTTACTGTAGATGCGTATTTTCAGTTTTTGGTTCAAATCTCATGACATGCTAAAAGGGAAAGATATAGAGAAGCGCTTTAGCATACACACACACATATATACATATATAAACATATATATATATATATATATATATATATATATATATATATATATATATATATATATACATATACACACACACACAATTGTATCTTTATGAAATTGTAGTGCAGAGAATGCTCGGCCAGCCGTCGTCGCACCACTCAGGACTGCTTAAATGCTATTGTCTTCAGAATCCCTCAGTATCAGCTAAGAGAGTACCGTTGCCCTTGGAATAAGAAGCCTAGGGATTGGTTGGACAGGAAAGAGCCCCCACCTTTCATTCCTAAGGGTCCACAACAATATTTAGAGCTCTTCTGCATTGTGACAGCGTGCATTCCTGTTTCAAGCCTTTGTCACTCATGGGGCGGCACTGTAACATTCGATCAAAAGGTTGTATGATTAGGGCGCTTGCAAGAAAGAGAAGGACTGTGTGTGTCAAGGGTAATGGGGTCGTTACTACAACTGAAGCCTATGTGTATGAAGCAATTGAAGGTGCGAAAGTCTCCTGCCAAGGTTGATTATCCTTGCGCCAGCCGTTGAGATATGAACATGGCAGTAACTGTTGCCTTGTTTGTTAAGATAATAACTCCGAGAAGACCAGAAGCCTTTTAATTCCTCAAGGGATAAGAAATATCTAGTTACTTGGTTTTATTCCGAACAAACCCACGTCCAGAAGTGCTGACGTATTGTTTGTGACCCGGGAAGCACTGCAAAAGAAGGAAGTTCCAGAATTCTGAGTGTTTAGATGTGACCGGAAAGCAGTCGCTAAATATTCGGCTTTTGAATTAACTTCATCACCACAAATCACCTGTCATCCAAGTAAGGATAATTTACATTTAGGGAGACAAGTTTGGAGTGCTAATCTGCGAGGGAAAAGAATACTGTGTCAAGAATCTAGCTGGATTTTAGTCTCTGTGGATGGTGTATATTGAAATCCTTTATTAAGACTTGTTGGATGTGGTGTCAGTAATATTAAGGGACCAAAAGAATTGTGTCTAGAAAGAAATGATGGAAATGGAAAATATTCATAACCCTTGGAAGTATCTTATATAACATCGAGTCAATAACACACGAAAACCAATAATTGCAGTAGATGGTGGGTAGTTTTCTTAATCATGGTCACTTTTCTTTCATAACCAGATATTTGTTTAGCGAACACTCTCATTTCAAGATGCGTAACTGTTCTCTCTCTCTCTCTCTCTCTCTCTCTCTCTCTCTCTCTCTCTCTCTCTCTGAAGTTATGTTGAAGATCGTGTGAAATATGTATGCTGTTTCCACGTACTCTTACGTTTTCGACTGCTGATTCATCTGAAAACTTCTCCTTCATTTATGTAACTGCAGCTGTTTTGTTTTGTTTTTTGTTTTTTTTTTCGCATGACATCACATATTTGTGCTGTGCCAGTTATGTTTGTTTGTACGACATTAATTTTAATATCTTACATTCAAAGTAAAAAATTGCTTATGAAATACAAAGAGGATTATTGCATTTGTAACCCTAAATTTATTTGTTTTTTATCATCAGTTAAAATCTGTGTTAGGTGGCAAGAAACAGACATTAAAGGAAAAAGAATATATTCTGAGAATCTTGAAGACGTAAAGAGCAGGCATATTTCGATTTTAACTGTTAACATTTCAAATATTGTTTAATTTTTTCATCGTGTATACCAAGTTCTTTTATAATGTACTGCGTGTTGAAAATTGCAGAAATGTCCGACGCACCCTCCCGGAAGTACAGAAAGAGATTATTTCTTGGAATAAAGGCCTCCTTGCCAGCATTTCTTCCCTGTTCATAAGGCATTGTGCAGCAGCCTGTACCATGGGAAGTATTTACAATTTTGTGTTGCCAAGCGATCCCCAGTTACTTTTCAATGAGACACCCTCATTGTCATTGATCCAACGTAGTGTTTTCAGAGTGTCGTAGCTTGCAATTGAGATCCAGGTGGACAAATTTTGTCTGGGATTCCGTACTTTAGTTTACTGTTAATCGGTATTAAAAATTTTATTCATTTGAAATTGTTGTTGAATAATAGGGACTGTAAAATCATGCCAGCAGCGCACTTAACACGTTGGCATTGTGATTGGCACCGATCGAAATTCTTGTTTATTTTTCAAGTCACATTTCGCCATGATATTTTCAAGAGGGACTCTTGAACAGGGTAAATATCACCGCTGACATATTTGAATAGACTGGCGTAATAAGATTTCATTTGGCATGGTGGGAAGTGGTCTCGGGTTTCGTCGGTGTTGATGAGAAAAATATTTCTCTAGATTGCAGTGGATGTTTCTTTGTTGTTCCTTGAAACATAACTCACTGTTCTGCATCCATAGAGGAAACAGGAAATCATTCCACGGGGTTGCCTTCTTTTTAACGGAAGATATCTCATTTTTCTCGTGTGGCTTTTTTTTGGTGGGGAGCTTATTTAGGGACAGGAAACAAATGGACTGCATAAATAAGGCATGGTCGACGATGTTGCTGAAAAAAAAAATGAAAAGCTGTTTTCTGTTAACTTTATGGTGAAGTCGGGACATTAAAAATGTTTTATTTTTCCAAGCACGACGCTTCCTTCAGTTAGTGTTTCTTCGTCACTTCACAAGATATTTTCGAATGTTTTTCATTCTTTCGGAGAATCGAACAAATTCTTTCAGTGCTATTGGCGTTCAAAAGTCACAATAAGTTCAAACGCAATTTGGAAAACGACTGTCTTCCATGACCGTTTGGCAAAATGAGATTTAAAGTTTAGCTGTAACAACAAGGCTTGAAAAAAATGAAAGCTTTCTCCCTCGATCATCAAGAAGTTTGCCAAAAGGCCGGGGTGTTGACAGTTTGTTGTAAGAGCCTTTATTTTGTTTAGTGTAACATGAATAACAGACATTTTTGGTTCATGTTCAAGCAGGGTTTACACCACCTAGGCAAGAGTTGCGCAGTTCGTGCGTGTTTTGCTTTCTAGAAAACACTCTTCTTGCTGACGAATGTTTTTTGTTTTCCCAATCGAACTATATATATATATATATATATATATATATATATATATATATATATATATATATATATATATATATATATATATATATATTTATATATATATGAGTGTGTGTATATATATATATATATATATATATATATATATATATATATATATATATATATATATATATATATATATATATATATATATATATGTACGTGTGTGTGCGCGGTGCATGTATGTGTACACATAGATATCCATATATATACTCGACATGTAAGTTCTAGTGATTTTTTTTATAAAGTAGCTTTGTGTATGAAATGGTTATGATCAAGCATTAAAACAGAATGCCAGAATAGTTTACAGCAACGCATCAACATCGATTAACCTGTTTTGCTTTTTATTGCTTGGCAGCGTGTTTGTGTGCATATATGTATTAGTCTATATATCGAACACGTCCACCTAGTTAGTCAGCAAATGTGGGTGGTGTAAAAACAATGTTGCAGCGGGGTATCCACATATTCAATTATCTTTGTCAATTAGAATCTCTCTAGATACGATGCTTGGGCTTTTTTTGCGCAGGGGTAAATAAACATAATTGTTAGTTGATTATATACATATAATATATATATATATATATATATATACATATTTACACATATATGTATACGTGTATAAATGTGTACATGTTTTTATATATATATATATATATATATATATATATATATATATATATATATATATATATATGTATATAATCAACTAACAATTATGTTTATTTACCTCTGCGCAAGAAGCCCAAGCATCGTATCAAGAGAGATTCTAATTGACAAAGATAATTGAATATGTGGATACCCCGCTACGACAATGCTTTTGCACCACCCACATTTGCTGACTAACTAGGTGGACGTGTTCGATATGTAGACTAATGCATATATGCACACAAATATGCTGCCAAGCAATGGAAAGAAAAACAGGTTAATCGATGTTGATGCGTTACTGTAAACTAAACTGGCATTCTGTTTTAATGCTTGATCATAACCATTTCATACACAAAGCCACTTTATAAAAAAAATCACTAGAACTTACATGTCGAGAAATTTTTGGGAATTTATAAAAAGAAAGCGTGAATTTCTTCGGAATTCCAGTTAATGAATTTTCACTCCCTATCATCCATTTATGCTTACATGGACTGACCGATAAGTAGACAGACTGATACAGTACTGTCATAATAAGACTAAAATCTCTACGAATGCTATTTAAGCGTTAGATGACCAGAGGTATGAAAAAATCTGTTACGAGAGAGGTCTGATATGAAAAGGATGATGATATTGGATAAAAATTCGACAAACAAGTACAAAGGTACGAATCATAATATCGACTCTCTTAGGGAGAATTGCCTCCCTACTTAGTGATCCGTCTTTTTAGGAGAGTCTACTTTTTCTCAGTTCAGTTCTTCTAAATAATTTTACTTGACATGTCATTCTTGAATTTTTGTTATCTCAATCTTTTATTTTTATCTTTCAGTTTTTAATCAAATCTTGAATGTATCGGTTTTTTGTTCAGGACAACAAGGAAATTTAAGATTTCAGACAAAAGAGAAACTCACCGACATACATATGCTTACATGATTTTAGGGCATATGATCATAAGCAAAGTTACATTAACCCTAAGTCGTTATCTCTTAGTTTTCCTGCATTTTCTTCAAGACCCAGAGCAGCGAAATATCCAGATCATAAGAGATTCCCTATGTAGGTCAAGCCTCCACAGTAGTAAATCAAGACAGTAGATTCAAGGCAGGTTTTATACCCTTTCCCATTTTTTTTTATACACTTTTACCGGTAAGGGATCGCTTGCAAGCCTAGTCTTTTTCACCGTTGCTCTCTTGGATGTGCTTAGGTGGATAATTCAGATTATTAAAGTATTTTTTTATTACTTATGAGACGAGTGCAGTTAAAGAGGTGACTTCTGTAAAGCAGTAGTTGTAATGGTTACACACAAATATATTTTATATGTATATACACACAACACACACACACACACACATATATATATAGAGAGAGAGAGGGAGAGGGAGAGAAAGAGAGAGAGAGAGAGAGAAGCGTGAGATACAGACAGGTACGAAACTCTATATGTGTGTGCTTTATTTTGCAGAGTTTGTTCAAGAGTTTTTATTATTCGCAGGTATAAAAACTTTTAAAGTGTGCTGTTTTATATGTATGTATATGTATAAGAGAGAGAGAGAGAGAGAGAGAGAGAGAGAGAGAGAGAGAGAGAGAGAGAGAGAGAGAGAGAGAGAGAGAGAGAATTTAGGGATGTCCAAACCTCCAGCTGTGACTGTATTGTGTGAATGTATGTGACCATTTATCACATACTGCTCTCTGTATACATATACGAAATATGTGGATGGAAGAGAGAGAGAGATAGATAGAGGGAGAGAGAATAGGTCGAAATCGGGGATTC
>NC_089751.1:34277860-34285360 GCF_040412425.1 Macrobrachium rosenbergii | reverse complement strand
AATATTCATATAAATATATATATATGTATATATATATATATATATATATATATATATATATATATATATATATATATATATATATATCTATATATATATATATATATGTACATTTTTATTAGAAACTTTTTGAAATAATTTCTGGTTTAATTTGCCGTCTATATTTCCATCTTCATCTTCAGGGTATGAATACCCTTTTGAAGATGACATTTTGAATAAAAAGTTCACTGGTTAACGTTCAAGATCTTTTCACCTAAGAAGACTTATTATATACTTCATCCAGCTTGGACCATTTTAATATTCATATAAATATATATATATATATATATATATATATATATATATATATATATATATATATATATATATATATTATATGTATATGGGTGTGTATACAGGTATATATTCTGTATATATGGGGTAGGTCATTGCTGTCCTTTGGATGAGTCACTCGCCTTACTAACTTGAGGTACCGGATTCCATTTCCGGGAGGGAAGGAATGCTTCAAGTGGCTCTCCTTTAAACCCCATTGTACCTCTGTTGACCACATAACTGAATTATGTGCCTGGCAGGTAAACGATTGGAGCGGGTTGCAACAGTGGTGAATGACGTAGGACTGACAACCTCATTTCAAAAGACTGAGGACGGGATGACTGACGCCATCTGGATCCCCCCCCGCCCTCCTCTCTCCCCGCCATGAGTATGGGGGTGTGTGTGTGTGAAATTGTGTGCATCACATGCTGCTTCCTCGATTATTTTTTCTTGTTAGGGAGATTGCTCCACCCTTTATAACGAAATGCTTAGATCTCTCAATAGCTGCTGGTACAGTATTGATAAAATTCATAAATATTGTGTTGCAGTTTTTATTGTTATTATTTCATCAGCCAAAGAAGCAAGCTAATAGGACAACTACGGTGTGTTCCTTATATTTCTCAAGCAATTAATAATTTGGCAATATATTAATGCTAGTTATCGTAATGTTATTAGTTTGTTTCTGAATTGTTTTTTCTGCTTTCAGCTTAGATTAAATTCTCAAATGCAGTAAGTTGATACCGTTCTAATTATTATCAAGTCGAACTCGTAATGATCAGCAACAAAACGTTACTCTTGCCTGGTTAGGAAAGGCGATCTAGTGATGAATCGTTTAGGCAAGAGGCTTGAAAGGAATAATGACAGGGTCTTAGGCTGCACAGCCTGTGCTTCTCGAAGGATCTTCAGCCATGGTTGGATATTACTGGATTCGATCGACACGAATACCTTTGACGTTTGGCTAAAGTACGCTGTAAGAAAATAGAACTGAGACGCAGGTTCACAGGTAATCGAGATGTGAAAATGCAAAGGAATGCACAATACATTGCAGCTGCGCAATAAACTATGGTGTGACGGCTTTAAAAAAATGAAAGTGAGATTTAGAGGTATATTTTAAATTACGGGACATTTTAAGGTCAAAATGTATTTTTATGGTCCTTTTGATATTTGACAGGTACGTACTATGAAGGTTTGTAAGTAGTTCCCCAACTATTTTTTATATTGACTAAATTACCATAGGTGAGTTTAAAAGTCAGTTATTTTTCTCTGATTTTAATGAAAATTAGTGGACAGATACATCTCGAAGGTTGGTAGTTTTTTTTCAAAGTATTTTAAATCTTTACCATGAATCCCCGACCAGTGTCATAAAAGCCAATTTTTTTTCCAGTGTTTTATCAAGGTCAGGGGTCACTTAAAGGCACCCAAAATTTATTTTCTCTCATTTTGATGAAACAGTGTAAATAACTTTGGCGCAATGATTACAGTCACGTTCAGTTACATTATGTAATATCGGTGTCGAATGGTAGGGTATGTCCGTCAGAACTGACGAAAGTCAAAGTAAGCTGATAATGTTTTAGGTGATATTACACCATCCGCAGTTCGTACATTTCAACCTCAATTCCTTGTTAACTGATGAAGTTCTTATTTGCTCAAATTCAGCCAGCCTATCGTGTTTTCCTTCACGCAAAGGCCCACATACGAGTGCCAACGGGTACCGATCATTTTACCGGCAAAAGATACTAGGCTTCTACGGATGAGTATTCGAGCCACAGTTGTAGGATACTTCCTAGATTTGGCTGATGGAGTGTGGAAATATTTTGTCAGTCAATTTGTTCTCTTCAACTCAGACGTTTACTTCGTGTCTCAGAACTGGGGGTATTTTATTTGAAAGAAAAATTCTCTTATTTACAGATTTGCCATGCTTGTATTTTAGATCATCTGCATTGTCAGTTCTTGCTAGCAGGCAACGGTTATGTCGCTAAGGCTTAAGAATTTATATGAAACTCTGACTCATTGCAATTTCTTTCTGAAATATGTTTAATATGTATGAGCACATGCAGAATATATACCGAAAGCGTAAATTTGTGCATGTATATGGATTCACTCATTCACTGCCTGTTTTTTATAAAGTTTCCTTCTAAAAACGTTTTTAGTCTCACCAACTGCGCTTCCCGAGGCTGTTAATGGATATTTTTTAATGCTAACGTAAGGGCTCTGTGAAGAAACTAGAGTTTTTATATGAACCACTAATATAAATCATGTTTTTTTCCCTCTCATTCTCAGACAGCTGTACATCAGCTTTCTTCGTCATTGAAGAAGCTATTCAGGTGAGAGAAAATCTCCCACTGCCTTTTGTCATGTAGGGCGTTCTGGAGATAGGGCCCGATTTTACAGTTTTTCCTCGTAGAATGGGTGTTCTTTAGCCGCGCTTTCAACGTAGGTTCGTGGACTTCAAGGGTTTTCCTCGTTGGCCGTCTGACATTTTTCAAGCTTTGCTCGAATAGTTGAGGGGCGTGTTTGAAATTCCCAGACTACCTGAGGGGGAAGGAGGGAGCCTGTTTGCGCGAGTACATTTTTATCGTTATATGGGTTTCAGCCTCCACGTGGTAACCCCTTCGCCTTGCTACACCTGTATCTAACGTGAGGGGAAGGTAATATTTTTTTCAATATGTTCAACGCGTACTCGTCTTCCTCGTCTTTACATTGATTGAGCTTTGCTAAAATTACTATTTCTCTTATTGTTGTTGAAGCAAGTTTTCATATTTGATATTTCAGTTCTACAGAGGCAAAAGACCCAAGTTGTTAGTAGGGTGGATGAAATTTAAAGAAATAGAACTAGATTTTAGCACAAGTCAAGAGAAGCAATTATTTATTTCATCCGTAAAGTATGGTCACAAACAATAATGAAAAATAAATGAGAGACAAGAATTTGACTAAAGATAAGTCAGGGCACAGACTTCACTTCCGTATCGTCCGTTGGAGTGTACTTTGTGTGCTAAGGCAGCGTAGGTAACGTATGCCCCACATTCAGTATCTAATCAGGAAGATAGAGCAGGAACCATTGCCCAAAGGAAGTACGAGGGGAATATGTTGATCAGCAAGACTTTGGAAAATGGCATTAATATGACAGACTATTTCACATGGGCTTTCTTCATTTTCGTATTCATCGCATTTTGAATTACACCCTTGCCTTTCATCGGATCATCAGGTGTATGAATAATATATTTGAAATACGGAGATGGCAAACCTAAAACATATGTGCTAGATAAGCTTTCATACATCCGTGGTGTGTATTAACCTTATGAAAATAAATCTTATTATTCTCAGCTTCCCACTTACGAACCCCTAGGGGGGTAGTGCCGTCAGTGCGCCTCATGCGGTATACTGTAGGCATTACTTAAGGTTCTTTGCAGCGTGCCTTCTGCCCCTAGCTGTAACCCCTTTCTTTCCTTTTACTGTACCTCCTTTCATATTCTCTTTCTTCCAGCTCACTTTCCACCCTCTCTTAACAATTGATTCATAGTGCAACTGAGAGGTTTTCCTACTGCTGCACCTTCCAAACACTTTACTGTCAATTTCCTTTTAAGCGCTGAATGACCTCACAGGTCTTACAGTAGTGCTTGACCTTTGGCCTAAATTTTATATTCAATTCAATTCCTGCTTGCGAAGCTAACTGGCACGTCAAAAATGCACAGCATTGCTCAAATAATTAGAAGCAGACACGGCTATTTGGGTAACTGATTACGCATTGCGTGAGGAACATCGGTAATTGCATCTTCTCCCTCGTCAACTTCAATTCCGATACGGTTCGTATTTCTCCCGAAACCTCCTTGGTTCGTTATAGTTTTGGCTTGCGTGTAGCCCTGCATCAATATCATGTGACAGGAAAAGGGGAAAGGTTGGAGCCAAAGGTGTGCAAAGACGTACGTCCCCATTGACAGACGAGCGGCGTCTGGGAGATCCATTCCTCGGCCATCTCTTCGATATCTGTGTCTCCTCGACTTCCGTTGCTTTCATCCCCAAATGTGTTATCTCAAGCAGCAGCTTTTCTTTGCTTTTAGCCTGAGTGTGTTTAGAGTAAAAGCTCGTTAAACCGAGCGAATGCTCAAACATCGACTTCATCAAGGCGGTGCGTGATTTTGCATTTCGTTCGCAAGCATTCCATATCACGAATAATTGGCAGCGCTTTCGAAGACCTTGCCATGTGGAGTAGTTAACGTTAGCCATTCTGAGGGGTCGCACGATTTATATTTAGTGTCAGAGGCGTCTTACGTGCTGCATTGTAAGTGGAAGGCTTACGTTGTTGCTTTAACAAGAACATTTTTGAGCTTCAGTTTAGTTTCCAAGAAATAGAAGAAATCGGGCAGCTCGCTCAGCTACTTATATAAGAATTAATTTATGCTCGCATAAGCATCAAATAAAGACGGGTAATAGTGAACATTTGGTTATATATAGTAAGGAAACGTGATTTATCTCTCTCTCTCTCTCTCTCTCTCTCTCTCTCTCTCTCTCTCTCTCTCTCTCTCTCTCTCTCTCATGTCGAGGCCAGCACCTATTTAATTATCTATTTAATTAATCTGCATGATGTAGTACCGTACTAATTTTCAGATTCACTGCAAGTATCATAATTCTTCTGTATATTTTTAGTGGTGTTTATCCTCTGAAATGGAGCGAATTTGGATGCACTTTTTTGCTTATGTAGATGACGCAAGATTGCCGTAGGAGGTACGTGACGTAAATAGCTTGATAAATCTAACCCATTAAATTATACCTCTTTTTGTTTTTGTATTTGATAATAAAAGAAAATTCATGTTATATTCAACTCCTGATCTAAGTCCTCAGTGTACAAAAACATGAGGAAAACATTTTGAGTTCTTTAAAAAGAAAGACAAATTACGTGTTATTTTGGAATGCATCAAATTTATGATACAACACTTAATTTACGGTACTGAATAACCGAACGGCTTCAGGGCAAGGTCATCAGACCAAAACCTTATAATTCAGTCAATCAACAATACGAATTTTTATAGGTGTAAATATTAAATCATAGCAGCCAAAGAATATGAATTTCTATTGATTTCACTAAGGAGATTCATTAAGCACTTACTGGTTGTGCCGGGTGTAGTCAAATAATGATAATTAGAAGTGCTGACTGCTGTTATCGAAGAGATCTTTCAGAAAATAGGAACTTCCGGTAGAGGGAATTAACAAGTTCCTAGCGGAATCAAGTCATATTGGTAGTGGAAGCAAGGTGGAGCTCCGAAAAATTTCCGTGTGATAATAAGCCATTCCTTTTTAGACCCCTGTACGGGGTAGAGCTGTCAGTGCGCCTCACACGGTGCACTGTAGGCATTACTTAAGGTTCTTTGCAGCGTCCGTTCGGCACCTGGCTGCAACCCCTTTCATTCCTTTTACAGCACCTCCGTTCATATTCTCTTTCTTCCGTCTTACTTTCCACCCTCTCTTAACAATTGTTTCGACATTATTTTCCACACTGAATGACCTCGTAGTTCCCAGCGCTCGGCCTTTGACATAAATTTTATATTCCAGGCCATTTTGGCAAGTGATTCCTCTCTTCTTTCATTTTTCTTGTCTTTGTCAAGAGTGATAAGAAACAGTTTGTATCTTTCGTTATGTGAGTATAGAAATGAAGCAGAGACAAAAACCACGTTTAACATTATGTTGTCTGTCGCGAGGTAATGACAGAGTTTCAGGTGATTTATAACTATTACCCTGTGGTATCTACGAGAATTGTCCCTTTGCAGCCACAAAAACGAAATAAAGACAGATGGTGATGGTTTGTTACTCCTACACTTGACAAACGTAGCTTGTGGTGACGACAAAAACATTACGAGAGCTGCAATTGTTAAATTCTCTCTCTCTCTCTCTCTCTCTCTCTCTCTCTCTCTCTCTCTCTCTCTCTCTCTCTCTCTCTCCCCTAACATTTTCTTGAAAATCTAGTATCTAGATTTATCACGCTTGCCATTTTCGCTCGACATAAAAGAGTAAGTATATATATATATATATATATATATATATATATATATATATATATATATATATATATATATGTGTGTGTGTGTGTGTGTGTGTGTGTGTGTGTGTGTGTGTGTGTGTATTATATAATGAATATGTATATATATATTATATATATATATATATATATATATATATATATATATATATATATATATATATATATATATATATATATATAATATAATCCTGATTTGCAAATCAGGATAGAGAACTGTGTTTTAACGGTGCTTTAGTCTGAACGAAGGCGTTAGTGGTTTTTCATCATTCCACTTCGTAAATCTTGATATCTTCCATGATTCCTTATGAAAAATGACTGAGTGGGAGAGAGTAATGAGAGTACAGACGTGAGCGGCCTTCCTTGCCATCCGTCCTTTGGACGTGTACTGCTACAGTTGCCAAAAATCTTTTGTCACCTTTCCCACACTTTTTTACCCCTTGCCACTGTCAGCTTGTCTCATCGCAAACTTAACTTTTTAATAAACATTTCAACATAGGTTCCATTGCGTGAGGGCTCGAGTTAATTTGCGTTATTTTTTTTTATGCTGATTCGGGAAGTACATTTTTTTCCATTTTTCACGAACGTTTCAGCTTATCATTATACCCCATGTAACTGCAAATTTCTCTCTCTCTCTCTCTCTCTCTCTCTCTCTCTCTCTCTCTCTCTCTCTCAAGATCTGCCAAAATATCTGAATATTATTTGCCTCCCAGGTGACCCGAATATCTTTTGCTTACTTGATTTATTTCATACCAAAGCGATTCTTAAAAAGAAGAGTTACGAAGCCATTTAAGTGCAGTTTCAATAAACTTCACTTAATGTTATCTTGAAGTGACAGCATTGAAATTTGCCATATACTGAAGTCATTAATTAGATATCTTTATGTAATGTGTCTAATTCTTACCTGGATTGTGACAGAAGATATTGTTTCCTTGGCTATAGGTTCTGTATCCTTATTTTAAGATTTAACTAGGTATGGCTGAGGATAAAGAAGAGAGAGAGAGAGACACACACACACACAGAGAGAGAGAGGATATTTGCTAGTGCAAATCATGATAAATTATTACCTTATGTAATTTGTGAGGTGTACAGTTGGACCATAGTGCAACTCGAAATAAATTTGAGAGAAAAGTATGACATCCTTTCCCTCAGTTCAA
>NC_089751.1:34237860-34272860 GCF_040412425.1 Macrobrachium rosenbergii | reverse complement strand
GTAAATCATACATTCTCTTACACACGGACATACTGTAAACCTTCAAATGCTTACGCACAGACTTATATGCAGTAAGTTTATATATATTCTTTGTCTGCAGCTTTGCCCTTTATATATATATATATATATATATATATATATATATATATATATATATATATATATATATATGTATGTATGTATATATATATACAGTGTATATATAAAATATATATAAATATATATATATATCTATAGGTATATGTATCTATCTACGTGTCTGTGTATATATTTATGTATATGTATATATACTCTTATATATATATATAATATATATATATATATATATATATATATATATAATATATATATATATATATATGTGTGTGTGTGTGTGTGTGTGTGTGTGTGTGTGTGTGTGTGTAAGATACATGTTATTCTTGGTTGAGAGATGAAGCTTTGATTCATCATCAAGAGAAATGAAAGTCATATTTCAAAACTCTGGTCCTCATTGCGTATTTATTTAACTTCTTTGCATTGCAATCTTGGCTCTGTTAGAAGTTGCCGCCTTTTAGTAAAGGCATTTTCAACATACGCACACACACACACACATATATATTACATATATATGTGTATGTGTATGTTTATATATAATATATATATATATGTATGTACATATAAATATATATACTGTGTATGTATAACACATATATATGTGTGTGTGCGCCCGCGTGTGTATGTGTGGGTGGGTTGGATAACCTCAGTTGTCTCCTGTACTGCAGGCGAAAGCTTAGAAAGGCGTGAAAAAGGGTTATTAACCCACTAGCAAGTGATGGATTCACCTCTTGATTGATCATGTATGATATACGCAGTGAAAAACGGTAAGAGAGATAACTCTAAGCTTTATATTAAAGGAAATTCATCCGACAAAGAAATATGAGTAAATGAATCCACAAAATGAATGAGTGCAGAACCAGAGCATAACGGTGTTGATAAGCCACCTGCTTGGAAGAGAAATATTTCTTTCAGTTCCCATGTACTGTGATCGTGAAAGTCCACTTGAAAAAGAGACAGCTGTGAACAGAAAGAGCATCTTGAAAAGAGCTTTATAAAGGCAGTGTCATCGCCTTTGGTTCAAGAAAGAAGATAAGGGCAAGCACCCTAGATTGAAGGAAAGTTTCCTGAAAAGCACGACTAGAAAGTTTACAGAAATAGGCAGTAAAATCTAAAGACGGAAACATACTGATAGAGCCATATGCCAGTTTCGGTGGAGTGTGTATTTGGAAGTGGTACTGAATATAAAAGAAACACGAGAGGTAAGACTGCTTGGAATGAGGGTCTATTACAAAGAGAAGAGTGGCTGAGAAGCGACCAGGGTGGAAGTATAGAAGGCAGTAAAAACAAGTTAAAACTGCGCCGAAGTTTCTTCTGCGCAGTCTAGTTTTCTGTACAGCGTATAATGCTGTATGAAACTCAACCATGGCCCATGAAATTTTCAACCGACCGTAGGGGTCTGTGTTGTTGCGTTGCCAGACGAACGATCATGGCTAACTTTAACCTTAAATAAAAAAAAAAAAACTACTGAGGCTAGAGGGCTGCAATTTGGTATGTTTGATGATTGGCGGGTGATTGATCAGCATATCAATTTGCAGCTCTCTAGCCTCAGTAGATTTTAAGATCTGAGGGCGGACAGAAAAAGTGCGGACGGACAGACAAAGCCTTCACAATAGTTTTCTTTTATAGAAAACTAAAAATTTGAGGAATGGGTTTATGATGAGGCTCTGCGTTATGGTGGTGAGAATGTATTAGAATGATTGAGAGGAGATGACTCTGCATATGGCAAGAGGTGGCAGAGGAGTGCAAGAATTATCAGGGCAGAACAATACTTAGTATACCAATCAGGGTGTATGGAGTTGTATGAGTAAGTGAGGCAGATGACAGAAGGAGTAACACAGAGAGCAGATGGGTGAATTCAAGACCTCGAGGAGACTTGTAATAAGAATTGATGGAGATGCATTGTGGAGTGTCGAGGATGACCGCTGTGGCGTTTATGCAGTAAGAGTGAAATGTGCGTAAGAACATGTCAATATGAAAGTGAAATATTTGTTGCCAAAATCAGTTCTTAATGACGGTATATCATTCTTTGTGGATAAGATGTATACATGGATGGAGAATAATTGTAGAACAAGCACGTTTGGAAGTGGATGATAAATTTAAGATAGCATAAAAAAAATTATTAACAGCGACTAAACCACAGCTACGAGATGTTTACTCAGCGAATTGAAAGGGTGAGAGATTGGGAGGGGTTGGAGGGAATAATGACTGTCTTTCGCATTTTGTCCAGTAAACACAACCTTCCTGTAGCATGAGGGGGCCCTCTAAGCCATATGGCCTCCAAGGCAGAGGTGAGAAACACTCGACCTTGCCAGAAAGAGAAGTAAAAGAAGCGTGGTGTTATACGAAGCTTTTCATTCTCCGAAACCTTCTAGAGGACGAATCAGCCTGTGAAGAAGACTCAGTGCATTGCTCTCTCTCTCTCTCTCTCTCTCTCTCTCTCTCTCTCTCTCTCTCTCTCTCTCGTGTGTGTGTGTGTGTGTGTGTATGTCTGTGTCAGTTTTTTTTTCTGTGGAACATCAAAAGGGTCTACAGGGAAAGTGATCGAGAACTGCGCGTGGTTTGATGTCAAGAAAGTATTCATGAGTCTAGACACAATTTACACGGAGTTGAATTTCCTCCGTCTTGTCACTATTTTTAGACAGGAGTCGTTGTTGACGCATTTGCGCGTTCTTGCAACAACATTCTACACCTGAGCCCTGCCGTTTGCTGCTCTTATTTTTTTGTGATGCTCATTTTTATGTCAACGATGATTTCCTTCTTCACAAATACTGATCGCTACATTTATGAGCCACCTAATTGAGATACTAATTAAAGGTTCTTCACAAATTCACGTCTTTAAGCATTGCGCAATCCATAAACCTTGTTAATGAAACCAAGGAGCGAGTTCAGTGTCATTTGATCGTGTTTTGAGTAAACAGACCTTATCTCCCAAATGTGATAGTGCTGAGCTGAGCTACCGAGATAATTAGATGAGCTTTCATATTCGCTGCTTGTTTAACTTGCTCCACGGATGATTTGGCCAAAAGTTGCTGGCGAATCCCCTGGGTTGTTATCTTGTCGACGTTTTATGCGAATTTGTATATATGCAAAAATGAAACCCACGAGGCTGAGGCTAAAAATAGAAGATGTTAGCCATCGAGGTGATGATTATGGCTAATAATATAGGATGTACGAAGCAGAGGCGATGATTAATCCGTAGCATCGTGGAAAGAAAGTAAACAGTCATGGCTTCCTAACGTTCCGGAAGCGAGAGTAAACAGAATTATGATGCAGATTATTCCCTGACTATGAAGATGAGCGTAGAACTTTGACAGGTGTGGCGTGACTCACCCAGTCTTGTGTACAAGAGGAAATGCAGTCTCCAAGTGGGATGTTTCCTTTGCTCTTTTTATTTCGTTAAGTCCTAGTTCAGCGGTGTGCAGAGATATCTATCTGCCAGTAGATTTAATAATGTTTGTATATTAATGGGAATAAAAAGATGAAATATAGAAATAGAAATTAATATTGCAGTAGGACAAGTTGGGAAAACGACAGTTGCAAAACGCCACTTGTTTTGCTGCTGCGCTCTTGAAGTGCGATCAGAAACCAGAAGTTCAGATTCAGGTTCGTCAAAATGAATTGCTCCCAAGTTAGATTTTTTTCGCAATGCCTTGTCTTTAGTTGTAATGTACTTGGGTTAGGAGGCGACCACTAATATAGTAAAGAGGTTGAAGGTTTTTCAGGACTTTATAACTATGAAAGTGAGATGTGGAATTATCAGCGGAAGTTATTAGATAAATGTTTTGCTGTTTTAATTTATACAATATTGCAGATAATGGTAAAAATATTAACATTTACTGTTATCTTTCGAACACACAACAATCAGGGAAGTCTGAAAAGGGTTTTAGAGGTTGTTGAAGGGCGTAGATTAATGAACATAACCCATATCTAACAAAATATTACATTTGCAGGGCTGTTATAAGTTATGGGTGATATCTTTATGACTAATGTTCCACATGGACATTACATAAACCTATATTAATTTTTTCTTCCGTGTCATTTCCAACAATACGTTTTTCCTGATTTTCCCAGGTTTAAACAAGCAAAAGGAAAGAAGGGAAATAAGTTGGATTCAATATTAAAGGAACGGGGAACTCTTTCCTGTTTAAAGGGAAGAAAAGGATATAGACATGAGGGAAAACAAAAGCTGGAAAAAGAATTCCATAGCCTAGAGGTAGGAAAAAAAGGCGCAACCGTTAGACCGAGTAATTTGGTGAACACTGATAACCACAGAGTAAATTAGAAAGGGCAGTCACATGTTGCAAATCTCCGATACAATTAGCGTAGTTGTCTTTCATCAACATGTTCAGGTTATAGACTTCTTTAAATGCATACCGTTGATTGTGATAATTCAGAAATAAAAATCTTTAGAATTAGATCCATACGAGGCTCTACACCATCAGGTTTCACGTAAACCGTCTGCCAGACGGACACACGAACAGACAAACGAAACCAGAAATAAAACTTTCTTGGCGGAAGGATGTGAGGGTCGAGCAGATGTGCAGCTATGGCCATTTCAAATTGCTATAAATATTTTAACTCGACTTTAGAAGAGGTAAACATTGCAGCAACCAGTTACGAAAGCATGAAAGACCACTGGGAAGACGACAGATTTCCTCTAATTAAGCAATGAAATTGGCCACCAGTATTGTTAAGAGTTCTCGCCTGTTTCTTTAACAGCCATACACAGTAATCGAATGATGTCATGCCCCGTGAATATCGACCAGTAGCTGCATAGTGTCCGTAAGCACCAAAGGGCCGTGAATCTGTTGAGCAAAACAACAGTTTCGGCGTTCCGCCATGCTGACATCATGTCAAGTTTTCGCCTGGGTCCTCGCTGCACCTTCGGTGTTGGCACTATGTTTCAGCTCGGTTTCGGAGAAGAGGGATTCCGAAACGTGCGAGTAATAACGCTTTCTAGTTGCAATAGGTTTTATACGTTATGTCGGGGTTGGGGGAAAAAAAATCGCAGTACACGAGGAGCTATCATCATGATTTGTATTTTGTTGGTCGTGCTTTTTGCTGTCTGAAATTCAGTTCATAGCGCGATTTTCGATCTTTCAAAAATATCATTATTATTATTATTATTATTATTATTATTATTATTATTATTATTATTATTATTATTATTATTATTATTATTTTATCAAGAACTTAATCACCATCAAACCTTCGTGGAGGAATTTCCCGTTCTCATATCCAAAACAGGATTAAAGATTATTAGTAGAAAACATATAACAGAATATTAGGGCATCGACGGGTCAAGAGTTCTATGTATGTAGGCCGATGGTGAATGTGCCCTGTAGATTTAACATACGGGAAAATTATTACCTTTTAGGCGAACAGTAATTGCGTGAAAGCCTTATCTGTTCATGTAGTATAGAAGAGTTTTTGAAAATGTCGCATTGCTTAAAAGTTTTATCCATGTTTAGCATTTTCAGCATATCCTTGGCACTGTTCACTTGCACAAATCCAATAAGAACACTTTCGATTCGCCATGTACAAAAATTGATGTTCTGAGGACTGTTGATTGCAGTCTTCAAGTAGGTTTCATGTGCATTGCTGTATTTTAGAAATTTAGATTGTGAAGAGCTTTTCCAGATCTTGTTATTCAAACATTTCATCCTCGTATTTCGGTTATTGAATTATAAATCCAGTGATGGTAGTATTATGGTTATAATAATGACAGCGACGAGGACCGTAATCAGTTTTGAGTAGGTATATCAAGATTCATATGCTGTGTGTATATATACAGTATGTATGTCTCTCTCTCTCTCTCTCTCTCTCTCTCTCTCTCTCTCTCTCTCTCTCTCTCTCTCTCTCTCTATATATATATATATATATATATATATATATATATATATATATATATATATATATATATATGTGTGTGTGTGTGTGTGTGTGTGTGTGTGTGCATATGCGTGTGTACGTGTCACGTATAGCGCCACGCATTATTCGTACATACATTCATACCGGCACACACAGATTTGCATCTGATACTGTGATTAGGTACAACGAAATAATTCCGCTCCATTCTAATCTGCTCCTGGGCGTCGCAATCGACAACAGAGCAAATATTTGAACAAACATAAAATTCAGAGGGGTCAGCTTGCAACCGAACGACCGATCAGCCTTTTGGCAACAGATTCCAAGTGCCTATTAAATCCCCTCCAAAATCTTGGGGGTCCTTCGATTCACTATGTGGGAGATTCTCAGAAACGTACTAAGGATTCGAAGGCGTCAAGGCTAAGACAGATATAGAAGAATATGTCCTCATTCTCTGTCAAGCACACACACACAATTAAGGATTCTGCTCCTCCCGGATTTTATTTACATAAGCAATGTAAGCCGAAACATAAACTACTTGAATCAAATATATGTTGTAATCACCCATTTCATTCCTAAGACCCATTTTCCTAAGCTTGTGTTTCCTATCGTTTCGTCTGAGGAACAATAGTGTCTACAATTAAACAATTCTTCAAGATATCGGTTCACATGTTAACAATGGAAGAAAAATGGATCTTCTCTATGTAATGGATAATTACTGAATTTATTTAATTCAAGTAACTTGGCTGTTGCTGCTCACACTGCTAATAAACATTGAACTCCAAGAAGGGCAAAATCTTTTAGTTGTTTCCTCGTACTCTCATGAGGTAGAAAACCTAAGAAATCAGATGCCCCTTTTAAAGAGACTGCAGAAGTCTCAGCAACTAACATTTTTTCTTAGCATTAGATATGAAAACCCTTTTCTCCCAAAAGCATTTCCCCATAGGAATCCTCTTTGTCGCATAGATTTTTAACTTTTTACCTCTCGGTTAATTCTAACGAGCTTGAGCAGTTTCATTAAAAAGTCACAAGGTATCATATATTAACGTGATATATTTTTTGGGGGTAGACAGTCTGCTCATTTCATGTATACTGTTCTGATATGTTCCAACGCCATTAATCTGTGCGAAAAGCCCAAACACCACTTGTGCTGCAAAGTGCTGGGAACCATTTCCCTTCTTTATTTACAGTGTTGTTTTGTCGTGAACCTTGCAACAATGGGTTTAATGAGATCCCGAAGAGAGAGGAGCACCAGCAGTTCTGAGAACTCCTTGAACCCGACGCGGAGGAAGTTTTATTTTAGATGAAAGATGCGCAGTGTTTCTATTTTTCAAATGTTTCTGCTTGTTTCTGCCTGAGGCTGTCCTCTGCTTACTTTTTCGTATCTCCTTTTTTCTTTACTGATGGTGTTTCGTTTACAAAAGGAAACAGGTTTGCTGTGTTAGAATTGGTGTAAAAAACTTAATACACTGCATTAGGTTTATTAATTTTAACACGTTTTCCAGAATATTTTTGGTAACTGACAAGAAACGAAATTATATTCGTTTTCAGGCATATGATATATGTCAATGTTTGCTCTCATGTCCATACAATTTAATAACCATAAATCAAATCAATCCATACAGTTGTGTGTGATTGTGGGTGTTCAATTTATTTACATCCGTATCTCTTTTATCGTTACACGAAAATGGTTGAGTTTTTGAAGTTTTAAGTTCAAGTTATTACATTCAATGTATTCGAATTGTGAGATGAATTTGAAATAACTAAAAAAAAAACAAATAAGGGACTTCAGCGTCTTCTCAAAGAAAAGTTCTCCGTGCAAACAGAATCTTTCTTTATTTGTCTCTGGTTATGTATGATAGATATTAGTATATAGTTGTACACTGCTGTGTGTTGTGTAATTTTTATTTTTTTTACCATTTTCATGGATTATATATGTATATACATATACATATATATATATATATATATATATATATATATATATATATATATATATATATATATATATATATATATATGCAGTGTGTATAATATGTACAGTATGTATAAATGTATGTTTGGCATGTTCATGCACAGAGAGCAGAAATGTGCACGAGGCAAAATACCTCAAGGCTTGGAACCAATCGAAGATATATTTTGCTTTTGGTTCTTTTGCTAATATTAATACAGATGACAATGATGAATACAAGAAATTCTAACGGTGAGAATTGATAGGAAGACGAAGAGAGATTGGAGTCTGATGTAATGATGATGCTAATGTAAGTTTTATATGATGATGATGACGATGATGATTACATTCTTGTTGACAAGTATTTTTTCTGTCAGTCTTGACCTATCAGTGTTATTTGGATCGGTGGCTGGAGTACGTTAATTATTGTGTCGATAACGTGAGTGTTTTGACGATTTCTTTCATTGCCTTTTAATAACTCCTGTTTTCCTAGCTATGTTTCTTCATTCGCTTATATCCAATTTTCACTTGTCAGTATTAACATTTGTTAGAACTTTAATGATGTATAGTAGGAGGTTCATACCATAATATTTTCGTAACTTAAGATGCACTCTTTGGCAGCACACTGCTCGCTGTGGCTTAATTTCATTTAGTAAAACAATGTAGCTTTAGCCTGCCGCTTACTGTGCTTGCAATGATGTGTCGCATGGCCTCTCTGCAGATGAGGATAATCTCTTGAGCCGACTTGAAAGGTCACTTCTTTGGGAAATCCTGGCTGTTAGAGGGTCGGAAGGGACCCAGGCTTTGTTTTTGTTTTTGTTTTTTGTTTGTTTGTTTTTGCGAGGTAACGACCCTTGAGAAGTTTGTGATGTCAGCTGAAGGACAAAAGAGAGTGGGCAAGATAGTAGCGTACTTATTTACCTCTCTTTTATTACCTTATGGGAAAAAAAATGGTTTTTTCACAGGTTTTATGGCTCAGAGTATGTCACTTTATTCCGCTGCTGGACGACACTTGTACTGTAGGTTGGCGAAAAAAGAGAAAGTGCCTTCTTTGGGCTGTTTTAGCAGTGCAGGAGGAGTTCACTTGGCTGCAGATCAACATTCCTTTTCTCTCCCACGAGCAATAAGAAGAAAAAGAAAGTGTGTGCATTTGCTCGATTGCATATCCGAGGTGACATTATCAGCATTGATACACGTAGTAGTAGTAAATAGTATAAACACTAGTAGTATTAATGCTAGTAGCCCTGGTTGCTATTATAAAAAGAATTAGAATTTTGGCGGTAAAACATTTCACACTTTTTGGATGGCTTCACAGTAACTGGGTAATAGTGGAAGTTGTTCTTTTTAAAACTCGTATTCCTCAGGATGATGGGATTTAAATCCTCTTAATACTTTTAATTATTACCGGTATTCAGGGATCTTAGATCTTTTGAGGGATTTAAATCGCTTCAGTCTTGGAATTCCACAAGATTGGTATCCTGCCTTGAGAGCCTTGTAAATGAGCAGGATTTATAATCCCCAGACCTTAAAATTGTTTTCTGAATTATAGATCTTAGGTCCTAAGAATTTTCGAGTCCTTGCAGTGAATCTTTGTATGTCATTTCAACATAGTATTGACTGGAAATTGTGGGACAATAAACGTATCATGTTTCTCTAACTTTAAGGCGTGCCTCAGCTGCGAGAGAGAGAGAGAGAGAAATTTTATATTTTATTTCATTTTTTTTTTTTTTTTTTTTTTTGCGTGCCCTTCGCTACTTATTTATACGTATGCGGTTGGTGTATGGCTGCATATGTGCACATCCAAAACCCCCTCAAACGCTCACAGGCAGATCTGTCATTTTATTGCTTCGTACTGCGACCTTTGCCAAAAGGTACCGTGTGCGTGTTTGTGTGTGTGTGTGTGTGTGTAAATTACGGCTTTGCACTCACCTGCTTGCTTTCCGTTTTGATTTTATTTCTTTCATATCTTTTACCATTTTTTTTAAGATTTTGTTGAATGTAAGGTAGCCGATATTCAAACCTCTCTCTCTCTCTCTTGTACACACACACACACACACACACACACACACACACACACACACACACACACACACACACACACACACACGGCAGAGCACTGCACAGACATCCGGGTGTGAGCTTGCGGGCTATTAATATTTATGTGTGTATGTGTGCATTAGTGTTTTACATGAATATATTTCCCCTAACAGACACTTAACGGCCCCGTCTGATGCAGGAGAGCAGAAGTAAGAAAAGCCGTACCTGTTAATGACAGATGTGTCCTCTCTGTCATGTCTTTAACGTTGATGCCCATGTCGTTACTTAGCTGTCAATTTTTTCCCCGTTTTACTCCTTTTCCCGTAATTCTCTTGGCACCGAGAGGATGGACTTGTTGTCAGTACTTTTCCCCCGAAGTTGCTGAAAGGTTTACCCCTAGATGGCTTCTACCCTCGTGTTGTGTTGGGTGGAGAGTGAAGCTATTATTTTCAAGGCTACGTGAAAGAATACCGGCAAATTTTTACCTGTGTAATAGTATAATTGCATTTTCAATATAATTATATGACGGGAATTTCGTTTTAGAGCCCAAATTTGAGTAACTATGAAGTTCAGTTTCGACTCACTTACTGTCTTTTAAAGGTCGTAAGCAATCGAATTATCACGATACAAATGAAAGTCATGCAGATGATATGTAAATGATGCACTGGAGCAATGTATGCAGCATGTGATGTATTGTAGTCCCGTTATTTGTTATTGCGAAGCACTTCATGTCTTGACGCTCTCTCCGTTTCCGCTGTTTGATTTTTCCTGCAGGCAATGAGCTTGATTTATGAAAAAGTTTTCTTTTGTATAGTCCCGAAAACACCCTAATCCTCAGTGCCTTTTAGGACCCTTTGAATCTAGTCTCCCCAAGAGAATAATATTTTCTTTGTTTTTGGACAATTTGGCTCGTATCTCACTGGTATCTTTTAGCCAAAATATATTGGATGCGTGAATAAGGTCCCTGTTTCCCAATTTTCAGCGTAATTTATTCTCAGGGTAAAGTGAATTCGATAGTAATGGGTTATTTGTAGCTTAATATTTGAAGGTATGGGACTTCCATTCGTAAAATTTATGACACATTACCACAGATATATATATATATACATATATATATTTATATATATATATATATATATATATATATATATATATATATATATATATACAGTATATATATATATATATATATATATATATATATATATATATATATATATATATATATGCATGTATATAAGTAATATTATCCATTTTCACCATTAAGATTGAAATAGTATTTTAATTATTTCAGGTCGACTGACACAAACACACAATTTTAGAAAAGCAAACTGACTGGAGATAATTTTGTTTGATAGTAATCAAGATGAATGGGGCTGTTTGTAACTGAAGACTAGCCTCTAGACAAGTTTTCAAAAAGGGACACACCGTGTGATTTCAGAAGGACGCTCCAGTCACTTACGAATTATTTTTTCTCTTCCTGAGCTTATACACCTGCCCTAAATCTTCTACTTACAGGCTAAATGTAAGAGGTTGTTCATCTTGCGGAGGAATCATATGACAGTTCTTATCAGTTTAGAATTTTCATATTTTATGTGACGATCATTTTCAGTTCTCTCTCTCTCTCTCTCTCTCTGTATTTCAGTGAAACTTGAAATTTCAGTTGATTTTTGTTACGAAATGATAATAAGAAATACTTTTTGTAAAAAAGCTTATTTTCTTCAAAGATTCCAGTGAGAAGTTCGCGGGAACAACTTTTGTGGAACAAGGCTAAATAGTTGGATAATCCCTCTTCAAGCATTTGGAACAAAGCCATACTCGATGTAGAAGAACAAGCAACATTGTTCCCTTGCTTTCCTGCCACCACTCGCCAGGCGATAGGACCGATGTACTTAAATAGATAAAAAAAAAAGTTAATAAATAAATAAGAACTAAGTAAATAAACAAATAAGAAATAACTTCACACCGTTTAGATAAGACAGGAATGCTCACACATATTTGTCTTGGAAAGGGTGCTCTGCGTCGGAAGAGGAGTCAGACGTACTTAGGAGCGCCCCTTTTTTTTTTTTGGAATAAGAAAAATAATATTAGATGAAAATTACTTAGATATACTTAAAATGCCCCGTAAAAATATGAACAATATAAGAACTTCGTTCTTTAACGCAATATACAAAGACAAAAGGTGATCCGCAAGGGGAGGTTAACTTGCTTAACAACATAAGCTGTAGAAAGTGATCTGTTCCGAAGATGAAAACAGCTTACTTACACATACAACTACTCCGCGGAAGTAAGATTAAATGAGAATTAGTGCACGCGTCAAATCCATTTTCGGTGCTACAAGGCATATCAGAATGTGAGTGCATTATCATCAATAAGTCGTGCGAATGGCACATAAGGAAAGTAAAGAGTATTTAAATGCCCTACTGTCCTATTCCTCAAAGCGAGATAAAGCCAAACCATGGTGGCATTAACTTTAACAGGTAGAGATGTCAAGAGCGTAAATGAACACTGATTCATCCAGCGTGTGAGCCCTTGAAGATGAGATATAGATGCCCAGTAACCTTGTCTTAAGCAGTTACTCCACACCTGATGAGAAGACTAGGCTACTCACATGCTTCAACTCAAAGCACTTTGCTTGCACTGGAGGAAAAGGAAAGAGTGCACTGCACTGGAGTAAAACGCAAGAGTGCTCATGAATATCAATCCAAAACAAAACTATGTTTGGAAGATGAAAGAGTCAACGCCGACAGTGCCCCAAGCATATTGTGCACAAGAAGAGGAGACAAGAGTACACGGGAACAAAGATTTATAAGGTTTCTCTTCATCTCTAGGAAAGCTTGAACGCAGATATTAATATTAGCAGCAGTTACTTGGCACATTGAGATAAGAAGAAGGTGTTCCTATATATACACTGACGCAACAGCCTTTAGAACCTGAAAAATAGAATATTTCGCTAACTTGAACGGTATTCGAGATTCTGCACCTTAGCTGCCTTGGCAACAGTGTCTTGGGGTTGTAAGCAAACGTTCGATTAGAGGATCTAGTTGATATTTTCGAGTAGATGCGTGTTGTTGTGTATTACAAGCTTTTAACACAACAAAGGGTAGTGATGAATCACTGTAATTAAGGCACTTCTCAGAAGTTTGGAGCTGAATACATTCTCTGCCACTAAGATACTGTATGCAGTTTTCAAGCATATAAGGTTTCCTAGTATTTCTTTGCTTCCAAATATATTCTGCAGACTACTTCTGTATTCAAATGAAATATCGTAAGATTTTCTTACAGTTTAAGCGCATTTTCTTAGCGACTTTAACCGTAGCGTTTGTTAGTAGATTTAAAAAGATGTGACGAACATTCTTACTATCCTGGTTTGAATTTCATAACGAAAAAGTTCTGAGTTACTGCTGATTGAAATTTATTTTAATACACTCAGTTCCACAGAAAAGTGATTGCATTAGTTTTAAACATAACTGGTTTGCAAATCATCAGTTATTATCATAGCCCCTTTTACGTGGCAACTGAATCTCATGTTACATCAAAGTTTGATGACATGCATGTGTATGTATTCACTTCTTATAAATTGAAGAATTGCAGTATCTTAGGATGAATGTCCTTATAGCACTTTGCAACCTCTAATATTCTATACAGTTCAGTTGCCTTCCAAATACCAACTGTAGCTCAACATTTCCAATCAATTTAGTATGAAAAATCCAAATATATCCGTCGGATAACATTTGAACAAACTAAAAAAACCTAAGGTATGTAGATTACAAATACTATATGAATCGAGTAATCTATAGATTCTTATAATGCCCCATAAAAACGAAATTAACAAGATTTTTTGCTGTTGTATTCCTCAGGAACACCGGTATAATCGGAAGTTAATGGGTGAACAAGATGTCTTTTAGAAGGAAATGGATAGTAATTTTAATACGAGTCTGTTAGGCGTATATGAATATTTAACAGTGGTAGTAGAACGAATAAACCTAAGAGGAATTATGTTCAGGAATTTAAATTCTTCGCTCTGACCTTCTTCTTATGGGTTTTGATCAAATCAGTGCTATTATGAATTATTCTTTATTCCTGTTTGTAGAATTTTCATTCTGAAATATGATATGTCAAACGTGATAGTAGTTACAATAGTAATAGTGCTTACATTTGTAGTCGTAGCAAGAGTACCAGGATGTCGTTTTTCGTCTCTTAAACGTCACTCTTGTGTAATTAAAGAGAATGAAAAGTTCGTAGACATTCGATACAAAGAACATTCAGGTCGCAAACACTGCCAGGCTATTATAGCTAAAGGAGTTAAGTGCTAAAACGAATATCGTTCACATTTTTAAATATCGATGAAAAGATACAGAGCACTTTCTCAACAGTCCACAAAGCAAATTCCACAGTTGGGGCTGTGCATCATAGTCACCTACGGATTTAAAAGTGATGGCTGCAAATCCATTAAAAGAATAGTGAAACTATGTTAATCTGATGTGTGTTTGTGTGTGTATTGTGTTCGCAGTAGATGGAATAAATATTGAGCAATTATCATTTAAAGGCGCGGTTATGGAAGGTAAAATGAGGAACGCATGTGCACAGTTTTACAGTTGTATGCATACTTGGTTATTATTGTTGAATCTCTCTCTCTCTCTCTCTCTCTCTCTCTCTCTCTCTCTCTCTCTCTCTCTCTCTCTCTCTAGGAAAAAGTTCCAAAAGTCTGTAACGTCAAATTTTTCCCGTCAAGAGTTCATAACCGGTGTTCCTGAAAATTTATTTTTATCTTTGAATCTAAACGCGAAGAATTCTTCAACTAGTTCATCTTTGTGGACCATTCCCTTTCCTTTTTTTTTTTTTTTTTTTTTTTTTTTGCAATTTTTCCATTTCTTCTGTCTTTTTGACCATTCCATTCTCCATTTTTTCACCGGCCCTACTCTTGTCACCGATTCTTTTTCCACCTCTTTCTAACGTCTTACATTCCTTTCTAAGTTAAATGCAGACTCACGTTCTTCCTGTTACCCTAGCCACGTTGTAACACGGCCTCCTCTCTCTCTCTCTCTCTCTCTCTCTCTCTCTCTCTCTCTCTCTCTCTCTCTCTCTCTCTCTCTCTCGCGAGCAAGATTATGTAGCTGACAGATGTAAATCATTACACTATATGAATTCAGTTTTCAGATTCCTGTCTTTGTGGTATTCTTTGGAATAAATTGTACACAGTATTTCATTCTCTGGTGAATTTATTTAAAGGTAAAATATTCCTGTTTAAATGCCTTAAATTTATATATACATATATATAAAATATATATATATATATGTATATATATATACAGTATATATGTATATACATATATATATATGTATATATATACTGTATATACATATATATATATATATATATATATATATATATATATATATATATATATATATATATAATCATTTCTCGTGACTTACATATAGATAGGAATGCGCTGTTTGACATTTAAGACCTTAATTACATGGTGCCCCTTCGGAGAGTAGTTTATTTTTATGTTTAGAACTGTTCTTTCATGGCCTCTTGTACAAGAAAAATTACCCACCGGGTTGATTTATTACGTCTTTATGTCCTTCTTTAGTGTTATGCCTTCTTGACGTTTTAAGCCGTGTGCCAGTTTAGTTTAGAGCCATAGAAACAATTTATTTCAGAATAACTGTGCACAAACAGTAGTCTTCAGGGAGCGTCATCTTTGCTTCACCTGCTTCACCTATGCTGTGGCTCGCCACTTCTCTCATCCTGCCGTCATCTGTTTTATCTACTCCCTCATTCTTGTACGAATCATCAGTTTCTATTCTTCCACCATCCAAACAAGTTTTCATTTCTTCCCCGTACTTTGTCTCGTATTTAGTTTTGCGTAACTTCCAAGTACTTCAGCCAGTGTCAAGTCTCGTCAGTTTCTTTTGAATATCACCCCCCAACAGTATTTGTAGCTCTTCAAGAAACTGCGGTTGGCGGCTGCTTTGAATACTGCCGATGCGGTATGTCATGTTCTGTGCAACCATAGTTTCTCCTGATGGCACCATAAACGTGGCATGAAATCCTTTTGGTGGAGCTTATCGTGTTAATACAGCTATAAGTGCCAGAACATCCTTGTATGGGGTATCAGAACTGCTAGACTCTGCGCTTGGATGAGGAGGGATGGTTTTCCATCGGGAGGCTCAACATTTTACAAGTATTGGAACAGATTACAAGGTTAATTGTCTGGCCATGAATTGAGGCTTTTAGGTGTCCCATAATGATTTTTCGTAGGGCACGTCCAAATTCTCGTTTCCCAGAACCAATTATGCTTGGCGAGGTGTACCATTCGTCAAGGAACTTCTTAATTTCTCTATCAGTATTTTTGTTGGAAAAAATTTTACTGTCAAGTGTTTTGCCACCTGGTCGATTTCTTTATACGGGGAGAATCAAGATGAAAAGTGCGAAATGACATTCTGAAAATCTGTGGTTAGCTTGTAGCAGATCAGCCACTCCCTTAAGCCACTGAGGTATATGTCCAGATTGGTTCTTTTTGTATACACTTCAACTGCTATTCTTGTGTTGGCTTTGCAGATGAAATCATCAAGAAAAGGAAGTTTCTGGTCAGTGCTCACCTCACACATGTAGGGGAGAACTTTGAAGTCTTAATTGTACATCTCAGTGTAATTCTTCATAGTCAGAGGCCTTGATGAAGTTGTCATCTATGTATTTGTAGTAAGTGGTATGCATAAGTACATGAGAGAAGGCGGTCTTCAACATCACCCATGTCGAAATTGGCAAAAACGATGCTGAGTGGTGATCCGGTGACTACACCATCTTCTTAGGTACACACATGTTGCCTCTTATGGTAAATGAAGAGCTCTTCACGCTGATCACCAGGAACGATCTAAGGACATTTTAGAGGATGCCCAGATGAGGAGTGGTCTCAATATACTCTTTCAAGGATGAGCTCATTAGTTTTAATCGTGGTTCTTTTGGTGGACAAGTCCTTGGTGTTAAAACACATGACCTCACTATTGTTGGGCGAATCCATAACAGTAACCAGAAATTCTGGTGATCAGTGGAGATATTTATTGGGGGTGTATGGTGGTAGGATTTGGCTCTGCTTCTTTGCTAGTTGGTATCAGGGGCCTGGAAATTGGCTGATTGTATGGTATAATGGGTTGTTAGGTAATTGGGTTTAAAGATTTCCATATAATGAGTATCCCAAGTCATAGTCTCCTAATATTTGGGGGAGGTGAATGGTGCCTCTTGCACCACTCACTGCGTCAGTAACATGGTTGACTTACTGGAGACTAAACAGAAGTCCAGCTAACCAATCTAACCAAAACATTATTCTCTGTTCCTTGGCATAATTCACCACATCCTTGGAAAATGACACTATGCATGAATACTTCCATTGACCTCACTGCAATCTAGTTCGACAGCAACACCCGGTGCGATAATACCATGTCACTCAAAATACGGTAAAGCTTTAATGATTCCGTGTTGTATATGTCCTCCTTGTAACTTTTATTATAAATTTTTCACAAGCGAAATGAAAATTTTCCCCATGTGAACATATCTTTTAATTGTTATCATTAATACTGGCCGATTACTCCATGATCTTTGTACGAAAGAAAAAAGAATTCTTAGAACTCAAAACTGTATATTATAACGTGAATTTTTCTGATGCAGCCGTCAGCTGTAACAATTCATGTGAGAGGGTTTCCATCCTAGTTATTATTATTATTAAGACAATCTCGCGTTTGAGTTTTTTTTTTTTTTTACTTAGGATGCACCTGCCCCAAAGGAAAATGTATAGTAGAACATATAAGTCTGTTTACTTTGAAGAATGAAACACAAATAGAAGCTGCAACTTTTGGCCGTAAATACCAAGAGAAAAAACTCTCTCTCTCTCTCTCTCTCTCTCTCTCTCTCTCTCTCTCTCTCTCTCTCTCTCTCTCTCTCTCTCTTGGAAACGTGGTGCATGACCGTCTTACCATATCCTTCACACCTGCCAAGAGATTTCCACTTCAGGGGTAACGTAGATCATTTTTCGTACCATAATCATCATTTATGAAAAAAGAGGTCTTTCAGATCTTGAGGGAAAGAAAACTTTATGAAGGTATTTGAATGCAGTGATTTTACTCAGTAACAGAAATGGTAGAAATGTAGAAATTGAACTGATATTGCTGTTTTCTCTTTCATATGGTTGGATAAGTGACCATCTGTACAATAGTCCCTTGAACATCGGTGGGGTAGACGGGTGGTGCTAGCAACTTTATACTAAAAGGAAGTCCAACTTTTTCAAGGTGAAAAGAAAGGTGTGGTGAAAAATAAATGTCAAGTGTTTTCTCAAGACAGTGGGATTGCGTTGACAGTAGCTTTCTCCAGTTTTGAATAGGTGTCCGGCTTTTAGCAGAAAGAGCACCAAAAATGTCAGATTCAGAGGAAAAGAAATCAAGAGATTTTACATTTCCTTATAAATTTCTTGAAGAAGAATGACCACTCTTCTCCATGGGATTGCTCGAGTCATGCCGGCACTTCTATGGGGAGGTGCTTATCTCAAGGCACAATTGTTTCTGGAGGTAACGAAGTCATACCTGTGTGCCACAAATGAAGCAGAAGCTAATTTCTTGGAGGATGGTATTACTCAGAATGGTCAGTGATATTTGTGTATGAAATGCAGTCATTTAGCTAGAAAATTTAGAGGGTTCACTGTACAGTACGTGTTTGGATCAAGCTGGCTGTGAATGGTCGGTTATATTATTTATTTCCCCATGTGCATATTCTCTCTCTCTCTCTCTCTCTCTCTCTCTCTCTCTCTCTCTCTCTCTCTCTCTCTCTCTCTCGGATTATTATTTTTGATTCCACTCAAATTAGGATCATTCCAGTTTTTTTAGTTGAAGAATATTTGTTATAGCACAAGTAATTTTAGATTACTACAGTAGTCAGTCGTCAGTAGAATGATGATGAAAGTATAAAATTTGCGAAAAAAAAATGAATTATAGCTCTGCCATTTATTATTGGCATATTAACGGAGAATACTTCACCACAGCTGGCAGCAATACCAACCCGTTTAGCTGTGATGTCTTAAACTTAATTTTTAGGGTGGAAAAAAAGGATGGATCTTTCAGATAAAATGCTTCCCCCCCACCCCTTACACAGACACACGTAGCGCGGAAGCATACGCGTGCACGCACACAATGCCTCCTCCTCCTTCCCTGGCGTCACCATGTAGAAATTGAAGTTTGCAAGAAGCATCCATAGGTGTGGGAGCAATCGTCAGATCTCGGAGGCGGCATTACTTATGTTTTCTGGGGCGCCCGGGAAAAAGTAGATTTCGCGGAAGCGATGCCGGGAAGGAATTTCTCGTCGTCTTATTCCACTTTTTCCCCTCATTTTTCGTCGTTTTTTGTGTGTCTCGCTCTCCCCCTTTCTCACTCTCTTAATATCTTTATTCTTCGCTATTCTGGTCAATTTAGAATCTCTCCCGAGGATTTATGAGGGACACTTTTATGCCGTCGTCCAATACCGTGTCTTTATGCGACATTAGGTTTTTTGTTTTTGTTTACGCTTTTACCCACAATTCAATTGGTTACTCTGCTTCCTTGTTTTTATTGATTTCTTTGCCAGAGTTTTAGTGCTGTTTATCGTTTTTTCCACATTAAATAGTTTGGCTATTTACTTATTTTGTGCTTTGGGTTCATTCGGCAAGATCTCTCTCTCTCTCTCTCTCTCTCTCTCTCTCTCTCTCTCTCTCTCGTTAAAAATATATGCTTTATTCATTCCCTTTAAATGTCGGTAAGAAATGGCAGCAAGGATTATCTCTTATAAGAATATAAGGGAAAAATGGTACCTGTTTCTGGTAGAATTTTGTAAGGCTGAAGTCGTTTCTGTTATTATTATTATGTTTATCATTATTATTGAAAATAATAGCAGTTTCTACGGCATTTAATCTGTACAGAGTCTTCTTTGTCCATTGTAAGACAAATAGAGAAAACTATACGATTAAATACCGTAGAAACAGCTATTGTTTCCTACGCTACTGCTTCAGAGAAGGTCTCCACCCTTATTATTATTATTATTATTATTATTATTATTATTATTGTTGTTGTTGTTGTTGTTTGTAATGGTGATTTCTTAATGTATTATATATCCTTTATTTTGCTGATACAGTATATAATAAAAGTACAGTACGTACCCAGGAAGTAATTAAAATCCGTTGGAACATGAATTGACACCAACCACTAGTTAAAGGCCTTCATTCAACTTAGGCCTAGTTATTAATGACAGGTTTGGAGCCATTAAAATGTTTCAGGCCCAAAAGACCTCACGTTGCATCTCTTCCTAGGCGTTGATAGGAAATACCAATCTCTCTTTGTTGATTTCTTGCCATACTTGTGTTTGTGGATGGATCCAGCTTTCTTGCCTAGAGTAATGGCACTGTGCCTTTGTCCTAATTCTTATAGGGTCTGGTTTCACTCTTCATAAATTCCAAACTGACTTATGTTTGACTGTATACTATATTGATATGTTTGGCTGAAGTCTCAATCTCGTGCGACGCGGAATACCACAAGGCCATTGACTTTGCCAGCTTTTTATGCGTACCAGTCTTGTACTGTAAGTGATTTATTTCTGAAACGAATAAAGGCCTGCCGATTATTTGAAACAATATTCACATCTGAGCAATAAATCTCTCATGGCAGATATGTGACTCTTATCCTTATTACCTATTTCCTGTTTCTCTCTCTCTCTCTCTCTCTCTCTCTCTCTCTCTCTCTCTCTCTCTCTCAAATGTTACTTTCGCTTTCTCGATTAAAAATGTTAAAGTCTGTCTTTCTCTGTCCTTCGATTAGAAAGGTTAACGCCTCTCTCTCTCTCTCTCTCTCTCTCTCTCTCTATGTAATGTACATAAATTCTGACACACACACACAACGAGGATATTTTAACAATCCTTATTGCTGCTGTTTGCCTCGATCTGGGTGAAGTTTATGGGCATTCCATGGCGAAGTTGTAAATCACTCAGAACAAAAATATAAGGAAAGTAAAACATGGATGTCAAGAGGCTCTAATAGACCTCATAAGAAAAGTCTGTCAATTTTTATCATCGTAAGGTGATGGTGATAGCTTTAGATATGATCATAAGCCCTTCATTATTATTCGTATGGTTCTTGTTCTTTCCAAGTAATGGTAAATACTTTTTTTTTAATGCAGATACTCATATCACGATTTAAGGGTAACACTGATTTAAAGGACAATGATTGTTATTATTTTTAAGGATGATAAATAAGTATAACATCATCAGCACTGACATAATTAGTAAGTGCATTCTTTTTTCGATTTAATAGCAAGCATTTCCAATAGGAATTTAACTTTTCCAATGTGTAAAATAAATGATAATGATCAATGCCTGGAAAGATTAAAGAAATGCATTTGGAATTTTTTTACCCTTAGGCGATTTCTTTCTAATCTTAAGTATCCATTTTGGAGGTTTGTCGTTGGTTGTTATTGGGTTTTTAGGTATGATCCATATCAATTTGGGTGTTGATGACCATAGATGTTGTGACGCCAGTTGCTTTAAGTGTATCAGTAAGCGGCGCGAACATTGATAATAATAATGAATGAAGTTTCAAAATTATTTGCTCTCCCAGATAATTGCTGATTAGCTTGGGAAAAAAAAATTTTTTTTGTTTCTCATTCATTTTCCGTGTTTTGTTGGTTAGGTACAAGTCTCTAATTGTTGTACATTCTTTTATTTGTACGATAGTTACTTGTTCGTTCCTTTCTCAAAGGTATTTTTAAAAGATTTTTGGCAGATGGCAAAAAGACTTTTGTTATTGATCCTAGGAATAAACTGAAAATAACTTGCTGCTCTCTAACTATGCTTCTTCGTCTCTCCAATGATTTTTTTCTACGACTAGAGACTTTGACAATAAACCTCAGGCAGGAAATGTGGGATGATAATTTTCACGTCACAGTTTTTATCAACGTAATTCAACGATTCATCATTACTCGTCGTAACCTCTAGGAATATTAACAGAGACAACAAGACGATAAAAACAACAAGAGCCCACGAGAAAAATGATTACATCGCTAAAAGAGACATTGTACATAATGTTACTTTCTGTGTTCTTTGTCTAAATGTTTCAAGTCTATTAAGTGATAATTGATTCTCTTTCCCCTCTCTCGAACATACCCAACATTAATGTTGAAATCTATGCACATGAGCATTTTCAAAGCATTCAGATAATCACCTAGAATCTTATAAATCCAGGCAGTCGCGTTAATTTTGAATCTCTGCGCTAGGAATAGCGCCACCTGGTTTTGTTTTGAATTTCTCGACAGTAGCCAGAAGGCCAGCGACTTCGATCTGCACCTTCAGAGGAAGAAAAAACTAACCTAGTTCCACGAGAAAAAAAAACAATGTGTATCGATCCCACAGATCTTGAAACCGAACGGAATCCAGAGCATCAGTTTCTCTCTCTCTCTCTCTCTCTCTCTCTCTCTCTCTCTCTCTCTCTCTCTCTCTCTCTCTCTTTCTTAACAATGGTACCACTCGGCTTACAGCCGACGAAACCGCGTTCGATCCTAAGGGCCGAGTGAGGAAAGAAACTGTACTTGCTTGTTTCCATGAAAATACCTATGTCTTTCATGACTTCAGCAATAATTTTGCAGTTGGTTAGTTGTCGTTTGTTGTGAGTGAAAAGAGAGAGAGCAAAGAATACCAGAAGTAAGTGATTATTGCCCCGTCAGAATGCATAGATCACATCCTCATGAAAAGTGATCGGACTTCTAGAGAGAAAAGTAACGCCTCAAGGCAAAGCATTTATCCGGTTAGATCTTAGCGTATCCGTAGAATAACAGGCTATATTTATTTTTCCCTCGTGGATGTTCATCCTGAGACAGTTGAATTAATGATACGTTGGCTACTTGAAAAATTGTTACTATTCGTTGCTTGGTTTGAACTGGATTTGTTTTCCCAGTATTTGTTTGTCTGCGTCTTTAAGCTTACCGTTAATTTGAAGTTATCTGAGACACCTTCACATTATTTTCCTTTTCGTGATTCTTCAGTCTGATCTGTTTGCAATCATCAACAGTGTGTAGAATAATCAGGTATATTTGATCATGAAATGAAATATTTTTAAATTTTTTTTCGAATTGTTAATATTTTTATCTGTTTGTGTTATATAAATTTCTTGCAATGACTTTAATATTCAGTTTGATTTCCTTCTTCTTTTTCTTCTCATTGAGTAACTTCCCCCCACCCACTCCCCTCCCCATCCTTAATAACTTGACTATCGGCAAAGGCCAATGTGTTAGGTCATACCGTCATAGACATCAAGATAATCTTGACAGTTATTTGAATGTTACTCCCTATTTTATCTTATGTAAGAAGCTACGGGTAGGAGTGTCTGGTAATGGATTATGTGGTGACCCAAGATATCGGTAATCTGAATGTTTTGCTATTATTATAATTAAGGCTTGTTGAATTTTGAGAGCTAAACGTCATGTGAAAATAAAAACTGACTGTGTAACGAAAATTGAAACGTGTTTCATTTGTGAAGTATCTGTTCTTAGGTTTCCGTTCATTGAAGTACAGTTATTTCATTATCCTGGTCCTTTAATTGTTGGTAAATATATTTTTTGCATTTTTTAGTTTCCCTGTTTCTGCTTGAAAGTCTTTCTTGCGTATAAAGATGGAATGCTGTTAGTGATTTTTTTTTCTTTTGGAGCATTTGCCATGTGTTCATCCCAACTGTGGAATTCGTTATTTAAAAAATCTAAAAATTCTCCATTTTAAAATAAACACTCCTCAATTCATTGACTTTGTGACCTTTGAAAATACCTTTCGTGATACCAAAAAAGCAAAAGTTTATTGATTATAAAGCTGAGAGTATGATATCATATTTATATCGGAAATAACACCTGAAAGAGAGCCTTCAGTGAGCATGAAAAGATAAAGCGAATCTGCCATCTTCTTTTTTGTTATTGCTCTTGTCTCTGTCTCATCCCTGCTGGGCCAATAGATCTGCTCTGTTTATAATCTAACATAATAATGTAAGCTGGCAAATTCAATTGGTGACGTCTTGCCATGTATGGATGGATTCAGTTTTTGCGAAATGTTGGGTAAGAGGGAAACGATAGTTCTTCAGGTAAAAATTTGGTATCAAAGGAGCAATCAAATTTGATTAAGTCATAAAAGTTATAAAAATGTTTGTAGTGAAAAAAAAAAAATCAAAGTATGCCTGCCTGTTTGTTGCTTTGTCGTTTAATGCTTATCATTTAGGTTTAATTACAAAAAGGAAAATTAGTTCAGCTGAAGTCTAATGAAACCAAATTAAAATTTAAAAATTATGATTACCTATAGAACACAGCACCCGAAGCATTGTGATTACTTTCAGAAACCTCTTTGGCTACTCCTTCCAACTTTAGCAATTCTCTGCAAGAATTTAGGTTAAGAGGTTTTGTTTAGAGGTCGGGATGAAGGAGAAGACGAGGAAGAGGAGGAGGAGGAGGAGGAGAATGGATGGATGTGATGCTGCTAAGTTCTGGGCTGGTTCGGGGCCACCGCTACCCGCGACCAAAAGGAGAACCAGAAAAGTTCGTTGGAGACGAGAACATCATGAAATATAATCCAATAGATTTCGCCCAGGAGCTGAAGCCTGCCTCTCTCTCTCTCTCTCTCTCTCTCTCTCTCTCTCTCTCTCTCTCTCTCTCTCTCTCTCTCTCTCTCTCTCTCTCTCTCATGTTGAATTCGTTTTGTACCTTTTATCAGTATTTTGATGTCATGATTGGGAATTTTTTCTGATATGTGAATAAGGAATTTCATGCTTGTAAGTTTTAGTGTTATATTCTAAACTGTATTAGTAAAAAGGGAGAATATAAAGGTATTGCATAGAAGATTAATTTGGAGTGAAAATATGCTGTTTGCCAGGAGATGGATGAAAACGTACAACAGAGAACGAGGCAATCGGTTTATTAAGTATCTTTTGAGGTAATATAGTTAAAAAAGGGAAACTGTTGGAATGTAAAGTTGTGAGGCTAGTTAGGAATGGAAAGCTTAAAAACCTCCAAAAATAAGGTTAATAATTGTGTAAACTGAAGAGAAGAGAAAGAGTTTATAGATTATTACATTCTTTGGACGAAATATAGAAACATTGCCAACCGCTTGACTATCTACTGCAGGATTCTTTAGGTAAAATTTATCAAGATGTTCTCAAGGGATGTTTGAAGTGAGAACTTCTAAATATGCTCAGGATTTGGCCATAAAATTTAGAATCTTTTAAAACAAGACCAGAATTCGTGGCCATTTGAGACCTAGAACCTTAAATTTTCAAGGCTCTTGAGGATAGAATTGTAAACTGAAATTTGAACCCTGCTGTTGTCAAGAACATGTAATATATCTGAAAAACACTACATATCAAATGAATTGTGATTTTATAAGATTACCGACGGGATTTTAAGCTTGCTTGTTGTATTGTACTTACCCTCTGAACTGATAGGGGCAAAGCCACGTCGGAACCCCCCTGAAGCCTGAAGCCCCAGGGCTGGTCATGGCCATCCCGTTCCAGCACCAGACTGATAACTCCCGACATATTTGCGCTCTTGTGATTTTTCTCCGCGTTTTATTCCCTACACTACAAAAACAGTCCTTATTGGCTGACTAAGTAGGGGGCTGCGAAGGGCCGCCTCTCAGAGCACTACCAGCTACCACTCCACCAGACACACTTCTCCCGACGCACTTGCCACAATCTTGGCAATCACTTCCTACTCTTCCCTCGTCTTTCTTTCCCTCACTCGCACGCACACCTACCTCACCCCCTTCCCCCCACGCACACCTACCTCACCCCCTTTCCCCTCCCATACCCTCTCCAACATGTCCACGTCTCCCGCTTACTCCCTCACTCCCTCCTTTTCCCCTCGTCTTGATACAACTACAAGACCCGCCCCCATTTTTATTCATATACATTTGTGTGTATGCGTATTGTCAGTGTATAAATATGTGCACGTGAACTTACCCAATACTTGTTTGTATGTGAGCATCATCACATATAAAATCCCGAAGAGTACGGTGGTAGACAGGTGTTTTTCAGGAGTGCTCTTTCGAATGAATATTTTTTTTTTCAGACAAATAATTTCCGTTTATTATTGACAGAAGACTCTGTGTGCCATCATCCGATCCATTGCACATGCAATTGCTTGTCGTGCTAATGTCAACCTCTGCATTGGTGGTGTGTGCTTATTCCTTGCTTGAACAGTCACCTAGCAAAGGGACAGGATCCTTTTATAGCCACGTTTTGTCTTCTTTCAGTCAGCTATTATGCGAGAATGCGAGCGTTTTACTCTGTACCTCATAACCCTGCCGCCCTTTAAACTTTAAGTAAACAGATTTCCAGTCATGTTTTTCCTGCCTTGGCAAGAAAAAATAGTAGAGAAAACAGAAACAACTTGTTGAGTAAATATGAAAACTTCGGTTTAGGTAATTAATCAGACTTTACTGAAGTTTTCTAACAAAAATAATTCATTTGAAATGGCTGTCTGTATGTTAGCTTGCGTCTTCAATTTCTTCTTCAAATAAAGAAGCTTGAATACGTCAGTTGTAGGAACCGGGGGTTTAGATTGGCGAGGGGGGCGTTCTATCATGGCAGTGACGATACATTGCCGAGTTCAGGTTTTATGTTTTGAGAGGCAGTAAGAAAGTTGCTTTCTTAATTTCGTTGTTAAGAAAAATACTGTACAGTGTTGAGTACATACGAAAAATTTTCAATGAAACGAGAATATATAAAATATAGAAAATACTTCTAAGGATGTGTTTCAAAGGGACACTATACGGCTCTTTATCTTAACATGGTCGAAAGAATTTTTAATCTGAAGCTGTATATCACTGAAAACGCGGTTTGAAGAAAATGTTTGCTAAAATTTGAAAATGTTTCTTGTAGAATATTGATTTGTATATTGTCACTTACGAGTGTCAAGTTGAAGCAGACATTTATCGGATCTGACGTTGGAGCATATGCCTCGTGAAAAATAAAGCTATGTGGATGGAACTATTCTTTTAAGATATTTCTTCATGGAATATTCATAACTACTAATTGATCTAAAAGATAAGAAAAAGTAGTGTTAAAAGTATGTAGCTAACGCTATGGTATCATCAGTAAAAAAAATTCACCGTTAACGATAAATCATTGTATTGGTTATAATTATCAGACAGTCTGAGGGGGAATTCAGAGGTCGTCTTCATGGAAGTACTTCTGTCAAACTGGCAGATTACTTGTTGCCGTAAATTTTATTCGTCGCTTATTCCTCTTGTATTTGTTATGCTTATAGTTTAATAAAAAGGGATAGCCGGCTTTATTACTAAGCAATTACCACTACTCATATAAGTAGACGGGTTATCTTTTCGTAAAAATTGAAGGTCGTAGAATTTCAGATATTAAAGAGGATTTCGTCGATTTCAAGACAAATGATAAAAGTTCGGAGATATTATTTTGCATTTCCTTATACTTTATTCATAGTAATATATATATATATTTTTTATAAAACTGCAGACAACGTTGCAAATTAGGTAAACTGTTGGCTGCGATTTATTTTTTGTTTCCTAATTTTATTTTATAATTTCCCATTCTCATACTAAGACCTATATGTATTTTATTTTTATCTTTACTAAACTGTTCACGATTTTCTTAAACAATTCTGATGTTTTTCTTATTTTTTAAGATTTTTTTATTATTTCTGTTTAACCATTTTCTCTATATGAGGTGAGTTTATACATAGCAGTGTGAAATTTTATAATGATAGTAGGCAAGATAAAAATTTACATATATATATTATATATATAAATATAAATATGTATATATTATATATATAAATATATACAGTATATATGTATGTATGTATGTATGTATGCATATGTATATATATATATATATATATATATATATATATATATATATATATATATATATATATATATATATATATATATATATATATATACACTGTATAAGCGAGAGTGATGACCAACTCATGTAAGATGTATTTAGTACCGGCTTTATTTAATGTTATTTGAATAATATAAACAGACTTACCTTTTCGAACAGGCTCATGTAAGATGTATGTAGTACCGGCTTTATGTAATATATTATTTGAATAATATAAACAGATTTACCTTTTCAGAAATGAGTCATTGTGAAAAAATTTCATTTTGTATCTCAATTTGTCCATCAAAATTACGCAGATGAGAATCTGTGTTAGCCGTTTTCGAGGACGTAAATTGCTTGTCATATGTCTCAGTGTTTGTTTAAATTTGAGTATTTCTTTTAGGTATTTAGGAATTATCGACTAAAAATCTAAATAATATGATCTATTTCTAAGTGTGAGTATCATGGCATATTTTAGCAGTGTTTCAAGAATCTTAATCCGTAAAGAACTAAACTATCTCATGACTAATTCCGGTTTTTCGAATAACTGTTTTCTTAATTTTCTGCCTTTTAATATGAGAAACAATACCGGTTGTACGAGATACCACTAAACTTTTAAGTGCCTTTGGTCCCTCCTTCCAAAATGTGGCAAAATGGAATAGTCCAAGAACTGATGAGGGATATACTGTTTCGAGAGAGTTTTGTACATAATTTTCATTTCTTAATCTTATTTCGGAATTGCAAATAAATTCTTGTCAAAATTAAAGTTTTTAAACAATTTCTCATTTCATTGTAATTGCATGGCGCATGTATTGCTATATTTATAGTGTTCTGGAAAGTTATAGTTTTTCTTCAATTTTCCATGTCATTATAATTGTTTATTGATTGTATTGCTCTACTTATAGCAGCTTACCCAATTCCCTATGCTCTCGTATTGCGAAGCTTTCCAAGTATTCCAGTTTTAAGTACTCGATTAATTATCGCCTTGAAAAATCAGAAGTTTAGACGATGCTTAGCTTAAATTTTTTCTACGTAAACTTTAGTGGCTGTGGGTGGAGAGTGCAGGCTGCGGTACTCCACTATGCCAGAGATCTTTGCATTCCCTCTCCTATTTATCTCAAAGAGAATTATGTAGGAGCCTGAGGTATGCAGGGTCATGAAAACAAACCATTTATTTCGAGTTTTTTTTTTCCAGGTGCATGTCCTGGTTTTTATGCCAACTCGTGCCAGTAGCATGATTTCCTAGGAAGTATATATTAAACGTTCATGTGTCGTTCATTCCTCGAGTTCTGTTCGCTTACTCGATTGTTGAAAACCTCTTCTGATCCGTTAACTCTCTTGCGTTTTCGCCAATTCGAAGGTCATTCAAGTGTATGCCATTGACCTTGAAAATGGGTGCCTACTGACGTATTTATCAGCTATTCGATTTGATACCCATAATGATGCGACGTCTCTTATGAAGGGCAATAAAGCCTCAGTCTCAGCATTGTAAGGTGAGGATACGAATTACGTGCGTGCCCACGCCTTGCAATTGATGGATTCCTTGGCTACCTCGATGCTGACAAAGTGGCATGATGTGATGGTAATGGGATATACGAGGTTTCATTGGAACTAATTTAGTTTGATAAGATGAAGTTATTGGATGTAGGTTGCAGAGAGAGAGAGAGATAGAATTAGTATTCACTATTCTCTCGAGGGTTAGGAGTTTATGCAAGTTAAAGACAAGACTGAAGGGATGTTCCAAGGTTTTGTTAGAATAGATAACTGAGGGAAGACACGTTGCTTCAGCTTAATATAATTAAATGATTTTCATTTATGGTAACTTTTTTATTCTAGTATTCAACAAAGAAAATTATTTGGAATGTCTCATTTCCTTTCAGGCTAAGAAAAGCGTTTTTCAAGTGTTTACGTCAATTTTGAATATAGGCACCAATTTTTATTTTTTTATTTTACATGTAAACGTGAATCCTGTCATTCCTCCCGCTAAGAAATAGTAACTTATTTTTATTTAAGTGTTCTCTCTCTCTCTCTCTCTCTCTCTCTCTCTCTCTCTCTCTCTCTCTCTCTCTCACACACACACACACACACACACACACACACACACAAACCTTTTCATTTTTGATCATGTATATCTCTTTTGTTAAGAATTTTCTTCCCACGTTTCTATATACACTCTCTCTCTCTCTCTCTCTCTCTCTCTCTCTCACTATTTATATATATACACATATATATTGCATATATGTGTGTGTGTGTGTGTGTGCGTGGATGTCATCTATATGATTTTTAAATGTAAAGGTTAGTAGGACAGGAGGCATCGCGCGCTTTTCTAGCCCAGCCCCGAAGAAAACAGGTGAATGGTGTGACGAATGAATGGTTTGGCTTAACCTCAAAGGAGAGGATAGACCTGCCTCTTAAAGGAAGAATGGAGTGACAAAAGAAGGAAAGAAGAAGTTACTGAAATGCTGTAGGAATTTCAATACTTTTGGTAATACAATTTATGGCGAGCCTTTCTAATATTAGGATGCCATTTGCTAAAGTAGTAACCTCTTAAAAACCGATGAGAAGGATTTCCTGTGTCGAACTTTCAATTCAAGAAAATCTAATAGCAAGACAGTTTGGCCCCTCAGGGATGCTACTTTTGCTCTGGGGTTAGGTCCTCGAGAAAATCTGAAGGTCACTCGAGTTTCGAATGTAGCTACAGGATACTGATGGGTTGCTGTAAGAAAACTTTTTCGGTCATATTTCATATATGGGGAGTTGTGCTCGTATTAAGTATGAACGTCTCTTGTAAAAGTAGAACTTGGTTTTTGTTGTCCTAAAACTTGATTGACTTAGTATGCATTGTGGCCCTCTTGAGGCTTCGGTTTTCTGATTTTCTCGCTACCAAGTTCATCGTCATATTAGATTTTCCTTATTTTTATTTTTATTAAGATCGCAGTGCGCTCTGGTATATTCGAATCAATTTCATTTATTGTTAGGATCTCTATAAACGGGTTTCTTTTTCTGTGAGTTTGTTGCATCTAAGGTGTTTTGATTTTATCTTGTAATCCTAAAGTTACTTTGCTTTCATTTTATCATTTCTTAATTTCGTTGTTGCAGCTTTATTCCTGGGAAAATGCTTTAACTACATTTCGTTTGAACCCAGCTTGCTTGTTGAGCTGCCCTTCTGAATTCGGCGTTTTCTCTGACCTGATTTTGTGATTTTGATTTTGATATTTTTTTTTTTTTTTTTTTTTTTTTTTAATTTTGGTAGTCTTTTAGTTAACCCTTTGCGGTTGAACTTTCAGTATATTTTTTTCTTTTCTTCATTATTGGTAAAGTTTCGTTATTTTTTCTTTCTCATGAATTCTTAATATCTTTAGCATTTTATCTTTGGGCTATTCTTGGGGCTTCGTTTGTTTTATGCTAACTTTGTTTGCTAAGGATATCTTGCAAAGAATACTTACGGATTATAGTTTTCGTTATGCTGACTTTTGATTTCGTTTTTTGTAGACTTGCCTTAATTAATTTTAATATCTTTTTGCTTATGCTTCTTATGTAGTTTTTCTTGGCGGGGGAGGGTTTAGTTTTTAGATGATCTCAACGAAAGGTTTTGTGTATCTAGTTTTAATTTCTATTGATGTAATAGAATAGACGTGCGTGTATGTGATGCTTTGAAGTATAAAATGTACCCATACCAACCAACTGGAGCTTTTAAGTAGCAAAGCTACTTTTACTGCGTACCCCTCAAACTATTTAGACTCTACCTACTCCGGATAGAGGTCATCCCATGTACCTTTATAGGTACATGGACAGTAGTTTACACTGGACTGCTTGTCCTAGTGCCAGTTTAGGCTACGTACCCCTACGACGGTTATGGCCACTTGTCCTAGCAGCAAGTAGGACTCCTGCACTTTTGATCGGCTGTTGTCCGTAACCGTTTGACAGATTAGACCTCGTACCTGGCGACAAGCTCCGTGTAATGTAGATGACAAATAGATAACTAAAGGGGAGATACATTTCTTCGAACTATTTAATTATTTTTATTTCATTCCAGTGAGTGTATGAACGAAGATTCCTCGTTAATAAGGTGGTCTGTTGTGGAATTTTATGGAACAATTTGATTGTTCTTTTCTTATTGTTTTTCTCCTTTCTTTTGGCCAAGTTTTCGTGTGTTTTTGCTTCTTCAGAAGCTAGGCGTTCGTTCTCTCACCCTTCCTTGTTTTGGGTTGATTTTTGGAAAATTAGTCATTTACTTCTCTTTAAATCGTGCTCAGGGTTTTCTAGTTTCAGTGAGATGTATAAAGGTTTGTCTTAACTTTATTTCTTATCTATTTTTGATCTGGCATGTATGTTGTTGTTTTTGTTTCATGTGAGCTTTTAATTGCAATTTTTTTCCTTAAGGAATTTGTTTTTGCAGTTTCTAACTACTACTTTTTTCATAACAAATAAAAAAGTAAGTTTTAGTTTTATTTCTTATTTTACCACTATACATTTAAATTCAGCCTTCGGTATTTTTATTTTGTGTTAATTGTTCGCATTTGAGTGTACGTATCTATACTGAAAGGACTTTTTTTTTTCCAATACAATGTGGTCACTTCCAAAAGGAAAGAACACCTTTTAAATGCATCAAGTTAGCAGTTTAAAAACAATGAGAGAGAGAGAGAGAGAGAGAGAGAGAGAGAGAGAGAGAGAGGATTCAAATTACTAGTGTGGCCGCTTAAATAACTTAGTTGCTGTGCGTTCAGGTAAGCCAAGTGTTGTGGGTTCGCATGCCGTACACTTGTAGTACCTTCTCTTTAGTCAGTCATTAAGTAGTGCAGTATTTTGGAAGTTATCGTTTTCATTCTTTTTATCTTATTTTTATACTGTAGGATTAGTCTTAGTATACATACATACATACATACATACATACATACATACATACATACATACAGACTCTCACATTCATGTATTCACATCTTAAACGATTGTGTGTACAGATTTGTCACTAGGTCTGACGCTGACTTAGGCAGTCGAAGCCTCGTTAAAATTTATACTTACGTTGAGTCAACGCCTTTTGTTTTGGAAGATACGAAATTTATACATTAACATATCTGGATAATTTTGTGTTGTTGGTGACCAAATGTTTTATCGTATTGTAATTGTTTGTGACTGTCTAAAAATATAAAGATAAATTTAATACGTAATAAACATGTGAAAACATTTTATATATATGTGTGTATATGTATAATACACACACACATATATGTATGTGTGTATGTGAAGTAGTTGTGAAGTGAGAAACAGGAGAATAGAATGAAAATTCAGGGATGGATTTCAGGCTGTATTAAACGAAAGTAAAGCATTAGAGTTAATAAGTAAATGGATCACAGAATGAAAGATGCGAATGGAGTGATGTTGTGTAAAGAAAACACTGTGAAGTGCCAATTTTGAAGAGCTGTTAAATGCGATGGATGAGAGTGAGATAGCCCTCAGTGATGCAATTGTGGGATTAGCATGACTGTGAGAGTACTTGTGAATGTCAGTGTTGGGGGTAGGGAAGAGTTTTGAGAATGGAAGGGCGCCAGGAATCGATAGCATTACTGAATAAGCAAGATAGGTTGTGTCATATGGCCTTGCCGCATTCATGCCCTCCATAACAAGCGAGTTAGCAATACCAGTGCTACTTTCTTTTTGTCGTACAACGAAGACAGAACATAACTGCAGGGGCCTGGGGACAGTCGGACGTCACATAACATACTGTATGTTGACCGCACTTCTGAGGGGATTAACACTAATAAACAACGGTTTAAAAAGAAACTGCCCGAAGGCAGGTTATCCTCTGTCCTAAGCCTATCCTAATGTGTGTGTATATATATATATATATATATATATATATATATATATATATATATATGGTACTTTTCCCTCCATTTCATGGTCTTTTGCTTTGTTCTGTAAGAATGTAATCCCATATTAAACAATACTTTCATTCCTACATAATAAGACTCTACCCTCTAACTTGTATAGGATAGTTTCTGTCGTCTCTGGCTACCATGTTTCGCCTGCCAGGCCACCACTTCTCTTGTTTAATCTTTGCTTTGGATTTGTTTCCCATATTGGGCTTGTGTAATAGACATATAAACGGTTGTTTAATGTAATGTTATTGGTGTTATTTCATACTCTAAGTACTATTCTCTCTCTCTCTCTCTCTCTCTCTCTCTCTCTCTCTCTCTCTCTCTCTCTCTCTCTCTCTCTCACACACACATACACACACATCACACACATTCTAGATATGTAGCCTGCAAATATTGTACACAAATAATTTTAACTTCCAGATCCTTTAAAAGGGTTTCTTAAACTAGAGGCCTTAATGTTGAAACATTCACGTAATAAACATTTTCTGAACATTATGTGGCCTCCACTTTCGCGAGAAATGCTGGGTACATAGGAGCTAAAGATAAGCAATCTAATTTCGAAGATTACGCCGTTGCTGGATATGACGTAAGTCATGAGTATCTAGAGCAAATGCCGAAGTTGCATGAAAGCCTTGCAGTAAAAATGCGATGAATAAATGATTTAATATTACAACCCCATATCGTGAGGAGGATGCTAGACATTGCTGTACCCATTTTGGTGCTTCGGAATTCTCATGAAGTTTGGTCTAAGCACTGTTACCATTCTAAATTGAATGATATATCTCCCGAAAACTACTAAAATACATCAGCACAAAAGTAGAGAAATCACGACAAAATCTCACCGCATTAAATTCCTTTTCGTAACTGAGTTTAGAATCGGCCAATATTCATGTTTTAGAGGCCTTCAAGACTTGAAAGCTGCAAGTTCACTTGTTTTCCGCCGCACTTGAATCGAAAGTGCTGGGTTTATATTGAAACGAGAAAAAGAAAGTAAAAAAAAAAAAAGGCGATCGAGTCACCTGTTTCAGTATTTGTAAAGGCAAGTAATTCCAGATTCCTCTCCCCGGGGAACTACAAACGCCATTGACCTCCTGCTTCTGTCCCCCGGGAACTACAAAGGCCATTGACCATCTGCATTTGCGATTGGCGAATGACTTCATCAGATGGTTCGGGTTAGGTTCAAACTCATTGGGCTAAGAAAAATTTGGCTTGGGAAGGGCATTCAAAGCAGGTTTTCGTGCTTGAAAAATTCGTTATGTAATTCG